>NC_035161.2:18656242-18982151 GCF_001659605.2 Manihot esculenta
GACAATATTTTTTTATGTCAAAATATAACATTCCTTATGTTGGAAACTATGACAATCTCAAGTCAAAGTATTAAAACATAACTATCTTGAGATTCACTTATGACAATAACCCATGTAGTGATCTCAGTGTGGGTTCATCCAATACTTTGTTCTCTAATAAGTATCTATGATTATTGATTTATATCAACACATACATAATCATCTCATGATTACCAATCAATAATCATACTAGTCATATTTTATTATTATCATTATAATAATAAGTAACCAAAAATGTTAATCATTATTATGTAACATGCAAATAATTAATAATGATAATATAATAAACAAAATGACATATAAAAGGTCCAAGATAATAGTCTAGGATAAATACACTAGCATTATATGTATAAATATGTACATATATAATGCTATTTTTTATGAAAAGTAATTTATATTAGAAAAATATTTTATATAGAAATTGATGTAGTCGGAAAACAGAGCTGTGTTGTGATTGGCTAGACCTACAAGAAAGAGATTGTGAGGTAGTGGTGGGTACCCACGGGAGCCAATCTGATACTCAAGTTAGTAAACTAGAGAGGAGAGTGAAGGCAATGAATTGCTTAAAGTTTGAGTAGTGTAAGAGAATAACATAACTTTGCCTCTGTGATTCTTCTTCTTTTACACTATAAGAAGGTGGAGATAAATATAGCATTTCCTAATAATCCGATGATGATGTGACTGATGCTTGATAAGGGATATGGTCAGCTAATAGGTTGGTAATCCCGCGATTACAGGTATATCAGGGATATGCTAGACTGTTCCTGTTTAATGGTAACTTTGTATCGAGGCTTGTCCCATCCAGAGGAGGCGAGTCTTGATGACGAACTGGGTGTTAAGATGTCCAGGTCTTCCTTTTTTCATGCGGTACATCATTACTTACTTATTAGATTCTTTCCATGGAGACCTGTCTTATGGTGACAGCTCATGACTTACTTTGAGCGACTATTATGTAGCATCAGAGGTCCCTCAGCTGGTCTTCAATTCTTTAGGTTCAAAGGTGATGGTTTGCCTTTTTAGTTTAGGACACATGACATGATTTGGATAGTCTTCGCTGTTGGTGTTATTTTGCCTACCTTTAGTTAAGACATTTGCCTTATTCCTTGAGCCATATTTAAAGCTTTGCCAGCTATGCCACTGTATAAGAACCATCCTTTCTATTCTTTTGTTTACGACTATCCTTTGAAGAAGAAATGAATTGGGATACTTCCTTTTCTGTCCTTGAGGATAACCAAATCTATATGGAGGATAACATCATGGTCTACGAAGAGCAACTGAAGGCGGATCTACATGAAGGTGCAAACATATTGTTTAACTCTATGTATTGGCTAAGGACTGTGATCAGTTCGACTATATTGGCTTTTCAGCATTGTGCAAGATTGATTCTGAGGGCCAGACCAGGAAAATAGTCGAAGAGAAAATCCCCCTCATGCAGTTTTTCCTAGACAGACAACATGCTTCCAGAGGATGAGGTTGAGAGGCTAAGGTTGAGAGGCTAAGGATAACCCCACCAACCGGGTCTCTGCTAATAGATTTTTAGAAGATTCTGATGTAATAGAGACTTGTTGAAGTCCACATTATCCCCTTGTAATCTTTGTAATGAAAATACATATTTTGTATATCTATTCTTAGGTGTTCGTTTGTTCCCTTTGTCGCTATCAACAATTTAAATAGGGGGCTACATCTCAATCTATGAATTTGGTGACTACTATTTTTTTGCCCCAAATAAGGGGGTTAAAGCACATTTACTTTGTAGGGCTTAACAAATATAAAATTATTTATAGAATTTCTACAAAATAAGATTAATATCTCGGCCTATAGCTTGGCAGACTCTTACCTTTCCACCATAAAATGCCTTGAGGAAATTTTGTAACAAGGAACTTTCACCCAGTCACTCATCTTGATTATTGGCTTTATTTTCTCTCATATTTTTTTTCTTTCATTTTCTTCTATTTTCTTTCATTTTCTTCCTTTTTTTTATTTTCTCTTCCACATTCTATCATTTTCCATTCTTTTTTCTTTCATTATTCATTCATTTACTTTCTTTTCTCTCATATATATACTCTAACTTTTTTCTTTCATTCTTTTCTATATCTTCATTTTCTATTTATTTTTCTTCATTTTTTCTTCATCTTTCTCTCATTTTCTTTTATTTTTTTTCTCTTTTTTCTTCCTTTTTTTCTTCCTTTTTTTCTCATTTTCTTTAATTTCCCCTTTTTCCTTATTTTTTCATCATTTTTATCATTATTTTTTTCTATTGTCTCTTTTTTCTTATTTTTTCTTTTATATCTCTTTTTTTTCCCATTCTCTCTCATTTTTTCATTTTTTAGATTTTTGTCATGTAATTTTATAAGAATTTTCTTATAAAATTAATAAAATTTAAAATATTAAAGTTAATATTTAATGTAAAATACAATGAAAAAATTAATAGTTTACCATAATTAAATTATTATTTAATATAAAATATAATGAAATAAATTAATAATTTAATATAATTTTTTAAAATTAATCACAAATTTAATAATGGAATATAAATTTAATATATTTTTTTATTTTTATTTTATCAAATTCGTAACGGATTAGTAACGGATTTCTATCCGTTACTAAATTTAGTAACGGATTTAATTTATATGTATACATATATTTTTTAAAATTTTTATTAAATTAGTAACGGATTTTGAATCCGTTACTAAATTGCATTACAAATCCGTTACTAAATCCATTACAAAATTAGTAACGGATTGCTAATCCGTTACTATTGCATTAGCAACGAGGTTCATAGTAACGGATATAAATCCGTTACTAAACAGATTAGTAACAAATTTTTCCTTGATTAGTAACAAAAAAATCCGTTACTAATCCAGAAAAATCTTGTAGTGCTTGATATTCACTTATGACAATAACCCATGTAGTGATCTCAATATGGGTCTATCCAATACTTTGTTCTCTAACAAGTATCTATAATATTGAATTATATCAATATACACATAATTATCTCATGATTATCAATCAATAATCATACCAGTCATATTTTATTATTATCACCATAATAATAAGTAACTAGGGATGTTAATCATTATTATGTAACATGCAAATAAATAATAATGATAATAAAATCTCTTTTATTAATAAAAAAGATGACATATAAAAATGTCCAAGATAATGGTCTAAGGCAAATACACTAACAAGGAGATATAATCGTGGCAGTACTGGCCACCATCAATCGTCTCCTAGTACTTAGACATGAAAAGTATAGGTAAGAGTTGTATAAAGAATTCACGGTGGTACATACTCTATTTGCATACAACGTGATACTCGACTGTCCGGTCCTGAACTGCCACGGTATCATTATTAATATGGGTGTTATGTGTATTAAGCTTCCAGCTCCCGAGGGAATAGCAGTGGTCCGAGGCAGTCCTAGAGCAGCCAAAGAAGATTACAGATACCCTACAAAAAGTCTCGAAAAAGCAGCCATACCCATCGAATTGCTGGAGAAGCTGAAATGTCACTCAAAGTCAGAACCTGCAAATCCAATAGAGGAGGTCCAAGTAGGGAAGGAGCAAAAGGTGCAGCTTGCCATTGCGTTAGCCGAGAAAATGAAGGTTCGTTTAATAGAATTGCTGAAGAGTCGAATAGCCACTTTCGCTTGGTCTCCAAATGATGTAACAGGTGTAGATCCAACTCTCATCATCCATAAGTTATCCATTGATAAGATCATTAAACCAGTCCAACAAAAGAAAAAAGAAGTTCACACTAGAGAGGTAGCAGGTGACTAGAGAAGCGATTGATAAGCTTCTAAGTGTAGGGTTGATAAAGGAAGTCCAATATCTTATATGGCTAGCCAATATGGTCCTAGTAAAGAAAGCTAATGGAAATTGGAGGATGTGAGTGGACTACTGACCTAAATAAAGCATGTCCAAAAGATCGCTACTTTTTATTGTCCATTGACAGATTAGTAGACTGGACCTCAGAGCATGCAATGGCCTCCTTCTTTGATGCCATTTAAGGATACTACCAAATCATGATGGATACCGAGGATGCATAAAAGACCGCGTTCATAATAGATGAAAGAGTTTACTGCTACAAAGTAATGCCTTTCAGATTGAAAAATGCAGGGGGGATGTAGCAAAGGTTGGTATTAGGAATCTTCAAGCAAATGGTGGGATCAACAGTCAAGGTGTATGTGGATGACATGGTAGTGAAGTTTCGATCCTTGGAAGACCATCCAAAAGATATCCTAAAAGTTTTTGATATTCTGGACAAGGCGGGTATGAAGTTGAACCCTGAAAAGTGTACCTTCGAAGTAAAAGCTGAGAAGTTCATAGGATATATGATCTCGAAAAGAGGTATAGAGCCGAACCTTGATAAAGATCAGCGCCATCCAATACATGGAAGCACCCAAACCCATTAATGAGGTACAAAGGCTAAATGGGCAGGTCACTGCCTTGGATTGTTCCATATCATGCTCGACCAAAATTTGCCTCCCGTTCTTCAAGGCTTTGAAAGGCAAAAGCATGTTTGAATGTGGAGAAGAGTGTGCAAAGACATTTGAAAGTCTAAAAACCTTCTTATCATCCCCTCTACTGCTAAGCCCACCCATTAAAGGCAAAGTTTGGTTTCTATACTTATTTGTGACAAAGAAAACAGTTTACTCGGTACCAGTCTGTGAAAACAATAGGGAGCAAATCCCAGTATACTATGCCAACTAGGTGTTGAAGGGGCAGAGTTGAACTACCCTCCTCTGGAAAAGTTGTCATTCGCAGTTCTAATATGAGCCACAAAGCTATGACCATACGTCGAGTCATATACCATAGAAGTCAGAATAGACTACCCATTGCAGAAGGTTCTACATAGGCTGGAGTTATCAGGGCAACTATCTACCTGGGCAGTAATACTGTTGGCCTACAATATTAGGTACATTCCAATGAAGACCATGAAAGCCCATGTGCTAGCCGACTTTGTTGCATAGATGACTCCATCGTTATAACTTTTAGGGTCCTTAAAGGAGAATACAGAGAAATGGAAGGTTTAGGCAGATGGAGCTTATGGAGCTGGGGGATCAGGAATCAGGATCCTTTTGCAATCTCGAATAGTGATAAAGTTTTGATATGCGGCCAAACTCACCTTCAATACCACTAACAATGTAGCTAAATACGAGGCTGTAATAATGGTCCTAAGAATCATCAATGAATTAGGTATATAAAAATTCATTATTTTTAGTGACTCACAATTAGTTGTTAATCAGTGTCAGGGACAATTTAGAGTTCGAGAATCGAACCTTATCAAATACAAGGAGAAGGTTCGATTAATGATGGACAGGATTAAAAATGGGGGGGGCAGCTGCAAACTTTACCAGTTAGCTAGAGGCAGTAATGAACAAGCAAATCTTCTAGTCAAGATGGCAACGGCGGGTGAACAACACTTGACCCAATTATTTCAATTCAAAGAATTGCACACTCCAGCAACGGCAGAGGAAGACTCCTGTCTCATAGAAGAGGGGAATCATGGATGATGCCAGTATACAAAATTTTGACACAAGATGTTCTTCTAGGAAATGAATTATTAGCAAAACATGTAATAAGGAAGTCTTCTAAATACGCATTAATTAATGGTTGGTTGTACAGGAGGTCCTCGACACATCCATGGTTGCGGTGTGTTACTGAGGAGGAAGGCCAACAAATCTTAACGGATATCCATTAAAGTGATTGTGGGAGCCATGAAGGAGCCTGAACAATTGCTTGAAAAGCATCTAGACAAGGATATTATTGGCCAATGATAATGAAAGACGCGAAGCAGGTTGTTTAGAGGTGTTAAAGATGCCAAATACATGCAAACGTCCCAAGGACCTCGGGAGAAATGCAAGTGGCCATTGGAAATCCCTAACTTTCTTTCAATGGGGAATTATCGGAATGACAGTTTACAGAAATAAGATGTCCAGAACGTTCAACAGTAAGGTTAGGCCACACGCCTTCAACGTAGGGGATCTAGTCCTTAAAAGAACAGATGTAGTGGGTGGCAATGCCAGGTCTGGTAAGTTGGACGAGAATTGGGAAGGACCGTTCAGGGTCTCTAAGGTTATTCGCCCAGGTCATATAAGCTGGCCAAGTTAAATGGTCAAGTCATTCCCCATTCCTGGAACATCTGTAATATGAGAAAGTTTTATCAATGATAAATTAACACGGTATTTTCACATGGTATGTTCTTCAGTAACAAGGAATAATGGGATTGCCTCCCCCAAAGAGAGACTAAGTAAGACCATAAGCCAATTTTCACCAGACCATTCGGGTGTAGGTCCCACTAAGTAAGGCCATAAGGTAATTTTTACCAGGCCAGACTATAAGACAGTTTTCGCTAGGCCATTCGGGCATTGGTCCTACTAAGCAAGGCCACAAGGTAGCTTTCACCAGGCCAGGCCATAAGACAGTTTTCGCTAGGCCATTCAAGCATTGGTCCCACTAAGCAAGGCCACAAGACAGCTTTTGCCAGACTAGGCTATGAGGCAGCTTTCGCCAGGCCATTTGAGCATTAGTCCCACTAAGCAAGACCATAAGGCAATTTTCATCAAGCCAAGCTGACTCGCGATTGTCGAAGCCGGTCAAAAATAACCTTTTCGGTTATCAACAATATTACTACTGCAGATAGTGGTTAAAGATCGAATCCACAGAGAATTGAAAACTTATCTATTTTTCTCAACAAGACAAAGAGAATTAACTGAACGAGAAACTGAAAGCCAGTAACTGAAAGCGGAACAAAAATAAAGTGCAGTAAAAGTAAAATGGGGGGGTTTTGAGATTGATTGATTAAGCAACTACTGAAAGCAATTAAATAAGCAGAATATAAAAATAAAATGGAAATCTAATATGAGAAAGGTCTAGTGACCCGAAAATCAGACCGCTACCGGCGCTAGGATCCGGGTCAACTTAAGGCCGCCGGGACCCGTAGCAAGCCTAACATGCATCCTGTGAACCTGCTTAATCCCATACATGATCAACAACATACATAAAAATTTAAAACTTTTCTTTCCATATACATCAACCAAACTCAACCTGTGCATATACATTATACATAACATAATCATAACATTGATCCCTCAATGGGATCTCATCAGTGCCCCCAATGGGTGGCATAGCATATGTTGAGTTGGTTTATATAAACATCATAAAAATCTCTAAGATCATGTAATGAAAGGGATAACAACAATCTATGGTCAAGCACACTCTAACCTCCAAAAACATCATCTCATTACATATCTATACTGATTAAGACATTACATTACAAATTGATCATGTCCATTGCTAGCTATTACATAAGCATGACTTCTTTACTCTATCCGGACTCCCGCACTATACTGTACCTGCAAGCCTGGGGGTAAAGGGAGAGGGGTGAGCTAAAAGCCCAGTGAGTAGGACTATAAAACATATTAACACTATGCTTTATGAAATGCATCATAACACAGACAATTCACATAAGGGTTGGGTGAACTTGTCACCAATTAGTCCAAGCTAACTCTGTGCCAGGCCGTAGCATGGGGTCCTGGTCTTCCTGTCATACATACATTACTTACCATTGTCCTAGGGCATCCTCTGGGCTCCTGGTCTTCGAGTCCCATAACCGTGCCAGGCCGTAGAATGGGGTCCTGGTCTTTCCTTACTTTGTGCCAGGCCGTAGAATGGGGTCCTGGTCTTCCTGTCGTGGACTAATTGGGTCATCCAACATTCACCCACATCAACAACAATCGATGCAATGCGGCATATTCGTGAACACTAATGCAATCATCCTATTGCATAATCATGATGCATGAAACATGATAAAACATTTAATTTAAAAGATTAAGTTTAGTTCCACTCACCTCTGGCTGACTCTGACAACACCGAAGCAGTTGAACTCACTGCTGGGGTCCTCAGTTCCTCGGGTCCGAACCTACACAGGTGGACTCAAATGAGGGACCAAACATACCTGAACATAATTATAAACTACTCCCCAAAAACCCCCTAAAACATCATGAAACAACCATACAAAATCATGCAAAGGAGGCCTGGACAGGACACTTTCGGCGGCAGGTTCGGCGGTCGAAAGTCCCTCCAGAGCCGAAAGTCAGGCAGGTTCGGCGGCACCTTCGGCGGCCGAAACTCCCAGACAGAGACGAAACTCATGCATGTTCGGCGGCACTTTCGGCGGCCGAAACTGCCAGACAGAGATGAAAGTCTCCCTTTCGGGGGCAAGCTTCGGCAGCCGAAAGGCTGCCTCCCCAGCCATGTTCGGCGGCCGAAAATCCTTCGGCTGCCGAACCTGGTTTCTGCCAAAGGGCAGAAACTTGGCTCCCTTTGCACATTTCGCCTCCAAACTTATCAAACATGCATCAAACCTATTCTACAACACACAAACACAAGCATACATGTTCCTAGGGGCCTCAAACCATCATAAACCCCATCTACAACACATCAAGCATCCACATTGTTCATGAACATACATTTATACCCAAAAACATAATCATAACCCAAACATGCATTCTACCCCATAGATCTACTTAAAACTTACTTTAAACATGCAATGAGCTTAAGATCGGCTCTTACCTCTTGAAGATCGAGAGAGAGACGACTTAAACTCGAAGTTGGGAGAGGTTGGGTTCTTGGACCTCCAAGCTCCAAAACTTTGCTCAAATGCTCAAATCCTCAAAACAAAGTTAAAACAAGTGAAAAACTTGAAAGATCTAGAGGGAAAACATCAAAGATCGGTGAGGGGCGGCGGAGAGCTCACCTTGGCCGAAAATAGGGAAAAACTCGCCCGTTTTCGGCTAAGGGACCCTTTTATAGTGGCTGGCCAGACCACGTTCGGGGGCCGAATGTGCCTCCGCATGCATGCCATGTTCGGCGGCCGAACCTGGACTTCCCTCACTTATGCATTCGGGGGCCTAAAGCACACCCGCAACGCATGCATGTTCGGCGGCCGAACTTGAGGTTCGGCGGCCGAACCTGAGTTTTCCTCCAAAGCTATTTTCATGCAAAAACTCATTTTCTTTCATGCTTAAAACATAAAACACATTAAAGCATTTCATAAAAACATGGTTTTACCCTACTAGAGGCTTCCGACATCCGAGATTCCACCGGACGGTAGGAATTCCGATACCGGAGTCTAGCCGGGTATTACATTCTCCCCCCCTTAAGAACATTCGTCCCTGAATGTTCCTCAACTAGCACATGCAAGGTATACAACATATCATACACCTAAAAACACATAGAGACTAACCTTAAAAGAGATGAGGATATTGCCGGAGCATAGACTCCCGTGTCTCCCAAGTGCACTCTTCCAGATTGTGGTGGTTCCAAAGGACCTTCACCATCGGGATTTCCTTGTTCCTTAGCTTTCTGATCTGGGTGTCTAGGATCCGTACCGGCTGCTCAACATAGGTGAGATCCTCTTGGATCTCCACATCAGGCTCACTAAGAACCTTGCCCGGATCTGACACGAACTTTCTCAACATAGAAACATGGAAAACCGGATGGATTCTCTCCATTGAAGCAAGTAAATCCAGCTTGTACGATACATTCCCAATCTTTTGCAAGACTTCAAAGGGTCCGATGTACCGTGGAGCCAGCTTACCCTTCTTCCCGAACCGAACCACTCCTTTCATTGGAGACACCTTAAGCAATACCAGATCCCCCTCCTGGAACTCTACTTGCCTTCTGCGGATGTCTGCATAACTCTTCTGTCTGCTTGCAGCAGTCTTGATTCTTTCTCTGATTAAGGGTACCACCCTGCTGGTGATCTCTACTAGCTCAGGCCCTGCCAAGGCCTTTTCTCCAACTTCTTCCCAGCAAACAGGTGACCTGCACTTCCTTCCATATAAAGCTTCATATGGAGCCATCCCGATGCTAGCATGATGGCTGTTATTGTAGGCAAACTCCACCAAAGGTAGATGCTGCCTCCAAGAACCGCCAAAGTCTAGCACACACATTCTGAGCATATCATTGATAGTCTGGATGGTCCTTTCTGACTGTTCGTCTGTCTGTGGATGGAAGGCAGTACTGAAATCCAACCTGGTACCCATGGCATCCTGCAGACTCCGCCAAAACCTGGAGGTGAACTGGGGTCCTCTATCTGACACTATAGAAACAGGAACCCCATGCAGTCTGACTATCTCTTCAACATACACCTGCGCCAACTTGTCCACAGAGTAGCCACTCCTGATAGGGATGAAGTGAGCAGATTTGGTGAGTCTGTCCACAATCACCCATATGGAGTCCAATCTGTTGGACGTCGCCGGTAACCCCACTACGAAGTCCATAGCTATATTCTCCCATTTCCACTCTGG
Source organism: Manihot esculenta (assembly GCF_001659605.2). Taxonomy (NCBI): domain Eukaryota; kingdom Viridiplantae; phylum Streptophyta; class Magnoliopsida; order Malpighiales; family Euphorbiaceae; genus Manihot; species Manihot esculenta. The sequence continues at coordinate 18,666,594 of NC_035161.2, forward strand.
AATAGGTAGCGGGTTAAGCATTCCAGCCGGCTTCTGATGTTCCAGCTTCACCCTCTGACACACTTCGCAGGCTGACACAAACTGTGCCACTTCTCTCTTCATAGCTGGCCACCAATAAACTTTCTTCAGATCCTGATACATTTTGGTGGCTCCGGGGTGAATGTTGTATCTTGCATTATGAGCCTCTCTCATAATGTCTCCTTTTAGCCCTATGTCATATGGTACACATAAACGACTCCCATAGCGGAGGATCCCCTTGTTGTCGAATCTGAACTCGCTGTCTTTGCCTGACTGAACAGTCCTGGCAACCTTCACCAACTTTGGGTCCTCATGCTATTTCTGAGCCACCTGCTCCAGAAACACGGGTGTCACTTTCATCTGAGCAACCAAGGCACCTGTACCAGACAACTCCAACTGTAGACCTTCATCAATGAGCTTGCAAAACTCCTTCAACACTGGTCTCCTCTCTGCCGTGATGTGGGATAGACTGCCTAGTGACTTCCGGCTTAGGGCGTCTGCCACGACATTTGCCTTACCCGGATGATACTGAATCTTGCAATCATAGTCACTCAGCAGCTCTACCCATCTCCTCTGTCTCAAGTTCAAATCTCTTTGGCTCAGGATGTACTGCAGGCTCTTATGATCTGTAAAGATCTCACATTTTACCCCATAGAGGTAGTGCCTCCACATCTTGAGCGCAAAGATTACTGCTGCCATTTCCAAGTCATGTGTGGGGTAATTCAACTCGTGCTTCTTTAGCTGCCTCGAAGCATAAGCAATCACCCTCTCATTTTGCATCAGTACACAACCCAGTCCCATACGGGACGCATCACAAAAGACTGTAAAGTCCTCATCACTAGATGGCAGAGCTAAAACTGGCGCTGAAGTCAACCTCTTCTTAAGCTCTTCAAAACTCTCTTCGCACTGGTCGATCCACAGAAACTTTTGATTCTTCCTGGTTAACCTGGTCAGAGGAGCTGCTATTTTCGAAAAGTCCTGAACGAACCTCCTGTAGTAACCTGCCAAACCCAAGAAAATCCTGATCTCCGTCACTGAAGTGGGTCTAGGCCAGTTAGCCACAGTTTCTGTCTTCTTGGGGTCCACCTCTATCCCATTCTCTGACACTACATGCCCCAAGAACGAAATGCTCCTCAGCCAGAACTCACACTTAGAGAACTTGGCATACAAGCCATGTTCCCTCAAGGTCTGTAGAACCAACCTCAGATGATGGGCATGCTCCTCTGCATTCCTGGAATACACTAGGATATCATCTATGAAGACAATAACAAAGTGATCCAGGTACTGGCTAAACACTCTGTTCATGAGATCCATGAATGCTGCAGGGGCGTTGGTTAACCCGAACGGCATCACAAGGAACTCAAAATGCCCATATCTAGTCCTGAAAGCTGTCTTTGGCACATCTTCTTCCCTGATCCTCAACTGATGATACCCAGACCTCAGATCTATTTTAGAGAAACAACCCGCTCCTGCTAGCTGGTCGAATAGATCATCGATCCTTGGCAAAGGGTACTTGTTCTTGGTAGTGACTTTGTTCAACTGCCTGTAGTCGATACAAAGTCTAAGGGATTCATCCTTCTTTCTCACAAACAAAACTGGAGCACCCCAGGGTGAGGTACTCGGTCGGATGAAGCCCTTGTCTACCAGCTCCTGCAACTGCTCCTTCAACTCTTTCAATTCTGCTGGCGCCATCCTGTAGGGAGGGATAGAGATCGGTCGGGTTCCAGGCATTAGTTCTATCTCGAACTCTATCTCCCTAGCAGGTGGTAAACCTGACAGCTCGTCTGGGAACACATCTAAGAACTCTCTAACCACTGGCACTGAGGCGGGCTCTCTGACCTGACTGCTAAGCTCTCTCACATGAGCCAAATACCCCTGACATCCCCTCCTGAGCAACCTACGAGCCTGAAGAGCTGATATCAGACCTCTAGGTGTACCCCTCTTGTCTCCTCTGAAGACAACCTCAGACCCATCCTGACCTCTGAACCTGACTACCTTGTCCCTGCAGTCCAAGGTAGCACCATGGGTAGATAACCAGTCCATCCCTAGAATGACGTCAAAATCTGTCAAATCTAGAACCACTAGGTCGGCGGACAAGCATCTTCCCTCAACAAACACAGGACTACACTGGCAGACTGACTCTGCCACTGATGGATCACACTTGGGTCCACTGACCCAGAGAGGACACTCTAACCCAGAAGTCATCAGACCTAATCTCCCCACGGCTCTCGGAGCAATAAAAGAATGAGATGCACCAGGGTCCATCAAGGCATACACATCTGAACAACCAATGATTAAGTTACCTGCCACTACGGTGTTAGATGCATCTGCCTCCTGCTGTGTCATTGTGAAGATCCGTGCTGGAGCTGATGGACCTTCACCTCTGAAACCCACTGAAGAAGAGGCTGCCCCTCTCCCTCTGCCTCTGCCTTTGCCACTAGCCTGAGTCATGGCTGGAGCTGCTGGCTGCGCTACACTGCCTGAGGCTGTCTGCTGGGACTGAGCCATCGGGACTGCTCTTGGACATTCTCGAGCCATATGCCCCTCCTGACCACATCTGAAACAGGCGTTCGTCCCAAACCAACATACTCCCTTGTGTGGCTTACCACACTTCGTACAAACTGCATTATCCGCACCAGAGCTTGAGCCACTCCCAAATCCCAGACTGGACTTGACTTTATTCCAGAACTTATTCTTCTTACCCTTGGGCTTACTCCATCTCTTACTGCCTGAAGCTGCTGCACTCAGGGTAGAGGGATCTAATCTTCCCCCACCCGGAGTTTTAGAACCGGAAGACTGTGCCACTGACTGCTTAACTGTCCCCTGAACGATGGCACTGGCCTCCATTTTCCTGGCCATATCTACTATGGCATGGAAGCTCTCCCTGTCCACAGACTGAATCAAGGAGGAATACCTGGAATAAAGTTTCATGACATACCTCCTTGACCTCTTCGAATCTGTATCCAGACTCTGCCCAGCAAAAGGCAACAGCTCCAAGAATCTGTCGGTGTACTCCTCTACACTCATTTCATCTGTCTGCCTCAACTGCTCGAACTCTATCATCTTCAGCTCCTTTGAACTATCGGGAAAAGCCCAACCTGCAAACTCGTTTGCAAACTCTTCCCAGGACATGCTGTCCACTCTCAGGTTCACATAATTCTTGAACTACTCTCGTGCCTTCTTGCACTTAAGCGTGAACCCAGCCATCTGAATGGCTCTGCTGTCATCAGCCCCAATCTCCTCTGTGATCACTTTAACCCTTTTAAGATACACAAATGGGTCATCCCCTTTTTCATACTGAGGAGCCCCCAGTTTCATATAATTTGTCATCCTGACCTTGCTCCCACTGGCTGAGCTAGGTCTAGAAGGTTGAGTAACTGGGGCTGCTGGTTCTGTAGGTGGTGGAGGTGGTGCAACATTTTCTGAGGTAGGGTTTGCTGGATTTGGATAGTAAGGTGGGGGTGGATACATTGGGTATTGCGAATATGGTGGGTAGTATGGTGGGTATGGCATCTGTGTGGGATAAGGAGTGAAACTAGGGTAATCCGATGTGCCTCCCATCGAATACCCGGGGTTTTGTGAGAAGGGTGGGTAGTAAGGTGGCTGAACAAATCCCGAGGCCTGAGTGCCTCCTTAGGATTCTCCCATACCTTCCTCCGACATGCTAACTCCCAGACTGCCATCCCTCCTCTGCTCTACATCCATATCATCCCTCATGTCCTCTGACGCTCCTCCCTGAACTGTTCCTCTAACTGATCTGCTCCTACCCAGATCTAGAGACCTTCTAGGGTCTCTTGCTGCTCTATCGTGGTTAGACCTACTACACATTGCCCTAGGCAATGCTGGAGGACTGGCGCTCATGCCCTCATCCTCAGGTGGCATTCCAGTCAATCTTGCTGATCAACGAGTTCCCCTCATCCTGTTTTTCTGAAAAACAGCACACATCACATAAACATTAGCATCATATGGTTCATGTGGGCACACATGAACCCGCATCACATACGTCACATATCATAGCACATCATTAATGCACATGCATATCATCATGGCATTTCACATCATTATTCAAGACAGGACTCCACATCCTATCCTAGTGGACATGATCTTTCCTATTGTGTTTGACCTTCTATAACCTCTATGAGCCCGACACTCTAGGTCCGACCATATGAACCTAGGGCTCTGATACCATTCTGTAATGATCCGAAAATCGGACCGCTACCGGCGCTAGGATCCGGGTCGACTTAAGGCCGCCGGGACCCGTAGCAAGCCTAACATGCATCCTGTGAACCTGCTTAACCCCATACATGATCAACAACATACATAAAAATTTAAAACTTTTCTTTCCATATACATCAACCAAACTCAACCTGTGCATATACATTATACATAACATAATCATAACATTGATCCCTCAGTGGGATCTCATCAATGCCCCCAATGGGTGGCATAGCATATGTTAAGTTGGTTTATATAAACATCATAAAAATCTCTAAGATCATGTAATGAAAGGGATAACAACAATCTATGGTCAAGCACACTCTAACCTCCAAAAACATCATCTCATTACATATCTATACTGATTAAGACATTACATTACAAATTGATCATGTCCATTGCTAGCTATTACATAAGCATGACTTCTTTACTCTATCCGGACTCCCGCACTATATTGTACCTGCAAGCCTGGGGGTAAAGGGAGAGGGGTGAGCTAAAAGCCCAGTGAGTAGGACTATAAAACATATTAACACTATGCTTTATGAAATGCATCATAACATAGACAATTCACATAAGGGTTGGGTGAACTTGTCACCAATTAGTCCAAGCTAACTCTGTGCCAGGCCGTAGCATGGGGTCCTGGTCTTCCTGTCATACATACATTACTTACCATTGTCCTAGGGCATCCTCTGGGCTCCTGGTCTTCGAGTCCCATAACCGTGCCAGGCCGTAGAATGGGGTCCTGGTCTTTCCTTACTCTGTGCCAGGCCGTAGAATGGGGTCCTGGTCTTCCTGTCGTGGACTAATTGGGTCATCCAACATTCACCCACATCAACAACAATCGATGCAATGCGGCATATTCGTGAACACTAATGCAATCATCCTATTGCATAATCATGATGCATGAAACATGATAAAACATTTAATTTAAAAGATTAAGTTTAGTTCCACTCACCTCTGGCTGACTCTGACAACACCGAAGCAGTTGAACTCACTGCTGGGGTCCTCAGTTCCTCGAGTCCGAACCTACACAGGTGGACTCAAATGAGGGACCAAACATACCTGAACATAACTATAAACTACTCCCCAAAAACCCCCTAAAACATCATGAAACAACCATACAAAATCATGCAAAGGAGGCCTGGACAGGGCACTTTCGGCGGCAGGTTTGGCGGCCGAAAGTTCCTCCAGAGCCGAAAGTCAGGCAGGTTCGGCGGCACCTTCGGCGGTCGAAACTCCCAGACAGAGACGAAACTCATGCATGTTCGGCGGCACTTTCGGCGGCCGAAACTGCCAGACAGAGACGAAAGTCTCCCTTTTGGGGGCAAGCTTCGGCAGCCGAAAGGCTGCCTCCCCAGCCATGTTCGGCGGCCGAAAATCCTTCGGCTGCCGAACCTGGTTTCTGCCAAAGGGCAGAAACTTGGCTCCCTTTGCACATTTCGCCTCCAAACTTATCAAACATGCATCAAACCTATTCTACAACACACAAACACAAGCATACATGTTCCTAGGGGCCTCAAACCATCATAAACCCCATCTACAACACATCAAGCATCCACATTGTTCATGAACATACATTTATACCCAAAAACGTAATCATAACCCAAACATGCATTCTACCCCATAGATCTACTTAAAACTTACTTTAAACATGCAATGAGCTTAAGATCGGCTCTTACCTCTTGAAGATCGAGAGAGAGACGACTTAAACTCGAAGTTGGGAGAGGTTGGGTTCTTAGACCTCCAAGCTCCAAAACTTTGCTCAAATGCTCAAATCCTCAAAACAAAGTTAAAACAAGTGAAAAACTTGAAAGATCTAGAGGGAAAACATCAAAGATCGGTGAGGGGCGGCGGAGAGCTCACCTTGGCCAAAAATGGGGAAAAACTCGCCCGTTTTCGGCTAAGGGACCCTTTTATAGTGGCTGGCCAGACCACGTTCGAGGGCCGAATGTGCCTCCGCATGCATGCCATGTTCGGCGGCCGAACCTCGACTTCCCTCACTTATGCTTTCGGGGGCCTAAAGCACACCCACAACGCATGCATGTTCGGCGGCCGAACTTGAGGTTCGGCGGCCGAACCTGAGTTTTCCTCCAAAGCTATTTTCATGCAAAAACTCATTTTCTTTCATGCTTAAAACATAAAACACATTAAAACATTTCATAAAAACATGGTTTTACCCTACTAGAGGCTTCCGACATCCGAGATTCCACCGGACGGTAGGAATTCCGATACCGGAGTCTAGCCGGGTATTACATTCTCCCCCCTTAAGAACATTCGTCCCTGAATGTTCCTCAACTAGCACATGTAAGGTATACAACATATCATACACCTAAAAACACATAGAGACTAACCTTAAAAGAGATGAGGATATTGCCGGAGCATAGACTCCCGTGTCTCCCAAGTGCACTCTTCCAGATTGTGGTGGTTCCAAAGGACCTTCACCATCGGGATTTCCTTGTTCCTTAGCTTTCTGATCTGGGTGTCTAGGATCCGTACCGACTGCTCAACATAGGTGAGATCCTCTTGGATCTCCACATCAGGCTCACTAAGAACCTTGCCCGGATCTGACACGAACTTTCTCAACATAGAAACATGGAAAACCGGATGGATTCTCTCCATTGAAGCTGGTAAATCCAGCTTGTACGATACATTCCCAATCTTTTGCAAGACTTCAAAGGGTCCGATGTACCGTGGAGCCAGCTTACCCTTCTTCCCGAACCGAACCACTCCTTTCATTGGAGACACCTTAAGCAATACCAGATCCCCCTCCTGGAACTCTACTTGCCTTCTGCGGATGTCTGTATAACTCTTCTGTCTGCTTGCAGCAGTCTTGATTCTTTCTCTGATTAAGGGTACCACCCTGCTGGTGATCTCTACTAGCTCAGGCCCTGCCAAGGCCTTTTCTCCAACTTCTTCCCAGCAAACAGGTGACCTGCACTTCCTTCCATATAAAGCTTCATATGGAGCCATCCCGATGCTAGCATGATGGCTGTTATTGTAGGCAAACTCCACCAAAGGTAGATGCTGCCTCCAAGAACCGCCAAAGTCCAGCACACACATTCTGAGCATATCATTGATAGTCTGGATGGTCCTTTCTGACTGTCCGTCTGTCTGTGGATGGAAGGCAGTACTGAAATCCAACCTGGTACCCATGGCATCCTGCAGACTCCGCCAAAACCTGGAGGTGAACTGGGGTCCTCTATCTGACACTATAGAAACAGGAACCCCATGCAGTCTGACTATCTCTTCAACATACACCTGCGCCAACTTGTCCACAGAGTAGCCACTCCTGACAGGGATGAAGTGAGCAGATTTGGTGAGTCTGTCCACAATCACCCATATGGAGTCCAATCTGTTGGACGTCGCCGGTAACCCCACTACGAAGTCCATAGCTATATTCTCCCATTTCCACTCTGGAATAGGTAGCGGGTTAAGCATTCCAGCCGGCTTCTGATGTTCCAGCTTCACCCTCTGACACACTTCGCAGGCTGACACAAACTGTGCCACTTCTCTCTTCATAGCTGGCCACCAATAAACTTTCTTCAGATCCTGATACATTTTGGTGGCTCCGGGGTGAATGTTGTATCTTGCATTATGAGCCTCTCTCATAATGTCTCCTTTTAGCCCTATGTCATATGGTACACATAAACGACTCCCATAGCGGAGGATCCCCTTGTTGTCGAATCTGAACTCGCTGTCTTTGCCTAACTGAACAGTCCTGGCAACCTTCACCAACTCTGGGTCCTCATGCTGTTTCTGAGCCACCTGCTCCAGAAACACGGGTGTCACTTTCATCTGAGCAACCAAGGCACCTGTACCAGACAACTCCAACTGTAGACCTTCATCAATGAGCTTGCAAAACTCCTTCACCACTGGTCTCCTCTCTGCCGTGATGTGGGATAGACTGCCTAGTGACTTCCGGCTTAGGGCGTCTGCCACGACATTCACCTTACCCGGATGATACTGAATCTTGCAATCATAGTCACTCAGCAGCTCTACCCATCTCCTCTGTCTCAAGTTCAAATCTCTTTGGCTCAGGATGTACTGCAGGCTCTTATGATCTGTAAAGATCTCACATTTTACCCCATAGAGGTAGTGCCTCCACATCTTGAGCGCAAAGATTACTGCTGCCATTTCCAAGTCATGTGTGGGGTAATTCAACTCGTGCTTCTTTAGCTGCCTCGAAGCATAAGCAATCACCCTCTCATTTTGCATCAGTACACAACCCAGTCCCACACGGGACGCATCACAAAAGACTGTAAAGTCCTCATCACTAGATGGCAGAGCTAAAACTGGCGCTGAAGTCAACCTCTTCTTAAGCTCTTCAAAACTCTCTTCGCACTGGTCGGTCCACAGAAACTTCTGATTCTTCCTGGTTAACCTGGTCAGAGGAGCTGCTATTTTCGAAAAGTCCTGAATGAACCTCCTGTAGTAACCTGCCAAACCCAAGAAACTCCTGATCTCCGTCACTGAAGTGGGTCTAGGCAAGTTAGCCACAGTTTCTGTCTTCTTGGGGTCCACCTCTATCCCATTCTCTGACACTACATGCCCCAAGAACGAAATGCTCCTCAGCCAGAACTCACACTTAGAGAACTTGGCATACAAGCCATGTTCCCTCAAGGTCTGTAGAACCAACCTCAGATGATGGGCATGCTCCTCTGCATTCCTGGAATACACTAGGATATCCTCTATGAAGACAATAACAAAGTGATCCAGGTACTGGCTAAACACTCTGTTCATGAGATCCATGAATGCTGCAGGGGCGTTGGTTAACCCGAACGGCATCACAAAGAACTCAAAATGCCCATATCTAGTCCTGAAAGCTGTCTTTGGCACATCTTCTTCCCTGATCCTCAACTGATGATACCCAGACCTCAGATCTATTTTAGAGAAACAACCCGCTCCTGCTAGCTGGTCGAATAGATCATCGATCCTTGGCAAAGGGTACTTGTTCTTGGTAGTGACTTTGTTCAACTGCCTGTAGTCGATACAAAGTCTAAGGGATCCATCCTTCTTTCTCATAAACAAAACTGGAGCACCCCAGGGTGAGGTACTCGGTCGGATGAAGCCCTTGTCTACCAGCTCCTGCAACTACTCCTTCAACTCTTTCAATTCTGCTGGCGCCATCCTGTAGGGAGGGATAGAGATCGGTCGGGTTCCAGGCATTAGTTCTATCTCGAACTCTATCTCCCTAGCAGGTGGTAAACCTGACAGCTCGTCTGGGAACACATCTAAGAACTCTCTAACCACTGGCACTGAGGCGGGCTCTCTGACCTGACTGCTAAGCTCTCTCACATGAGCCAAATACCCCTGACATCCCCTCCTGAGCAACCTACGAGCCTGAAGAGCTGATATCAGACCTCTAGGTGTACCCCTCTTGTCTCCTCTGAAGACAACCTCAGACCCATCCTGACCTCTGAACCTGACTACCTTGTCCCTGCAGTCCAAGATAGCACCATGGGTAGATAACCAGTCCATCCCTAGAATGACGTCAAAATCTGTCAAATCTAGAACCACTAGGTCGGCAGACAAGCATCTTCCCTCAACAAACACAGGACTACACTGGCAGACTGACTCTGCCACTGATGGATCACACTTGGGTCCACTGACCCAGAGAGGACACTCTAACCCAGAAGTCATCAGACCTAATCTCCCCACGGCTCTCGGAGCAATAAAAGAATGAGATGCACCAGGGTCCATCAAGGCATACACATCTGAACAACCAATGATTAAGTTACCTGCCACTACGGTGTTAGATGCATCTGCCTCCTGCTGTGTCATTGTGAAGATCCGTGCTGGAGCTGATGGACCTTCACCTCTGAAACCCGCTGAAGAAGAGGCTGCCCCTCTCCCTCTGCCTCTGCCACTAGCCTGAGTCATGGCTGGAGCTGCTGGCTGCGCTACACTGCCTGAGGCTGTCTGCTGGGACTGAGCCATCGGGACTGCTCTTGGACATTCTCGAGCCATATGCCCCTCCTGACCACATCTGAAACAGGCGTTCGTCCCAAATCGACATACTCCGCTGTGTGGCTTACCACACTTCGCACAAACTGCATTATCCGCACCAGAGCTTAAGCCACTCCCAAATCCCAGACTGGACTTGACTTTATTCCAAAACTTATTCTTCTTACCCTTGGGCTTACCCCATCTCTTACTGCCTGAAGCTGCTGCACTCAGGGTAGAGGGATCTAATCTTCCCCCACCCGGAGTTTTAGAACCGGAAGACTGTGCCACTGACTGCTTAACTGTCCCCTGAACGATGGCACTGGCCTCCATTTTCTTGGCCATATCTACTATGGCATGGAAGCTCTCCCTGTCCACGGACTGAATCAAGGAGGAATACTTGGAATGAAGTTTCATGACATACCTCCTTGACCTCTTCGAATCTGTATCCAGACTCTGCCCAGCAAAAGGCAACAGCTCCAAGAATCTGTCGTTGTACTCCTCTACACTCATTTCATCTGTCTGCCTCAACTGCTCGAACTCTATCATCTTCAGCTCCCTTGAACTATCGGGAAAAGCCCAACCTGCAAACTCGTTTGCAAACTCTTCCCAGGACATGCTGTCCACTCTCGGGTTCACATAATTCTTGAACTACTCTCGTGCCTTCTTGCACTTAAGCGTGAACCCAGCCATCTGAATGGCTCTGCTGTCATCAGCCCCAATCTCCTCTGTGATCACTTTAACCCTTTCAAGATACACAAATGGGTCATCCCCTTTTTCATACTGAGGAGCCCCCAGTTTCATATAATCTGTCATCCTGACCTTGCTCCCACTGGCTGAGCTAGGTCTAGAAGGTTGAGTAACTGGGGCTGCTGGTTCTGTAGGTGGTGGAGGTGGTGCAACATTTTCTGAGGTAGGGTTTGCTGGATTTGGATAGTAAGGTGGGGGTGGATACATTGGGTATTGCGAATATGGTGGGTAGTATGGTGGGTATGGCATCTGTGTGGGATAAGGAGTGAAACTAGGGTAATCCGATGTGCCTCCCATCGAATACCCGGGGTTTTGTGAGAAGGGTGGGTAGTAAGGTGGCTGAACAAATCCCGAGGCCTGAGTGCCTCCTTGGGATTCTCCCATACCTTCCTCCGACATGCTAACTCCCAGACTGCCATCCCTCCTCTGCTCTACATCCATATCATCCCCCATGTCCTCTGACGCTCCTCCCTGAACTGTTCCTCTGACTGATCTGCTCCTACCCAGATCCAGAGACTTTCTAGGGTCTCTTGATGCTCTATCGCGGTTAGACCTACTAGACATTGCCCTAGGCAATGCTGGAGGACGGGCGCTCATGCCCTCATCCTCAGGTGGCATTCCAGTCAATCTTGCTGATCAACGAGTTCCCCTCATCCTGTTTTTCTGAAAAACAGCACACATCACATAAACATTAGCATCATATGGTTCATGTGGGCACACATGAACCCGCATCACATACGTCACATATCATAGCACATCATTAATGCACATGCATATCATCATGGCATTTCACATCATTATTCAAGACAGGACTCCACATCCTATCCTAGTGGACATGATCTTTCCTATTGTGCTTGACCTTCTATAACCTCTATGAGCCCGACACTCTAGGTACGACCATATGAACCTAGGGCTCTGATACCATTCTGTAATGTCCCGAAAATCGGACTGCTATCGGCGCTAGGATCCGGGTCGACTTAAGGCCGCCGGGACCCGTAGCAAGCCTAACATGCATCCTGTGAACCTGCTTAATCCCATACATGATCAACAACATACATAAAAATTTAAAACTTTTCTTTCCATATACATCAACCAAACTCAACCTGTGCATATACATTATACATAACATAATCATAACATTGATCCCTCAATGGGATCTCATCAGTGCCCCCAATGGGTGGCATAGCATATGTTGAGTTGGTTTATATAAACATCATAAAAATCTCTAAGATCATGTAATGAAAGGGATAACAACAATCTATGGTCAAGCACACTCTAACCTCCAAAAACATCATCTCATTACATATCTATACTGATTAAGACATTACATTACAAATTGATCATGTCCATTGCTAGCTATTACATAAGCATGACTTCTTTACTCTATCCGGACTCCCGCACTATACTGTACCTGCAAGCCTGGGGGTAAAGGGAGAGGGGTGAGCTAAAAGCCCTGTGAGTAGGACTATAAAACATATTAACACTATGCTCTATGAAATGCATCATAACACAGACAATTCACATAAGGGTTGGGTGAACTTGTCACCAATTAGTCCAAGCTAACTCTGTGCCAGGCCGTAGCATGGGGTCCTGGTCTTCCTGTCATACATACATTACTTACCATTGTCCCAGGGCCTCCTGGTCTTCGAGTCCCATAACCGTGCCAGGCCGTAGAATGGGGTTCTGGTCTTTCCTTACTCTGTGCTAGGCCGTAGAATGGGGTCCTGGTCTTTCCTTACTCTGTGCCAGGCCGTAGAATGGGGTCCTGGTCTTCCTGTCGTGGACTAATTGGGTCATCCAACATTCACCCACATCAACAACAATCGATGCAATGCGGCATATTCGTGAACACTAATGCAATCATCCTATTGCATAATCATGATGCATGAAACATGATAAAACATTTAATTTAAAAGATTAAGTTTAGTTCCACTCACCTCTAGCTGACTCTGACAACACCGAAGCAGCTGAACTCACTGCTGGGGTCCTCGGTTCCTCGGGTCCGAACCTACACAGGTGGACTCAAATGAGGGACCAAACATACATGAACATAACTATAAACTACTCCCCAAAAACCCCCTAAAACATCATGAAACAACCATACAAAATCATGCAAAGGAGGCCTGGACAGGGCACTTTCGGCGGCAGGTTCGGCGGCCGAAAGTCCCTCCAGAGCCGAAAGTCAGGCAGGTTCGGCGGCACCTTCGACGGCTGAAACTCCCAGACAGAGACGAAAGTCTCCCTTTTGGGGGCAAGCTTTGGCAGCCGAAAGGCTGCCTCCCCAGCCATGTTCGGCAGCCGAAAATCCTTCGGCTACCGAACCTGGTTTCTACCAAAGGGCAGAAACTTGGCTCCCTTTGCACATTTCGCCTCCAAACTTATCAAACATGCATCAAACCTATTCTACAACACACAAACACAAGCATACATGTTCCTAGGGGCCTCAAACCATCATAAACCCCATCTACAACACATCAAGCATCCACATTGTTCATGAACATACATTTATACCCAAAAACATAATCATAACCCAAACATGCATTCTACCCCATAGATCTACTTAAAACTTACTTTAAACATGCAATGAGCTTAAGATCGGCTCTTACCTCTTGAAGATCGAGAGAGAGACGACTTAAACTCGAAGTTGGGAGAGGTTGGGTTCTTGGACCTCCAAGCTCCAAAGTTTTGCTCAAATTCTCAAATCTTCAAAACAAAGTTAAAACAAGTGAAAAACTTGAAAGATCTAGAGGGAAAACATCAAAGATCGGTGAGGGGCGGCAGAGAGCTCACCTTGGCCGAAAATGGAGAAAAACTCGCCCGTTTTCGGCTAAGGGACCCTTTTATAGTGGCTGGCCAGACCACGTTCGGGGGCCGAATGTGCCTCCGCATGCATGCCATGTTCGGCGGCCGAACTTGAGGTTCGGCGGCCGAACCTGGACTTCCCTCACTTATGCTTTCGGGGGCCTAAAGCACACCCGCAACGCATGCATGTTCGGCGGCCGAACTTGAGGTTCGGCGGCCGAACCTGAGTTTTCCTCCAAAGCTATTTTCATGCAAAAACTCATTTTCTTTCATGCTTAAAACATAAAACACATTAAAACATTTCATAAAAACATGGTTTTACCCTACTAGAGGCTTCCGACATCCGAGATTCCACCGGACGGTAGGAATTCCGATACCGGAGTCTAGCCGGGTATTATAGAAGAGTTGGATCCACTTCAGTTGTTTGGATTGATCATTGAAACTTATGTTCTTTAGATTGATCCAATAGATTAGTTATGGAGATAGAAAATGCTTATCACCACCATATCTCTCCTTATGATTAAACCAATTAGGGAACGTCCTCTAATTAATTACTAATTAACAAATTAGCAAGGAACGTCTTTGGGCCTTAGGCATCAAAACAATTGTTAATTGCATGAAGAAAAAGAGAGATCCAATCCTAGCTACTCAAACGCATGAGATGTTGCTAGATCATACAATTTCTTAGTTGTTACACCAAGTGTTCTTATGTTTGAACAATTCAAGCAATTACGAACTTAAAATTATCCAAACTAACAATTAATTATTTTGCAATCAAGAATCAAGTGGCCAATTTGATCAAAATAACAAAGCAATAATAAATTCAAGCACCAAATTGTATGAATATTGAACAAACCAAAGACAAACAGTTTATGTTTAGATCTCACAATCCATAAAACAATTTAAGTTTCAACCAATCTTCAACTAGAATAAAAGGTTTCAGCCACTCATGGCTAAACCAAAACCAAAAATAAAAGAAACACTACAAGATTTTTCCAGATTAGTAACGGATTTTTCCGTTACTAATCAATGAAAAATCCGTTACTAATCTGTTTAGTAACGAATTAGTAACGGATTTATATCCATTATTATGAACCTCGTTGCTAATGCAATAGTAACCGATTAGCAATCCGTTACTAATTTTGTAACGGATTTAATAACGGATTTGTAATGAAATTTAGTAACGGATTAAAAATCCGTTAATAATTTAATATAAATTTTAAAAAATATATAAATATATATAAATTAAATCCGTTACTAAATTTAGTAAAGCATAGAAATTCGTTACTAATTTGATAAAATAAAAAATAAAAAATATATTAAATTTATATTCCATTATTAAATTTGTGGTTAATTTTTTAAAAATATTTAAAAAATTATATTAAATTATTAATTTATTTCATTATATTTTACATTAAATAATAATTTAATTATGGTAAACTATTAATTTTTTCATTGTATTTTACATTAAATATTAACTTTAATATTTTAAATTTTATTAATTTTATAAGAAAATTCGTACAAAATTACATGAGAAAAATCTAAAAAATGAAAAAGTGTGAGAGAATGAAAAAAAATGAGATACAAAAGAAAAAATAAGAAAAAAAAGAGAAAATAGAAGAAAATAATGATAAAAATGAAGAGAAAATAAGGAAAAATGGGAATTAAATAAAATGAGAAAAAAGGAAGAAAAAAGAGAAAAAAAAAAGAAAAGAAAATGAGAGAAAGATGAAGAAAAAATGAAGAAAAATAAATAGAAAATGAAGATATAGAAAAGAATGAAAGAAAAAAGTTAGAGTATATATATGAGAGAAAAGAAAGTAAAGGGGAAAAATGATAGAAAGTGGAAGAGAAAATAAAAAAAAATGGAAGAAAATGAAAGAAAAAAATATGAGAGAAAATAAAGAAAATGAAATAAAAATTAAGAGATAAAAGGAAGATTAAAAATGAAAGAAAATTAAAGAGAGAATGGAAGAAAATAATTGAGAGAGAAAATAAGATAAGGGAAAAATGAAGGAATGAGGAGAGAGCAAATGAAAGAAATGAAAGGAGATGAGAGAAGAAAATAAGATAAAGGGAAAATGATGGAAAGAGGAGAGAAGAGGAGAAAGAAAGTGAATAAAATGAAGGGAGATAAAATGGATGAGTGTATAAATACGCAAATTAGTTACGGATTTAGTAACGGATTGAATCCGTTACTAAATTAAAAAAAAAATTCGGGTAAATTAAAATAAAAAGGCGATATTATTATCCAAATTTTAGTAACGGATTTCTTAATCCGTTACTAATTTTTAGATTAGTAACGGATTCAGTAACAGATTTTTTCCGTTACTAAATTAGAAATAAAAAAGGCGAGATTTTAAAATAAAAGCGCGGTATGTTATTCTCTAAAATTTAGTAACAGATTATATAATCCGCTACTAATTTTCGAATCAGTAACAGATTTAGTAACAGATTATATCCGTTACTAACTTTAAAAAAAAATATGAAATTTCAAAAAATAACAAGTCGATTTTTTGTTAAAAAAATAGTAACGGATTTAATCCATTACTAAATCCGTTACTAATTATATAATAGATTGTGTTCCGTTATTAAATCCGTTACTACTTTATTCATTTAATTTATTTATTTAGTAACAAATTTAGTAACGGATTAAGATCCGTTACTAATTTTTAGCTAATTTAGTAACGGATTTATAACGAATTTCAAAATCAGTTATTAAATTTGTAAAAGATTTTATTAAGTAACAAATTTAGTAACGGATTTGTTAATCCGTTACTAAATAATAAAAATTAGTAACGGAATACAAAATCCGTTGCTAATCCGTTACAAATTTGTAACAGATTTAAATCCGTTACTAATATCTGTTACTATTCTAACAGATTTTTGTAGTGAAAAGAAGAAAGGTAGAAGAAGATGATGAAGGGAGGTGTCGACCTTGGCTTGATCTGAAGAGGTGAGGCGTTCCAAAGGTGTTCAGAAGCTGTATTTGACTGGTCAAGTGCTTCTTAAATAGAATTAGAGGCTGACCTTGCTGCCCTAGAGGTACTTGTTGTCCAAGTTGTGTCTGAAAAGGAAAGATTCGCGTTGTAAAATTATTCAGAAGGAAAGAGGCGTGCACATGCTCTTCATAAGGAAAGTGGTGCGCAGATTGGAGCGCAGGAGGCAGGTGGGCGCACGGTCATTGAATGCAGAAGGGAAAGTGAATCTGTCCAGTATTTCCTTTTTAGGTGGAGCCTTCGTTTAAATTTTGAATGTTGAATGTAGAAGAGGCAAGTGCGTCTTCATGAATTCTTGCTGCCTAAATAGGAAGATATGACTGCTGCAGTGTGTGCACACCTTTGAACAAGGAAAGAAAGATCTGAAATTTGAACTTCAAATAATCTTCTGGCTGAACTTTCCTTATTTGCTTTTGCTTCTGCACTTTCCTTAATTGAAAACTTTCCTTTTCTGAAAACTTTCCTTTTTTGGCACTTTCCATATTTGGCACTTTTTGGCAGTTTTAAGAGCATTTTCTCCAGATTGTCTATTTATACCTAATATCTGCAAAATATGATTAAAACCACAAAATTAAGCAGAAAAGATGCAAATAAACATCAAGAACATAATGATAAAGTGGGCTAAAATATGCTCTATCACAAGCCATAAGGCAGTTTTTGTTAGGCCATTCAAGCGTTGATTCCACTAAGTAAGGCCGTAAGGCAGCTTTCGCCAGGCCAGGCCATGAGCCAACTCTCACTAGACCAAGCCACGAGGTGACTCTTGCCAGACAATGAATTTAGGCATTTGTCCCATTAATCGAGTCATCTACGCCAGACAGCCAAAAGGCAGATATACCAACTCCCGAAAAGACAAAGGATGAAGGTGTCAAACAAAGAACTAGATCAAGTGAAAGATCCTTATTAACAAATTTCACCAATGCATTTTATGACTGAAGGACGACAGTCCATCGGGCCACAAGCCCAGATATTAATCCTATTTTTCAGTAAAATTTTCAAAAATTATTTTATCACTGCCGTTCGGAAAAAGTAGTGACAATAAAGGAAGCATACAAAACATATATCTTCATTATAAAAGATTACAAAGAGTAAAAAAGAGACTTAAATAAAGTCTCTATTATGTCAAAAGTCTCTATTATATCGAAATCCTTAAAATCTATCCCATCCTATGGGAGGGAGTCGTCTGAAAGTCATGTCAAGAGCTGTCTCTCCAACTACCTTCCTAACCTTCCCCTTAGAATCAATCTTGTACAATCCAACCCTCCCAGGAGTCGCGGTGCTAAAAAGCCATTATAGTCGGGCTGGTTGTAGTCCTCAACCAGTGTACAGAGCTAAGTAGTATACTTGCACCTTCATGAAGATCGGCCTTCAGTCGCTCTTTGAAGACCATGATGATATCCTCCACACAAATTTGGTTACTCTCAAGAATAGAAGAAAAATGACCTCCGCTCCTCTTTCCTATGAGAAATTGTTGAGATTCAAAAAGAAGATAGAAGGGTTCTTATCTAGTGAGATAGCTGACAAATCTTTGAATGTAGCACAGAAGATAAGGTAACCATAGGCAAGCGAAATGAAGCTCACAACCGAGATCACGCCACGTGTTTTCTTTTTTACAAGTTCTAACCAATCACACCACAGTTTCATTTCAACCACGTCATCATTCTAATCTCAACAACATTAATTTTTATTAGTCTATTTTACGTGACTAGCACTTATAGCTTTCTGCTTTCTTTATTTCTATTGCTGTCCGACTAGAGATGCTTTTTGAGTCTGTTGTTTCTATTTTGTTGCCTTGTTTTTGGGGTTGTTTCTTTAGTTTGCACGTCAGCTTTCGGGCGGCTTGTGTGGTTGTTAGACGTGGGTGACAATCGTGAGTTTTGTCTCTAGCTAGTTCAGTAGGTCGCAGCGAGTGCCTGTCGGTGCCTTCTGTTGCATTAAGTGTATTGGATGCTTTGGGCTTAATGGACTATTTTGTGGGGTTGGTTTTCGGCATTTTGTGGGCTTGTAATATTTGTACAGTTTTAGGCTTTCTATGCAATTAAATTTGCATGATAAAAAATTTTTGATATTAATAAAATATTATGTTAATTTTAAATATTAAAATTATTTATTTTTATCATTGTACTTTTATTTTTTTTCAATTTTTCTTAATTAAAAATAAGAAATAACTTTATAATATTTGAAATTATAAAAAAGTATTTTATCAGGTCATAATTTATTTGATGTTGAAAATAAAATTCAGTTTTTATTGAGTGACCAAAATATTGAAATGAGTTTATTGGACTTTAATGAAAATGTTAATGGTTGACATTAATCTGAATTGGCTTGAGATTGAGTTTTTTTTTTTTTTTTTTTTTTAATGATTTCAAAAATAATAATTAAAATTTATTCATATGATTTTTTCTACGGTTTTTATGACTAGAAAATTGTCACAAATTGATTTACTTATTTATGAAAATTTTAATTAATAATTTTATATTCTATCATAAAAAAAACTCAAATCATTCATTAATTTTCAATTATAACAAAAATTTATAATTCACATTGGAAATTACTTAAATGCATGTTCTTAGTCATCCTACAAGCACACATATCTTTCCTTTGCTTGGTAATTTATTCTCTTCCTTTTTGTAAAAATAAGAACTATTAAAATATATATCACATTTGGTAAATTATTATTTGCTTCAATTAAAATATATTACATTCGATTAACTAGTTTTTAATACATTTTAAATTAAATTAAATTAAATTAAAATGCACATTTAATTATTTGAATCCATTAATTATTAGTTCTACTAAATTAAATATCAATTTGGTAAGGAATATCTCTATTTTCTCTTCCCTCTGTCCCTTTATTTCTTTTTTGAAGAAATTATATAATAAATCCGATGAATTCTAGCGTAAACAACAAATAAAATCTCAATAAGAAAATTTTTTAAAATAAAATTTAGAAAAGGTTAACAGCTATACTACATATTATAAGATAAATAAAAATTTTAACCTTTGTAAAGTCAAAAAAGAAAAACATTAATTTTTGTTATTTTCTATTATTTTTTAATAATTTTAAATGTTTATATTTGATTAGCTTATTGTATCTATTAGAAATTCCAATTAGTACAATGAATTCATTTTAGAAAAATTTACAATATAAAATATTTATAATGAAGTGATATTATTTCTTTTATTT
Organism: Manihot esculenta; assembly: GCF_001659605.2. Classification (NCBI taxonomy): domain Eukaryota; kingdom Viridiplantae; phylum Streptophyta; class Magnoliopsida; order Malpighiales; family Euphorbiaceae; genus Manihot; species Manihot esculenta. The sequence goes on from NC_035161.2 coordinate 18,686,508, forward strand.
TTAAAAATATATTAAATAATTTTTATTTTTTAAAATTTTAAACTATTTAATTCTTTCATCTATTTAAGTAGTTAGTATTGAATTTTAATCAGATTGAATATAACGAAAAAAATAGGAAAATAAAATTTTTTATAACATAAATAATGTTTAAACGAAAAAAAATTATTTAAAAAAAATACCTTTTATTTTTGTTGCAGCAAAACATAACATCATTCATTTTGATTGTCACAAACCACAAATCACAAACCATCCAAATGTATAGTCTCTAACGATATCCACAGAGTATGACAATTGAAAAACCTTAAAACAGTTTTAAGAAATCAATAAGGGAATATGTTTTGAATACTAGCTCTATGTCTTTCCTACGAATTTTAGAAACTCTAAAAAAGGTTTTTATGAGGAAGTCGCAAAGATTCTCATAATATACCCTTTTATATTTAAACTCTAGGATTTTATTATAATAATATTTATTTATTTAACTAATTAAATAAATAAATTATAATGATGGTCTAGAACTTTAATAAATATGTCATATAAATTTTAGACAATTTTATTTACGTCCCTACTTAATTAATTAGATTAAAATTATAATTTTTTCAAATTACAATTTTATACCAATGTCAATTTATATCTAATTAAGTCCTACTTGATTTAACTTCTCGTTTTTTTTTTATGTAATTCTTTATATATATGACCTATTAGATTTTAAATATGTTGGCAACAAATATAATTAACTCATTAATTAATTTGAAGGTCAAGAACATTGTCTAGCAATATATCAAAATTATCTAAATATTCGGAATGTCAAAAATGGTTTGACTTGACCTTTTAGTGCATGATTTGTCAGTATAATTAATATCCTTAATCACAAATGTCTCAATTTAACTTTAGATGCATGAAATATATTTGTAGTATTAAATCATATTAATTCTCATTTATTAGCCATTGACCTATTGAATAAAATTCTACCTTGCGCAAGAATGTCTTGATCAATACTGGTAGAGAACAAATGGGACATTTTCTAATTTAATATAGAGTGATGAATCCAATTTTAATCACATAAATACCTTCATACAGTTTCTAATATATCTAATTCATCCACATTTGTTACTCATGAACCAAGCAACATATAAGATGAATCAAAACATAAAAATTCCTATATAAAATTATTTATTGATTTCAAGTTGATGGATCACTTATATAACCATCACTTAAATAATCTATAGACACATGTTATTTTCTATATGAATTTATCAGATGGGTCAGTTCAATGCAGTTATTCATAAAATAAACACTTATAAATATCTCACATATCTCAACCTGTAAAATCAATTGTTTTCTCTAAAAGGAAAAAATATAATATGTACTAGTTTCAATAGTTTTAATTATTATCCAATCATAATAAAAATATCGATCATAATATTTGGAGACGTTACTTCAATACAATAGGAATCTCACAACTATAATCACATTATGATTTTGTAATACCCGGCTAGACTCCAGTATCGGAATTCCTACCGTCCGGTGGAATCTCGGATGTCGGAAACCTCTAGAAGGGTAAAATCATGTTTTTATAAAATGTTTTAATGTATTTTAAAGTTTTAAGTAAGAAAGAAATTGAGTTTTGAATGAAAAAGACCATAGAGGGAAATCCAGGTTCGGCCGCCGAACTTGCATGAGTTTTGGAGACACTTTAGGCTTCCGAAGGTGGCCTGGCCAGCCCCTATAAGAAGTCCCATGGTCGAAAATGGGCGAGTTTCTTTCCCATTTCCGGCCAGAGGTGAGTCCATGCCCTCCTATGGTTGGTTTTGATGTTCTTCCTCAAATCTTTCAAGTTTTAACAAATGGTTACTTGGTTTTTGAAGTTTTTGAAGCTAAGATCAAGTTTTGGAGCTTGGAGACCCAAGGAGCGAGATTTCTCCCATCTCCAAGTTAGGATCGTCTTTCCTCTCGATCTTTAAGAGGTAAGCTTAGATCCTACCTTTCTTGTATGTTTTAAACAAGATTTGAGAGGTTGTGGGATAGAAATGCATGTTTAGGTAAATGTTGAAGTTTATGGACAATGTATGATGTATATGTATGTTTGATGTGTTTGTTTTGGGGTTTAGGTTAGTTTGAGACCCCTATTTGCTTATGGAAGTATGTATGCATGTTTGGAAGTGTTGGTTTTGAGTTGGATGGTTTGGGAGGCAAATGTGCATTGAATGGCTGAGTTCTGACACTTTGGAAGAACTCAGGTTCGACAGCCGAAGGGACTTTCGGCCGCCAAACCTGCCTGTGGAGGCTAGCCTTTGGCTGCCGAACCCTGCCCTCGAAAGTGGACTTTCAGCTCTGGAAGGGAGTTTCGGCCGCCGAAGGTGCCACCGAACATGCATGAGTTTCGTCTCTGGAAGGAACTTTCGGCCACCGAAAGTGATTGAGTTTCGGCTCTGGGGGGACTTTCGGCCGCCGAACCTGCCGCCGAAAGTGCCCTGTTCAGCCTTCCTTTGCATGTTTTCCATGATTGTTTTAAGGTGTTTTAGGGGGTTTTTGGGGAGTAGTTTAGAGTCATGTTAGTGTATGTTTGGTCCCTCATTTGAGTCCACCTGTGTAGGTTCGGACCCGAGGAACCGAGGACCCCAGCAGTGAGATAGCTGCTTCCGAGTCTTTTCAGAGCTAGCCTAAGGTGAGTAGAATGGATCTTTATGTTTTAAAGTAAATTAATCTTGAGCATGTTCATGCATCATGAATACCATATTAATTACTAGGTTGTTTGCATTAGAATCCACGAATATATTGCATTGCATATTATGATGTTGATGTGGATGGATGTTGAATGATCCATTAGTCCTCGATACGACGAGATATGATATGATATGATGTGGAAGTCCAGGTGTGGCCTATACTACGCCCCTGGCATAATGTAAGAGAAAGTCCGGGTGTGGTCTGCACTATGCCCCCGGCACGAGTGGATATGTATGCTATGATATGTGTAAGAGAAAGACTAGGTGTGGCCTGCACTACGCCCCTGGCATGATTGGATTATGTAGAGGGCTATTGGTGACAAGTCCATCCTTAATGTGATTTGGTTGTGATGTGATGCATTTCATGAAAGCATGAATTTTAAATATAATATTTTATTATTCTGCTCACTGGGCTCTAGTAGCTCACCCCGTTCCCTTAATCCCCCAGGTTTACAGGTACGGGCTAGACCAGGAAGTCACCAGGATTAGAAGTCATGTTTTATGTAATAGCTAGTGCGTGGACATGAGAAAGATTATGATGTAATGAATAATATTGAGCAGTCATGTAATGTAAAGATGTTTATTGAGGTTTAGAGTTGTGCTTGACCCTAGTATATTGGTTAATCCCTTTGTACATGATCTATAAAATGTTTTCTCAATGTTTATGTAAACCAAGCTTAATGTATGTTATGTTACTCCATTGGAGCATTTGATGAGGGCTCCAGTGTGGGGTTTGATGTTTATGATTATGAGTTGTGCATGCACAGGTTAAGCTTGGAAAAAGTAAAGAAAAAGTTTACAGTATTATGTTTATGTATGATCATGTATGGGATTTAACAGGTGTACAGGATGTATGTTAGGCTTGCTACGGGTCCCGGCGGCCTTATGCCAATCTGGATCCTAGCGCCGGTAGCGGTCCGGTTTCCGGGTCGTTACAGATTGGTATCAGAGCCCTAGGTTCATATGGTCGGACCTATAGTGTGTCGGGCTCATAGATGTTTTAGAAGGTCAAGCACAATAGGAAAAATCATGTCCACTAGGATAGGATGTAGAGTCCTGTCTTGAATAATGATGTGAAATGCCATGATTTTATGCATGTGGATTAACGATATGCTATGCATGTGATGTATGTGATGCGGGTTTATGTGTTCCCACATGAACCATTTGATGCTAATGTTTTATGTGATGTGTGTTATTTTTCAGTAAGTAAGATGAGAGGAACTCGTCGATCTGCACGATTGACTGGAGTACCACCTCAGGACGAGGGCACGGATGCCCGTCCTCCTGCATTGCCTAGGGCAATGTTCTGCAGGTCTAGCAGGGAGAGAACGTCAAGGGACCCTAGAAGGTCTTTTGATGTGAGCAGAAGAGGAACAGTGCAAGGTGGAGTGTCAGAAGATGTGGGGGATGATATGGATGTGGACCAAAGGAGGGATGGCAGTCTTGGAGTGAGCATGTCTGAAGAGGGCATGGGAGAGTCTCAGGGAGGCACTCAGACTTCGGGTTTGTTCAACCACCCCAATACCCACCCTTTTCACAGAACCCCGGGTATTCGATGGGAGGTACATCGGATTACCCCAGCTTTAACCCTTACCCGTCTCACATGCCATACCCACCCTTCTACCCACCATACCCATAGTACCCTATGTACCCACCTCCATCTTTCTATCCAGGTACAGCAAACCCTAACCCAGGGAATGTTGCACCTCCTTCACCACCAGCAGAACCTATGGTCCCAGAAACCCAAGTACCTAAACCTAGCTCATCTGGAGGGAGCAAGGTCAAGATGATCGACTACTTGAAGTTGGATGCTCCTAAGTATGAAACAGGTGATGACCCGTTTGAGTACCTCAGGACGGTCAAGATGATTACAGATGAGTGAGGGGCTGATGACAGTAGAGCCATTCAGATGGCTGGGTTCACACTGAAGTGTAAGAAGGCCCGTGAGTGGTTTAAAAATTATGTGAACCCGAGGGTGGATAGTCTATCATGGGAGGAGTTTGCTAATGAGTTTGCTGGATGGGCTTTCCCTGATAGCTTGAGGGAGTTGAAGATGATCGAGTTTGAGTAGTTGAGGCAAACGGAGGAAATGAGTGTAGACGAGTACACAGATAGGTTATTGGAGTTGTTGCCGTTTGTAGGGCAAAATCTGGATTCAGACCAGAAGAAGGCAAGGAGGTATATCATGAGGCTTCATTCCAGGTTTTCCTCCTTGATCCAGTCAGCAGAAAGGGAGAGCTTCCATGCCATAGTGGATATGGCCCAGAGGATGGAGGCTAGTGCAATAATCGAAGGAAAAGTTAAACAGTTAGTGGCCCAGTCTTCGAGTTCCAAGACCCCCGGCGGGGGAAGGTTAGACTCCTATTCTCTGAATGCAGCAGCCTCAGGTGAAAAGAAAAAGTGGGACAGAGGCCTCAGGAAGTCCAAGAAGAACAAGTTCTGGAACAAGATCAAGTTAGGTCTGGGATTAGGAAGTGGCTCGAGCTCAGGTGCAGACAATGCAGTATGTATGAAGTGTGGGAAGCCGCATAAGGGAGCATGTCGGTTTGGGACAACAGCCTACTTTAGATGTGGGCAGGAGGGACACATGGCACGGGAGTGTCCTAGAGCAGCTTTTATGGCACAATCCCAGCAGACAGCTTCTGGTACTGTGGCTCAGCCAGTAGCTCCAGCCGCGATGCAGGCCAATGGCAGAGGCAGAGGGAGAGGGGCAGCCTCTTCTTCAGCGGGTTTCAGGGGTGAAGGTCCATCAGCTCCAGCACGGATCTTCACCATGACACAGCAAGAGGCAAATGCATCAAACACTGTGGTGTCAGGTAATCTCATCATTGGTTGTTCAGATGTTTATGCCTTAATGGACCCTGGTGCATCTCATTTTTTTTATTGCTCCGAAAGCCGTCGAGAGGTTGGGTTTGATGGTCTCTGGGTTAGAGTGTCCCCTATGGGTCAGTGGACCCAAGTGTGACCCATCAGTGGCAGAGTCAGTCTGCCAGTGTAGTCTAGTTTTTTATGAGGGGAGATGCCTTTCAGCCGACCTTGTGGTTCTAGACTTGACAGATTTTGACGTCATTCTAGGGATGGATTGGCTATCTACCCATGGTGCTACCTTGGACTGCAGAGACAAGGTAGTCAGGTTCAGAGGTCAGGATGGGTCAGAGGTTGTCTTCAGAGGAGACAGGAGGGGTACACCTAGAGGTCTGATATCAGCCCTACAGGCTCGTAGGTTGCTCAGGAGGGGTTGTCAGGGTTTTCTAGCTCATGTGAGAGAGCTGGATAGTCATGTTAGAGAGCCCGCCTCAATGCCCGTGGTCAGAGAGTTTTTAGATGTCTTCCCAGACGAGCTGCCAGGTTTACCACCTGCTAGGGAGATAGAGTTTGAAATTGAATTGATGCCTGGAACCAAACCCATCTTTATCCCTCCCTACAAGATGGCACCAGCAGAATTGAAAGAGCTTAAGGAGTAGTTGCAAGAGCTGGTAGAAAAGGGCTTCATCCGACCGAGTACCTCACCTTGGGGTGCTCCAGTGCTGTTTGTGAAAAAGAAGGATGGATCCCTTAGACTTTGTATCGACTATAGATAGTTGAACAAGGTCACTACCAAGAATAAGTACCCATTGCCAAGGATCGACGATCTATTCGACCAGCTAGCCGGAGCGGGTTATTTCTCCAAGATAGATCTGAGATCCGGGTACCATCAGCTGAGGATAAGAGAAGAAGATGTGCCGAAGACGGCATTCAGGACCAGATATGGGCACTATGAGTTCCTTGTAATGCTGTTCGGGTTAACCAATGTCCCTGCATCATTCATGGATCTCATGAACAGAGTTTTCAGTTAGTATCTGGATCACTTTGTTATTGTCTTTATAGATGATATCTTAGTGTATTCTAGGAATGCAGAGGAGCATGCCCATCATCTGAGGTTAGTCTTGCAGACCTTGAGGGAACACGACTTGTATGCTAAGTTCTCCAAGTGTGAGTTCTGGTTGAGGAGCATTTCATTCTTGGGGCATGTTGTATCAGAAAATGGAATCGAAGTGGACCCCAAGAAAGTGGAAGCTGTAGCTAACTGGCCTAGACCCACTACAGTGATAGAGATCAAGAGCTTTTTGGGTTTGGTAGGGTACTACAGGAGGTTCGTTCAGGACTTCTCTAAGATTGTAGCTCCTATGACCAGACTAACTAAGAAGAATCAGAGGTTTGTATGGACTGACCAGTGTGAAGAGAGCTTGGAAGAGCTAAAGAAGAGGTTGACATCGGCACCGGTGTTAGCTCTGCCAACTAGTAATGAAGACTTCACAGTGTATTGTGATGCGTCCCGTGTGGGACTGGGTTGTGTGCTGATGTAGAATGAAAGGGTGATTGCTTATGCTTCTAGGCAGCTGAAGAAGCACGAGTTGAATTACCCTACACATGACCTAGAAATGGCAGCGGTGATCTTTGCACTCAAGGTGTGGAGGCATTACCTTTATGGGGTAAAATGTGAGATCTTCACAGATCATAAAAGCTTGCAGTACATCTTGAGCCAGAGAGAGTTGAGCCTGAGGCAGAGAAGATGGGTAGAACTGCTTAGTGACTATGATTGCAAGATTCAGTACCATCTGGGTAAGGCGAATGTTGTGGCAGACGCCTTAAGCCGGAAATCACTTGGCAGTTTCTCCCATATTATAGCAGAGAGGAGACCGGTGGTGAGGGAGTTCTACAAGCTCGTTAATGAAGGTCTACAGTTAGAGTTGTCTGGTACAGGTGCTTTGATAGGTTAGATGAGAGTGACACCTGTGTTTCTGGAGTAGGTGGCTCAGAAACAGTATGAGGACCTAGAGTTAGTGAAGATTGCCAGGACTGTTCAGTCAGGCAAAAATGAAGAGTTCAGATTTGACAGCAAGGGGATCCTTTGCTATGGGAATAGATTGTGTGTACCAGATGACGTGGGTCTGAAGGGAGATATTATGAGGGAAGCTCATAATGCCAGATACAGTGTTCACCCTGGAGCCACCAAAATGTATCAAGATCTGAAGAGAGTTTATTGGTGGCCAGCTATGAAAAGAGAAGTGGCACAGTTTGTGTCAGCCTGCGAAGTATGTCAGAGGGTGAAGCTGAAACATCAAAAGCCGGCTGGAATGCTTAACCCACTGTCGATTCCATAGTGGAAATGGGATAATATAGCTATGGACTTCGTGGTGGGGTTACCGGCGACGTCCAACAGATTGGACTCCATATGGGTGATTGTGGACAGACTGACCAAATCTGCTCACTTCATCCTTATCAGGAGTGGCTATTCTATGGACAAATTGGCGCAGGTATTTGTTGATGAAGTGGTCAGATTGCATGGGGCTCCTATTTCAATAGTGTCTGCAGAGTGCTATGGGTACCAGGCTAGATTTCAGCACTGCTTTCCATCCTCAGACGGACGGACAATCAGAGAGGACCATCCAGACAATAGAGGATATGCTCAGAATGTGTGTGCTAGATTTTGGCGGTTCTTGGAGGCATCATCTACCTTTGGTGGAGTTTGCCTACAATAACAGCTATCATGCTAGCATAGGGATGGCTCCATATGAAGTTTTGTATGGAAGGAAGTGCAGATCACCTGTCTGCTGGGAGGAAGTTGGAGAAAGGGCCTTGGCAAGGCCTGAGCTAGTAGAGATCACCAGCAGAGTGGTGCCCATAATCAGAGAAAGGATCAAGACTGCTGTGAGCAGGCAAAAGAGTTATGCAGATATCCGCAGAAGGCAAGTAGAATTTCAGGAGGGGGATTTGGTATTGCTTAAGGTGTCTCCTATGAAAGGGGTGATTCGGTTTGGGAAGAAAGGTAAACTAGCTCCGCGGTACATCGGACCCTTTGAAATCTTGCAAAAGATCGGGAATGTATCGTATAAGCTGGATTTACCTGCTTCTATGGAGAGAATCCATCCGGTTTTCCATGTTTCCATGTTAAGGAAGTTCGTGTTAGATCCGGGCAAGGTTCTTAGTGAGCCTGATGTGGAGATCCAAGAAGATCTCACCTATGTTGAGCAGCCAGTACGGATCCTAGACACCCAGATCAGAAAGTTGAGGAACAAGGAAATCTCGATGGTGAAAGTCCTTTGGAATCACCACAACATCGAGGAGTGTACCTGGGAGACACGGGAGTCTATGCTCCAACAATATCCTCATCTCTTCTAAGGTTAGTGTTATGTGTTTTATGTGTATGTTTATGATTGATGCTATGCATGTGTTGTTTGGTGAACATTCGAGGACGAATGTTCTTAAGGGGGGGAGAATGTAATACCCGACTAGACTCCGGTATCGGAATTCCTACCGTCCGGTGGAATCTCGGATGTCGAAAACCTCTAGAAGGGTAAAATCATGTTTTTATAAAATGTTTTAATGTATTTTAAAGTTTTAATTAAGAAAGAAATTGAGTTTTAAATGAAAAAGACTATAGAGGGAAATCCAGGTTCGGCCGCCGAACTTCATGTTCGGCCGCCGAACTTGCATGAGTTTTGGAGGCACTTTAGGCTTCCGAAGGTGGCCTGGCCAGCTCCTATAAGAAGCCCCATGGCCGAAAATGGGCGAGTTTCTTCCCCATTTCGGGCCAGAGGTGAGTCCATGCCCTCCCATGGTTGGTTTTGATGTTCTTCCTCAAATCTTTCAAGTTTTAACAAATGGTTACTTGGTTTTTGAAGTTTTTGAAGCTAAGATCAAGTTTTGGAGCTTGGAGACCCAAGGAGCGAGATTTCTCCCATCTCCAAGTTAGGATCGTCTTTCCTCTCGATCTTCAAGAGGTAAGCTTAGATCCTACCTTTCTTGTATGTTTTAAATAAGTTTTGAGAGGTTGTGGGATAGAAATGCATGTTTAGGTAAATGTTGAAGTTTATGGACAATGTATGATGTATATGTATGTTTGATGTGTTTGTTTTGGGGTTTAGATTAGTTTGAGACCCCTATTTGCTTATGAAAGTATGAATGCATGTTTGGAAGTGTTGGTTTTAAGTTGGATGGTTTGGGAGGCAAATGTGCATTGAATGGCTGAGTTCTGCCACTTTGAAAGAACTCAGGTTCGGCAGCCGAAGGGACTTTCGGCCGTCGAACCTGCCTGTGGAGGCTAGCCTTTGGCTGCCGAACCCTGCACCCGAAAGTGGACTTTCGGCTCTGGAAGGGAGTTTCGGCCGCCGAAGGTGCCGCCGAACATGCATGAGTTTTGTCTCTGGAAGGAACTTTCGGCCGCCGAAGGTGCCGCCGAAAGTGACTGAGTTTCGGCTCTGGAGGGACTTTCGGCCGCCGAACCTACCGCCGAAAGTGCCCTGTTCAGCCTTCCTTTGCATGTTTTCCATGATTGTTTTAAGGTGTTTTAGGGGATTTTTGGGGAGTAGTTTAGAGTCATGTTAGTGTATGTTTGGTCCCTCATTTGAGTCCACCTGTGTAGGTTCGGACCCGAGGAACCGAGGACCCCAGCAGTGAGATAGCTGCTTCCGAGTCTTTTCAGAGCTAGCCTAAGGTGAGTGGAATGGATCTTTATGTTTTAAAGTAAATTAATCTTGAGCATGTTCATGCATCATGAATACCATGTTAATTACTAGGTTGTTTGCATTAGAATCCACGAATATGTTGCATTGCATATTATGATGTTGATGTGGATGGATGTTGAATGATCTATTAGTCCTCGATACGACGAGATATGATATGATATGATGTGGAAGTCCAGGTGTGGCTTGTACTACGCCCCTGGCATAATGTAAGAGAAAGTCCGGGTGTGGCTTGCACTACGCCCCCGGCACGAGTGGATATGTATGCTATGATATGTGTAAGAGAAAGACTAGGTGTGGCCTGCACTACGCCCCTGGCATGATTGGATTATGTAGAGGGCTATTGGTGACAAGTCCATTCTTAATGTGATTTGGTTGTGATGTGATGCATTTCATGAAAGCATGAATTTTAAATATAATGTTTTATTATTCTCCTCACTGGGCTCTAGTAGCTCACCCCATTCCCTTAATCCCCCAGGTTTGCAGGTACGGACTAGACCAGGAAGTCACCAGGATTAGAAGTCATGTTTTATGTAATAGCTAGTGCGTGGACATGAGAAAGATTATGATGTAATGAATAATATTGAGCAGTCATGTAATGTAAAGATGTTTATTGAGGTTTAGAGTTGTGCTTGACCCTAGTATATTGGTTAATCCCTTTGTACATGATCTATAAAATGTTTTCTCAATGTTTATGTAAACCAAGTTTAATGTATGTTATGTTACCCCATTGGAGCATTTGATGAGGGCTCCAGTGTGGGTTTGATGTTTATGATTATGAGTTGTGCATGCATAGGTTAAACTTGGAAAAAGTAAAGAAAAAGTTTACAGTCTTATGTTTATGTATGATCATGTATGGGATTTAACAGGTGTACAGGATGTATGTTAGGCTTGCTATGGGTCCCGGCGGCCTTATGCCGATCTGGATCCTAGCGCCGGTAGCGGTCCGGTTTTCGGGTCGTTACAGATTTCCTTTGCACAGTGATATAGTTTCATGCACTTTATCTTTACTCGAGTATCAATAAAATTAACACTAAAAATAAATAACTGCCTTTATAAAATTGCATTTAGATACTTTTTTTTTTAAAGTAAAGCTACTGATTGTATTAATAAAATTTCATCAAACAAAGAGAGATAGCATCCCAAACAGAGAGACGATTATGCCTAATAGATTCTCTAGCCAAAGTATGAGCAGTTAGAGTAGCATTACGACGAGCCCATCTAACAGAAATATCAGTTCTAGGGTCTAACAAAGATTTACAATCATTTAAAATCAAACCTCTACTTAAGATAATTTGGCAAAGATACTCCTCAAGTACATGTCTAAACCCCTGCATAAGATAATTTGGCAAAGATACTCCACCTTCTTTCTCATCTCTCGAGCATAGTTGACTGAGCGGTTGTCGAAACCGGTCAAAAATAACCTTCTTGGTTATCAATAATTTACAACTGCAGATAGTGGTGAAGGATCGAATCCATAGAGAATTGATTACCTATTTATTTTTCTCAATCAAGACCAAGAGAACTAATTGAAAACACAAGAGAATGCGTAAATCAAAAGTTGAATGAAAGTAAAGTGCAATAAAAGTAAAAAGGGGGGTTTTGAGATTGATTTGTCTAACAACTATTGAAAGCAATTAAAACAACAAGTAATCAAAATAAAAGAGGAAATCAATATGAGAAAAGTCTAGTTGAAGATATGGATCCACTTTGGTTGCTTGGGTTGAGCATTGAAACTTAGGTTTTCTTGATTGATTCAATAGATTAGTTATGGGGATGGAAGACGCTTCTCACCACCATGTCTCTCCTTATGATTAAATTAATTAGGGAACGTCCTCTAATCAATTACTAATTAATAAATTGCCAACGAACGTCTTTGGGCCTTAGGCATCAAAACAATTTTCAATTGCATAAAGAATGAGAGAGATCTAACCCTAGCTACTCAAACGCATGAAATGTTGCTAGATCATGAAATTCCCTAGTTTTTACACCAAGTGTTCTATGGATAGAATATTTCTAGCAATTATGGACTAACAAATATCCTAACCAACAATCAATTAACTTTGCAATCAAGAATCAAGTGGCCAATTTGATCAAAACAACAAAGCAATCTTAGAATTAAGCACAATTGCATGAATATTGAATAAACCAAAACCAAACACTTTATGTTCAGATCTCACAACCTTTTAAACAACCTTAATTTCAACCAAATTTCAACTAGAATAAGGGTTTCAGCCACTCATGGCTGAACCAAAATAGAAAATAAAAGAAAAGAATGCAAGAAGATGAAGAACTAAAGGAAAGAACCCTTGGAGAGCCTTGGAGAATTTGTGTGGATCCAAATCTTGAATGTTGCCTCTTCTTGTGTTCTTGAGGCCTTTAAATAGGAGTTGAGAGGCTGCCTAGGGTTTCTTGGATGTCCATCCATCTTTTGAAGGTTGCCCAAAGTGCCCTTGTGTCTTCTATGTGTATGTGTGGAGTTGCAAGCCCTTTTTGGTCTTTTAATTGGTGTCCAAGTGTGTCCAAGAAGCCTTCTTCACATTATTCATGCACTAAAGAGGAAGGTGGAGCCTTGATTTGAATATTGAATGTGCATGGCATAAAGTGGAAAACATGTGATCTTCAAGATTTGGCTTCTTGAACAAGGAGGAGGCTGTTCGGGGGCACTTTCGGCCGCCTAAGATGAGTTTCGGAGGCTGGACTTTCGGCTCTGGACGCAAGGTTCGGCGGCCGAAGGTGCCGCCGAAGGTGCCGCCGAAGGTGGGTGACTTTCGCCTCTAGACTGGACTTTCGGCTTTCGAAAATGCTTCCGAAAGTGGGTGACTTTCGGCTTCCGAAAGTGCTTCCGAAGGTGCTTCCGAAGGTGGTTGAGTTTCGGCTTCCGAAAGTGCTTCCGAAGGTGCTTCCGAAAGTGCTTCCGAAGGTGCTTCCGAAGGTGATTGAGTTTTTGGCACTTTTTGGCATTTTTAAGAGCATTTTCTCCAAATTGTTCCTTTACACCTAATATCTGTAAAACATGATTAAAACCATAAAATTAGGTAGAATAGGTGCAAATAAACATCAATAAGATCATGATAATATGGACTAAAATATGTTCTATCAATAGTTCATTAAAGTCTTCCGAACAAAGCCACGGAAGAGAGTTTCTACGAGATAAAGCTCGAATAAGGTTCCAAAACTGGCATCGTCGTTGCGATTCCAGAAACTCATAATAACTATAACTTTCTGAAACAACCGAATCAATAAAATTTGAAGAAAAGCCAACCATAAAAATAGACACATGACTCTTCCACATTAACGAAATGCCTCCTCCCAATCCTTATTTATTGACTGAAAGCAATCATCAAAATGTAAAAAAGTACGAAAAAATTCCATACGAGAACTAAGAGTTATTGTTTCCATCAAAATTAAAATGTTCGGCTTATAATTAGTAATCAAATCCTTCAATGCATTAACTGTCCGAGGATTGCCGAGTCCTCGGCAGTTCCAACACAGGACGATCATTGCTTTCGGCTATCCCAACCTTTGACAAGATGAGCTGCTTCACTGTTGCCTGTCAAATTAACATTCGTAGGGGTGTTATTAGAGGCATCCTATTGGGAGGAAGAAAAACCTGTAACAACTTGTAACTAAAACAGATATTTTTTTGCCTCTAATTTCATACTGGATACCCCTCTAAAGGATGCCATAAATATGCCAAAGAGGTCTGCATATTTCGAAATTTGATTGGATTATATGTGAGAAACATCCCCACCATACAGAAATCATAAGTGACGATCGAAATATCTCTGGAGCTCTTAATAGGGACAACATCTTCTTCTTCATCGATAGTCAATTGACGCAGATCGTCTTCCATGGAGAAGGGGTACCCCTCTACGAAACTTTCGATGCAAGTTTCCCTTTGTGGTCCATTTGTGCCTCGATACTCTCGCATTTTCCTCTTTTTTAATTGCATTTAAATACTTAAAATATACAAATAATAATATCCAACCAACAGATTGACTGTAAAGCATATTACTAAAGATTAAAATATCTTATTTTTAATTATTATATGCAATTTGAAAACATAAGTATTTACTTTACATAATTCCAAAATAAAAATTTTTTAATTCATCTAATTATTAGAATGGACTAAATATTCTTTGAAAAAAAAATGTTTAATGTGTTTTTAAAAAATAAAGTAATTATATTACTTTTGTAGCGACCCGGAAACCGGACCGCTACCGACGCTAGGATCCAAATCGACGTAAGGTCGCCGGGACCCGTAGCAAACCTAATATACAACCTATACCTATTAAATCCCATACATGATCGTACATATACATAAAAACTTTAAACCTTTTCCTTTATTTTACCAAGCTTAATCTGTGCATGCACAAACTCATAATCATAAAACCCCACACTGGAGCCCTCATCAAATGCTCCAATGGGGTAACATATCATTCATTAAGCTTGGTTTACAAAATATCAATACAACATTACATAGATCATGTACAAAAAGGGATTAACCATAACTCTAGGGTAAAGCACAATTCTAATCCTCATAAACATAACTAAACAATATCTTACATCACAATATTACAATACATTATCTTTCATGTCCACTTCTAACTATTACATAAAACATGACTTCTTTACTCTTGCTGACTTTCTGGTCTATCCCGTACCTGCAAACCTGGGGGTTAAGGGAATGGGGTGAGCTATTAGAGCCCAATGAGCAGAATAGTAAAACATTATGTTTAAACATGTGAAATCATAAAATGCATCACATCACAAACAAATCACATTAAGGATGGAATTGTCACCAATAGCCCTCTACATAATCCAACAGTGCTAGGACGTAGAATGGGTCTCTGATCTTTCCCTTACATAGCATATCATAACATTTCAATGTGCCAGGGACGTAGAATGGGTCTTCCTGGACTTCTATACCGTATCATCATCATATCATATAATACCATACGAGGGTTAATGGATCATCCAATATCCATCCATATCAACATCATAAAATGCAATGCAACATATTCGTGAATTCTAATGCAAACAGCCTAATATATCTCATGGCATTCATGATGCATGAATCATGCTAAAACTTTCATTAATTTAAAAATATAGTACAGTTCTACTCACCTTAGGCTGACTCTGAAGTAGCTATCTCACTGCTGGGGTCCTTGGTTCCTCAAGTCCGAACCTACACAGGTGGACTCAAATGAGGGACCAAACATACATGAACATGACTCTAACCATCTCCCCAAAAACCCCCCAAAATACCTTAAAACAATCATAGAAAACATGCAAAGGAAGGTTGAACAGGGCACTTTCGGCGGTAAGTTCGGCGGCCGAAAGTCTCTCCAGAGCCGAAAGTCATGCACCTTCGGCGGCACCTTCGGCGGCCGAAAGTGCCTTCCAGATTCGAAACTCATGCATGTCCGGCGCAGGTTCGACGGCCGAAACTCCCATCCAGAGCCGAAAGTCCAACTTTCGGGGGCAGGGTTCGGCAGCCAAAACATGCTACCACAGGCAGGTTCGGCGGCCGAAAGTGCCTTCGGCTGCCGAACCTGAGTTCTTCCAAAGTGGCAGAACTCAGCCTCCTCATGCATATTTTGCCTCCCAAACCTTCCAAACATGCATTTAGCTATTCTACAACATGCATACACAAGCAAACAAGCATATAGGGGTCTCAAACTATCCTAAATCCCAACAACAACACAAAGCATATACACATACAACATACATTATCCATAAACTCAACATTAACCCTAACAACAATCAACTAACCTAAACATGCATTTCTACCCCATAATCCCTCATAAAACTTGTTTAAAACATGGGATAAGCTAAAGATCTACCCTTACCTCTTGAAGATTGAGAGGGGAGGCAATCTAAACTTGGAGAAATGGAGGAAGAGAGCTCCGGGGTCTCCAAGCTTCAAATCTTGATCTTAGCTCCGAAAATCTTCAAAATCAAGTTAAATAACTCATAAAAACATGAGAGACTTGAAGGAAGAACACAAGATCGACAAGGGAGGATGGAGACTCACCTTGGCCAGAAATGGGGAGAGAAAACTCGTCCATTTCGGACAGGGGACCCCTTTATAGGTGGCTAGCCAGGCCACTTTCGGGGGCCTAACGTGCCTTCGCATGCATCCCGTGTTCGGCAGCCGAACTTGAGGTTCGGCGGCCGAACCTGGGCCCTTCCTTCATTCTCTTTCTTTCTTTTCTTTAAAACTTTAACTCAATTCCTTTCTTCAAAAAAAAAAAAATAAAAACCATCAAATACATGAAAACATTTTATAAAAACATGATTTTACCCTTCTAGAGGGTTCTGACATCCGAGATTCCACCGGACGGTAGAAATTCCGATACCGGAGTCTAGCCGGGTATTACAACTTTTTTTACTTAAAAAAATAGATAGTAAATTATCCTTTTTTAATATTTTTGTAATACCCGGCTAGACTCTGATATCGGAATTCCTACCGTCCGGTGGAATCTCAGATGTCGGAAACCTCTAGAAGGGTAAAATCATGTTTTTATAAAATGTTTTCATGTATTTTATGGTTTTAAGTAAGAAAGAAATTGAGTTTTGAAAGAAATTGAGTTTTGAAAGAAAATGACCATAGAGGAAAATCCAGGTTCGGCCGCCGAACCTCATGTTCGGTCGCCGAACATGGTGGAGTTTTAGAGTCACCTTTGGCTTCCGAAGGTGGTCTGGCCAGCCACCTATAAAAGGCCCTGTGTCCGAAAACGGGCGAGTTTTCTTCCCCATTTTCGGTCCACGGTGAGTCCATGCCCTCCCATGGTTGGTTTTGATGATTTTCTTCAAATCTTTCAAGTTTTAACGAGTTTTAACTTGGTTCTTGAAGATTTTGAGCTTAGATCGGAGTTTGGAAGCTTGGAGACCTCCGGAACCCATTTTCCCCAAATCTCCAAGTTGGGTCACGTTTTCTCTCGATCTTCAAGAGGTAAGCGTCGATCCTCACCTTCTTCGATGTTCTAAGCAAGTTTTATGAAAGTTTATGGGGTAGAAATGCATGTTTAAGCTAGTTGTTTAATGTTAGGGTTCATGTGAGTTTTGTTGAAAATATGGGTTGTAATACCCGGCTAGACTCCGGTATCAAAATTCCTACCGTCCGGTGGAATTTCAGATGTCGAAAACCTCTAGAAGGGTAAAATCATATTTTTATAAAATGTTTTAATGTATTTTATGATTTTAAGTAAGAAAGAAATTGAGTTTTGAATGAAAATGACCATAGAGGAAAATCCAGGTTCGGCCGCCGAACCTCATGTTCGGCCGCCGAACATGGTGGAGTTTTGGAGTCACCTTTGGCTTCCAAAGGTGGTCTGGCCAGCCACCTATAAAAGGCCCCATGGCCGAAAATGGGTGAGTTTTCTCCCCTATTTTCGGTCAACAGTGAGTCCATGCCCTCCCATGGTTGGTTTTGATAATTTTCTTCAAATCTTTCAAGTTTTAACGAGTTTTAACTCGGTTCTTGAAGATTTTGAGCTTAGATCGGAGTTTGGAAGCTTGGAGACCTCCGAAACCCATTTTTCCCAAATCTCCAAGTTGGGTCACGTTTTCTCTCGATCTCCAAGAGGTAAGTGTCGATCCTCACTTTCTTCGATGTTCTAAGCAAGTTTTATGAAAGTTTATGGGGTAGAAATGCATGTTTAAGCTAGTTGTTTAATGTTGGGGTTCATGTGAGTTTTGTTGAAAATATGTGTAATGTATATTGTATGAGTTGCTATATGTGTTTTTGTTGGGGTTTAGGAGAGTGTGAGACCCCTATATGCTTGTTTGCATGAATATGCATATTGTAGAATAGCTAAATGCATGTTTGAAAGGTTTGGGAGGCAAAATGTCCATGAGAAAGCTGAGTTCTGCCACTTTGGAAGAACTCACGTTCGGCAGCCGAAGGACTTTCGGCTGCCGAACCTGCCTGTGGAGGCAAGCTTTTGGCTGCCGAACCCTGCCCCCGAAAGTTGGACTTTCGGCTCTGGAAGGGACTTTCGGCCGTCGAAGGTGCCGCCGAACATGCATGAGTTTCGTCTCTAGAAGGGACTTTCGGCCGCCGAAGGTGCCGCCGAAAGTGGCTGAGTTTCGGCTCTGGAGGGACTTTCGGCCGCCGAACCTGCCGCTGAAAGTGCCCTGTTCAGCCTTCCTTTGCATGATTTCTATGATTATTTTATGATGTTTTAGGGGGTTTTTGGGGAGTTGTTTAGAGTCATGTTAGTCTATGTTTGGTCCCTCATTTGAGTCCACCCGTATAGGTTCGGACCCGAGGAACCAAGGACCCCAGCAGTGAGATAGCTGCTTTAGAGCCTTTTCAGAGCTAGCCTGAGGTGAGTCGAATGGCTCTTTATATTGCAAAGTAAATAAATAAATTTTGAGCATGTTCATGCATCACGAATGCCATGAGATGTATTAGGTTGTTTGCATTAGAATTCACGAATATGTTGCATTGCATAATATGATGTTGATGTGGATGAACATTGGATGATCCATTAGTCCTCGTATGGAATGATATGATATGATGATGATACGGTACGGAAGTCCAGGAAGACCCATTCTATGTCCCTGGCACTATGTAAGAGAAAGTCCAGGAAGACCCATTCTACGTCCCTAGCACATTGGAATGTTATGATATGTTATGTAAGGGAAAGACCAGGACCCATTCTACGTTCTGGCACTATTGGATATGTAGAGGGCTATTGGTGACAACTTCATCCTTAATGTGATTTGTTTGTGATGTGATGCATTTCATGAAAGCATGAATTTTAAAATAATGTTTTTCTATTCTGCTCACTGGGCTCTAGTAGCTCACCCCATTCCCTTAACCTCCAGGTTTGCAGGTACGGGAAGTCAGCAAGAGTAAAGAATTCATGCTTTATGTAATAGTTAGATGTGGACATGTAATGTAAAATGTTATAATGTGATGTAATGTAAAGAATTGTATTGAGGATAGAATTGTGCTTGGCCCTAGTGTATGTTAATCCCTTTTTGGTACATGATCTTTTTAATGAAATGTTTTAATGATGTTTATGTAAACCAAGCTTAATGTATGATATGTTACCCCATTGGAGCATTTGATGAGGGCTCCAGTGTAGGGTTTTATGATTATGAGTTCGTGCATGCACAGATTAAGCTTGGTGAAAGAAAAAGTTTAAAGTTTTTATGTACTTGATTGATCATGTATGGGATTTAACAGGTATATAGGATGTATGTTAGGCTTGCTACGGGTCCCGGCGGCCTTAAGCCAATCTGGATCCTAGCGCCGGTAGCGGTTTGATTTCCGGATCGTTACATGGGTAATGTATGTTGTATGAGTTGCTATATGTGTTTTTGTGGGGTTTAGGATAGTGTGAGACCCCTATATGCTTGTTTGCTTGAGTATGCATGTTGTAGAATAGCTAAATGCATGTTTGAAAAGTTTGGGAGGTAAAATGTGTATGAGGAGGCTAAGTTCTGCCACTTTGGAAGAACTCAGGTTCGGCAGCCGAACCTGCCTATGGAGGCAAGCTTTTGGCTGCCGAACCCTACCCCTGAAAGTTGGACTTTCGGCTCTAGAGGGGAGTTTCGGCCGCCGAAGGTGCCGCCGAACATGCATGAGTTTCGTCTTTGGAAGGGACTTTCGGCCGCCGAAGGTGCCGCCGAAAGTGGCTGAGTTTCGGCTCTGGAGGGACTTTCGGCTGCCGAACCTACCGCCGAAAGTGCCCTGTTCAGCCTTCCTTTGCATGATTTCTATGATGTTTTAGGAGGTTTTTGGGGAGTTGTTTAGAGTCATGTTAGTGTACGTTGGTCCCTCATTTGAGTCCACCCGTATAGGTTCGGACCCGAGGAACCGAGGACCCCAACAGTGAGATAGCTGCTTCAGAGTCTTTTCAGAGCTAGCCTGAGGTGAGTAGAATGACTCTTTATATTGCAAAGTGAATAAATAAATTTTGAGCATGTTCATGCATCACGAATGCCATGAGATGTATTAGGTTGTTTGCATTAGAATTCACGAATATGTTGCATTGCATTATATGATGTTGATATGGATGAACATTGGATGATCCATTAGCCCTCGTATGGTATGATATGATATGATGATGATACGGTTTGGAAGTCTAGGAAGACCCATTCTACGTCCCTGGCACTATATAAGAGAAAGTCCAGGAAGACCCATTCTATGTCCCTGGCACATTGGAATGTTATGATATGTTATGTAAGGGAAAGACCGGGACCTATTCTACGTTCTGGCACTATTGGATATGTAGAGGGCTATTGGTGACAACTTTATCCTTAATGTGATTTGTTTGTGATGTGATGCATTTCATGAAAGCATGAATTTTAAAATAATGTTTTTCTATTATGCTCACTGGGCTCTAGTAGCTCACCCCATTCCCTTAACCCCTAGGTTTGCAGGTACGGGATAGGCTAGAAAGTCAGTAAGAGTAAAGAAGTCATGTTTTATGTAATAGTTAGATGTGGACATGTAATGTAAAATGTTATAATGTGATGTAATGTAAAGAATTGTATTGAGGATAAAATTGTGCTTGGCCCTAGTTTATGTTAATCCCTTTTTGGTACATGATCCTTTTAATGATGTTTGTGTAAACCAAGTTTAATGTATGATATGTTACCCCATTAGAGCATTTGATGAGGGCTCCAGTGTGGGGTTTTATGATTATGAGTGTTGTGCATGCACAGATTAAACTTGGTGAAAAAAAGGAAAAAATTTATAGTTTTTATGTATATGTATGATTATGTATGGGATTTAACATGTTTACAGGTTGTATATTGGGCTTGCTACGGGTTCCGGCGGTCTTAAGCCGATCTGGATTCTAGCGCCGCTAGCGGTCTGGTTTCCGGATCGTTACAATTCTAATCCGAAAAAAGTTTATAATCTTTTTCTAAATGTCAATATTATTCCAAATGTAATGTTTTGAGAAAAAGGAAATTGTTTTATTCCATTTCCCGTCCCCTTCCCCCTCTCTCTCTATATACATATGTATTCAACTTCTACTCATGCCGTCATTATTTTTTTTTTTAATAAATAAAAAGTAAAGCTACACGTCATTTATATAATCAATATTATTAATAATATAAAAAAACTGCTGTTCTAACCATATAATATAAGACAATGATTCATTCTCCATGACTTTTTTATTGTTTCATTCTCCATTACTATTACTGATGAACCTTTTGAAATATTAAATTTATCCTGCAAAAGTGACAAAAAGATAATCCGAAATCAATAGACACTAGAAGGTGGCCTTGATTATAATATAGAAATTAAATCTAATAAAAGTTGCAACTTGGATTTTGGCTTAATAATTCACATACATTAACATGGACGATCAATGTGGAATTTGAGTTGGATGTCACGTGGCACCTTTTTTTCTATTGGCCAGAATATAAGGCGGCGCGAAGTTGATAAGCATAATTAATTTTTTATTCAAAGATTTTCAAATAATTTAATTCTTATTAAAACCTGATCTTGGGTTTAAGCATAAACATATAAATTTTAAGAAAACGTACAAATATTTTTTTATGATTTCACTCGGTTTCACGCATGGTATTTTGTAATTTTTTTTATAATAAACAATAACAAAATTTTTAAAGTGTTAAATATTATTGATATGATAATCTATATATAACTTTTAAATATTATTATTTTTAATATTTTAATTAATAAAAAAAATAAAATTATTAACTTTTGACACTTGAAATATTCCTGACAAGGCAATTTAAATATAATTTTTAATTATTTTAAAAAATTTATTAATTAAAAATAATAAAAATATCTACAACATCAATAATACTTTATCAGAATTTTATTGCTATTTATTAATAGAGACAAACTAAAACTATAAATTTTAAAATAAAAAATTAATAAAAATTACAGATTATTTTTATATTTTTTAAAAAATTTTAATTACTTTTATGTGATATTTTTATATTTTAATTACTTTTATGTGAATTCGTTATTAATATTGTACTTCAAATAAGTAAATCAGAATGTAAGTGTTCCGTTTATTTATGAAAAATATTATTTAAAGAATATTTTTATATTTTTTAATTTGAATTATTAAAAATAAAAAAATATTTTATTTGGATAATTTTTTATATTACATAACAATCACCCAAAATAAGTTATCAGCAGTCACATAAGATATGTTAACTTTGATATTACATAATAATCACCCAAAATAAGTTATAAGCAATTATCACAATATATATTAACGTAGTAATGATATGATAAGTAAGTAATGCAGTCCTGTTCGAGTCTCGATAGAAAGTTACTGTTAAACAGGGACAGTCCAGCATATCCCCATTGCGTGTAACCGCGGGATCGCCAACCTATTAGATGCCAATATTTCTTATCGAGTAGCCGGCGACATGATCGCTTGATTATCGGGAAATGCTATATTTATCTCCACCTTCTTATAGTATAAAAGGAGAAGAATCACATAGGCAAAGGTATGTTATTCTCTTACACTACTCAAACTCTAAGTAATTCATTGTCTTCACTCCCTTTTCCAGTTTACTGACTTGAGCGTCAGAGCGGCTGCCATAGGCACCTACCACCACCTCACAATCTCTTTCTTGTAGGTCTAGTCAATCACAGTACAGCTCTGTTTTCTAACTACATCATTTGGTTCCATTGCTGGGAATCCATTAAATTCTCTTTGTAAAACCGGTCTCTTATTCCTTTTCTATCTGAAAAAAGAATCTCTCCTCCCTATTTCTTGAAATGGCCGATATTGTACGTATCATTACGGGGCCTGATAAGGGCAAAGGGAAAAATAACCATGGACCAAGCAAGAGGTAAGGTTGGGTCTTGTTGACAAAGCGATTGAATTCTTTCAAAACGCACCCGTTGGTCATTAAGATCCTCCTGAACCAGTATGAGATAAGGCAAGTATTGATGGATACGAGTAGTTCTGTTAACTTTCTCATCTTAAATATTTTTAACAAGTTAGGCTTGGATAAAAATAGCCTTGTCAGAGTTTTCTATCCGTTAGTGGGATTGGGAGATAAGACCATGATAGTGCTGAGCACCATCAACCTCCCCTTGTGTGACAAAAAATATAGGCGAGAGTTGAATGTAGAGTTTGCGGTGGTAGACATCCCATTTACATACAATGTGATACTCAGCCTCACAGTCCTAAACTGCCACGGTATTGTTATTAACATAGTTGCTATATGCCTTAAGCTACCAGCTCCAAGAGAAATAGCTGTAGTCTGTGGCAATCTGAGGTTGGCCAAAGAAGGTTACGGACACCCAGTAAAAAGTCTCGAGAAAGCAACAATGCCCATCGATTTGCTGGAGAAATCGAAATCTCACGTAAAGCCAGAGCCAGCAGACCTGGTCGAGGATGTCCCACTAGGTGTAACAGCCCGGAAACCGGTACCCTCTTTGTAACGGCCCAAACTGCTCGGCACTAGGATCCAGATCGGCTTAAGGCCGCCGGGACCCGTAGTAAGCCTGCTATGAACTCTGTGTACCTGATAAAATCCCATACATGATCCAACTCGACTCCTAACTTTTCTGACAAACTACCAGACTTAACCTTAAAAACCACTCAGATATACTAATCTGAAATAGCCCTTAGGGCTATCTATAATACACCAGTGACACGTTACCAAGTAACCTCCATGCACTATGCGCTGTGCCATAGAACCCACTCTGTAAGGGTCAGCATATCATAAGTTAACTTGGCTACCATAGAGTCACAGGAATCAAACCTGGTCTTCTCTATTGGCCTCTCTATGGATCACAGGAATCAAACCTGGTCTTTCCTCCGCACTGGTCTTGGGTCAAAGGAAGTAATCCCTGTCTTCCCTCACAGTTATAATTCACTGGGTTTTCGCAACACAACATTTATTAAGCCTGGTTTGACTCATTTCTCATCAAGAAACTGAAAACAGGATACATGCATATACAAGGGATAAAACATACTATAGGCAACGCACATACTAAACCACAAGCACACTATCTGACTGTTTATTACATCTGTAATACATATCTCTTTAATTTACATCATGTCCACACTAACTATACACAAGCATACTGGAGCCATAACTCTGTTGCTTCTCACTTCCCAGCTACTTTGAACCTGCAGAAATTGGGATTAAGGGAAAGGGATGAGCTATAAAGCCCAGTGAGTAGAAACACTGAAAACAGTTCATTCATACGCATTTTATATGAAAATGCATCACAACTCAAACATTCCACATCTTGGATTAGACATGACCTCAAAACTCCCTCGACGGGCTATTGATGTCGCCTTGGTCCAATCCTCATAAACAATGAAAATGCAATGCACCATATTCGTGATTCTAATGCAATCACCCTAAGATATATCATGGCATCCATGATGCATGAACTATGCTAACAAGCATTCTGTTACTTTAATATAAAATCTTAAGTTTAGTTCTACTCACCTCTGCTCCTCTGGCAGAAACTGTACTGACTCTGCAACTGCTAATCCTGACGACCTCCCTGAACTGTCGGGTCCAATCCTACACAAATGGACTTGAATGAGGTGTCAAACATACTCTTATAAACTCTTACCCAATCCCCCATAATCCCTTCTGAACCTCTAAAAACAATCACACAAAGCATGCAAAAGAAGGCTGGACAGAACACATTCGGCGGCAGGTTCGGCGGCCGAATGTCCTGAACAGAGCCGAAACTCAAGTACCTTCGGCAGCCGAATCTCTTCTTTCGGCGGCCGAACCCTTTCGGGCTACTTTCGGAGGCCGAATCCCCTAAACAGAGCCGAACCTCAAGGTACTCAGGGGCAAGCTGTGGCAGTCTAAGCCACCATGCAAGTGGTTCGGCGGCCGAATCCTTCTTCGGCTGCCGAACCTGAGTTCATCAGGAACTCAGCTTCTCCCGCAACCTAGCTCCTCCATCTTTTCCTCCTCATTAAACATGCATAACTCCAAACCTCAACTTACATATACTCAAGTATATGCTCCAAGGGGTCCAAAACTACCTATCAACCCCAACAATCAACACACATAACACATAATCATGCATAAACCATTAAAACACCAAAACTAAACCTATAAACATAACTCTACCCTTAACCTCTTTAAAAGCTGTTATAAATCATGAAAACAAGTTAAAAGCTTCCCTTACCTCTTGAAAACAGAAGCTAAACAATCAGAACTCACAACTATACACCAACACCTCTTCTCCTTCACCAAACCCTTAAAGCTCTCTTCTTTTTCTCAAAACATTCAAAACACTTTACCACCCTCACATCTGTGCATGGGTGATTAAAAGCTTATAGATGAGTCATGGGAGACGTGGCATAACCTCTGGGAAGATTTGGAGGTAACATCTGTCCCAAAACGATGACTAAGGAGTGCCCACACATTGGCTGGCCAACTCAGCTTCGGCTGCCGAATCGCATGCAAAACCATGCAACATTCAGGGGCCGAACTTAACCTTCGGGGGCCGAACATTGGGCACTTTCGGCGGCCGAACTTCACATTCGGGGGCCGAACATGACAGAAACTCCTTTGGCCATTTCTCCCTAAAACTCAGCTATTTCCTAATCAAACCGTTAAAATACTTTACAACATTTTAGAAAACCTTCACTCTACCCTCAGGAAACCTCTGACATCCTTGAATCCCACCGGACGGTAAGAATTCCGATGCCGGGTTTAGCCGGGTATTACACTAGGTAAGGATCAAAAGATACGATTTGGTACACGTTAACTGGTGAAACAAAGAATCTTCTAATATAATTGCTAAGGAGCCGTGTAACCACCTTCGCTTGGTCTCCAAAAGATATAACAAATGTGGACCTGGCTCTCATCACCCATAAGTTATCTATTGATAAGACCGTCAAACCATTCCAACAAAAGAAAAGAAAGTTTGCACCAAAGAGGCAGCAGGTGATCAAAGAAGAGGTTGATAAGCTTTTGATGTAGGATTGATAAAGGAAGTCCAATATCCCACATGGCTTGCCAACGCAATCCCTGTAAAGAAAGCTAACGGGAAATGGAGGATGTGTATGGATTTTACCAACCTGAATAAAGTACGTCCAAAAGATCATTATCCATTTTCGTCCATCAATAGGTTAATAGACTCAACCTCAGGTCATGCAGTAGTTTCTTTTCTTGATGCTATTTCAGGATATCACCAAATCATGATAGACACCAAGGATGCAGAGAATACTGCATTCATAATAGACAAAGGAGTTTACTGCTACAAGGTAATGCCTTTTGAATTAGAAAATGCGAGAGTGACTTACCAAAGGCTGGTGTCAAAAATCTTTAAAGACATAATGGGGTCAACAATCGAAGTGTACATGGATGACGTGTTGGTAAAGAGCCGATCCTTGGAAGACCATCTATAAGATATCTAGAAAGTCTTTGACGTACTGGACAAGGCAGGTATGAAGTTAAACCCTCAGAAGTGTACCTTCGGAGTAAAAGCTAGAAAGTTTCTATGTATATAATATCAGAAAGAGGCATAGAGGCAAATCATGAGAAGCTCAATGCCATCCAAAACATGCAAGCACCCAAAACTATTAATGAAGTACATAGGTTGAATGGGCAAGTCAATGCCCTAGATTGTTTCATATCATGCTCAGTCAGAAGGTGTCTCCCGTTCTTTAAAGCCTTAAAAGGCAAAGGTAAATTTGAGTGGGCAAAGGAGTGTGCAGAGGCATTTGAAAGTCTAAAAACCATTTTATCATCTTGATCAGTCCAAATTTAGACCATTTTATCATGATGTTATTGATGTTAATTTACACTTTTTCTGCCTAATTTTGTGATTTTGATCTTATTTTGCAGAAAATGGTGTAAAGAGGTAATTTGGAGAAAATGCCCTTAAAACTGCCTAAAATGGAACAAAGGAGAGCAAGCATGCCAAGTTGCAACTTGAGAGGAAACAAATAAGGAAAGTAATTTGAAATTCAAATTTTAAATCTCCAAGAGCATTCAAAATTCAAAATTCAAGATTCAGCTTATTAAGGAAAGTGCTAAATAAGGAAAGTGGCAAATAAGGAAAGTGCAGTCAGCAGAGCAATTTGAAATTCAAATTTCAAATCTTCAAGAATACCTTTCCTTATTGAGGAAGACAAATCTCAAGAAGATGCACATTCAAAATTTGAAATTCAAATTCAGCTTGTTAAGGATGCCAAAGAAGGCATACTTGTACCCCAAGTCTTGCACATTCAAAATTCAAAATTCAAAAGAGAGGCTCCACCTCATTAATGTGCGTTGGGCGGCAAGGGCAGCACTTGGGCAGCAAGGAGACCAACTTGGGCAGCAAATAAAAAGCTAGGGCAACACATAAAGCTATATAAGCATCTCTTCAAGGCTGCCGCACATCTCTCCTCCATTCTCTTCAATCGTCCGAACCTCTCACTCCACTCCAAGACCGCATCTCTTCTCTTCTCTTCTTCCTTTCTTTTATTTTTGGTTTTGTTTCAGCCATGAATGGCTGAAACCTTTTTTTTCTAGTTGAAAATTGATTGATACTTTAGTTGTTTAATAGATTGGGAGATCTGAACACACATTGTTAAATTTTTGTTTTTCAATATTCATGCAATCTCATGCTTAATTCCATTGTTGCTTTGTT
Organism: Manihot esculenta; assembly: GCF_001659605.2. Classification (NCBI taxonomy): domain Eukaryota; kingdom Viridiplantae; phylum Streptophyta; class Magnoliopsida; order Malpighiales; family Euphorbiaceae; genus Manihot; species Manihot esculenta. The sequence goes on from NC_035161.2 coordinate 18,714,326, forward strand.
ATTTTTATCAATATGGCCAGTTGATTCTTGATTGAAAGGTAATAAATTGTTAGTTTGGATAATTTTAAGTCCGTAATTGCTTGGATTGTTCAAACATAAGGAACTCTTGGTGTGAAAACTAAGAAAATTGCATGATCTAGCAATATATCCATGCGTTTGGATAGCTAGAATTAGATCTCTCTATTTCTTTATGCAATTGACAGTTGTTAGATGCCTAAGGCCCAAGGACGTTCCTTGGCAACTTGTTGATTAGTGATTGGTTAGAGGACGTTCCCTAATTAATTTATGCTTAAGGAGAGACATGGTGGTGAGAAGCGTCTTCCATCTCCATAACTAATTTATTGAATTAAACAAAAGAACCTAAGTATCAATTATCAATCCCAACAACTGAAGTGGATCCAATTCTTCAACTAGACCTTTCTTGATTTACTTTACTTTTATTATTTGCTTTATTTTATTGCTTTCATCATTAGCATATTTGAATCAATCTCAAAACCCCCCTTTTTACTTGCAGTCTATTTTTGTTTTGTTTTCAGTTTGTTCTCTTGGTCTTGATAAGAAAGATAGGTAAGTATCAACTCCCTGTGGATTTGATCCTTTCACCACTATCTACAGTTGTAATATTGTTGATAACTGAAAAGGTTATTTTTGACCAGCCTCGACAACCGCACAGTCAAAAATTGGCGTCGTTGCTGGGGAGTTGATTTAACTTATTTGTTTTTCTTTCATGACCAGATCTGGACGCAAGGAAACTCTGCCTTACGATCCAAAAATTGAGCACACAATCAGGCGATTAGGGAAGCAAGCAACCCGACTTTGGGAGACAACCCAAACCGATCCTACCTCTGAAGAGCCCATCATCGCAGATCCAGCTTCAGAACCTTCTGAACATCACCAAATAGCCGCATAGATGGCTGAAAACAATGCTGAACCTGTTGTCCATGATGGATTAATACTAGAAAATCTAGCCATGAGGCCGCTAGTGCCAAGAGAAAGAACACTGAGAGAGTTGGTAGCCCCTATAGGTGATCAAGCACCTCTCTGAATCACCTATCCGCCTCTGATAGTTCCCTTTGAGCTCAAAATAGGTTTGATTCATCTACTACCTAAATTTAGAGGTTTAGAGAATGAGAATCCACACAAGTACTTAAAGGAATTCCAAATTATATGTTCATCCATGAGGCCGCAAGGCAAATCTGAAGAGCATGTTAAATTAAGAGCTTTTCCCTTTTCACTTGATGATTATGCTAAGGATTGGTTGTTTTACTTACCACTCGATTCCATAACTTCTTGGGATGGTATGGTTAGAGCATTCTTGAATAAATATTTCCCAGCTTTTAAGGCCATAGGCATAAGAAGAGAGATTAGCAGCATTAAGCACAAACCAACTGAGGATTTGTATGGCTACTGGGAAAGGTTTAAAAGATTGTGTACAGGCTGCCCTCAACATGACATTTCAGATAAGTCACTCATAGAGTTCTTCTATGGAGGTTTGCTACCTTCCGAAAGGAAGTTTATTGATGTAGCATGTGGAGGTTCCATTAAGGATAGAACACCTCGAGCAATCAGAGACTTGATCACAACCCTTGCAGCAGCCTCAAGACAATATGGAGATGAAAATCAACTGCAAAGAGGAGCCAATGATGTAAGTACATCTGCTCTAACTGCTCAGATTTCTGAACTAACATCTGTTATGAAAAATTTTGTCATAGGTCAAGCTCAACAGGCTCAGCCGCCCCAGCAGTCTCGGCCATGTGGGATCTGCTCATATATTGGACACTCAACTAACCAATGTCCAACACTCCGAGAGGATGACCAGCAAGTGAACGCAATTGGAGGATTCAACAGCCAGCCTAGACATGATCCATACTCCAACACTTATAATCCAAGTTGGAGAGACCATTCGAACTTCAGCTACGCAAGGGCTAATAACCACCAAAATTACCAAAGAAATCAAGCCCAACCAGCACCTCCAAGTTCCAACCAGCACCTTGAGAAGATGATAGAGGCATTAGCAAATTATATGCAAAGCATCCAACAGCACATGGGACAAATGGCCACCTCAATGAATAAGCTTGAATCTCAAGGTAAGTTACCTTCCCAACCTGAAGCTAATCATAGACAAAATGTTAATGCTATCATGTTAAGGAGTGGGAAAGAGCTCCAGGATGCCAAGACTGATGAAGGAAGTTCACAAGAGAAAAGACAAGCTGCTGCAGAGAAGCAGCTAGAACACTGTCTGTCCAATCCGATTGGGCAAACTGAACCTGCGCACCCACAGAATGCGGATTAGCAGGTAAGTTTCAAAATTCCACCTCCTTTTCCAAAAAGGTTTGAAAAGTCACAAAAAGAAAAAGAAGAAAAGGAGATCCTTGACACCTTCAGGAAAGTGGAAATCAATATACCTCTGCTAGATGCTGTGAAACAGCTTCCCAGGTACGCAAAATTTCTGAAAGAACTATATACTAACAGGAGAAAGCTTGCTGAAAGAGAAAAGGTAAGTGTGGGAGAAGTTGTGACAGCTGTCATAAAGAGAGAACTCCCAACCAAATGCAAAGATAGAGGAATGTTTGCTATTTCTTGTAACATTGGCAATATTGGAATAAAGAAAGCTATGTGTGATTTAGGTGCATCAATCAATGTTATGCCTCTCTCTATTTATAATTCTCTGAATGCAGGTGCACTGAAAGACACTGGAGTAGTGATCCAGTTGGCTGACAGATCTGTGGTATACCCAAAAGGAGTTCTAGAAGATGTTCTAGTGCAAGTAAATCAACTTGTCTTTCCAGCAGATTTCTATATGATTGACATGAAGGAAGACAATAACAACACTACTTCAGACATCTTACTTGGTCGACCTTTCTTGAGCACAGCCAGAACCAAGATAGATGTGCATGATGGCACATTGACCATGGAATTTGAAGGGAAAGTAATAAAGTTTAATGTTTATAATTCTATGAAATATCCCCATGACATATCCTATGTTTATGGTTTAGATATCATTGATTGCTTGAGCCAAGAAGTTTTTGATATGAATCAAGATGATATACTAAACAATGATCTTTGCAGGGAGGTTAGCCAGCAAGATAAAGGAAGCCAAAAAGAGCCAGAGCTAAAAGCAACGGTCTGCAGCATCCAGCAGATGAACTGTGACCAACTCCATGAAGCCGAAGTGGGATCACCCGCACCTCTGTAGCTCCAATCGCAGGGCAGTCCCACCATTCATCCAATGCACACAAGCCATGCGCAAGAGGCACACATGGAATCCAGTTCTACCATTAATCCAATGTAGACAGACACTTGTCTGCCCAAACAAGAGCTCCCCATGCAGCAGCCTTCAGAATCTGAAGAAAGTAATAATGGCTTCTATGAACAAATCTTCCATGCCCAAACTGATGAGCCATGGTATGCAGACATTGTGAATTTCCTAGCCACAGGTAACTTACCTTCTAATATGTCCAAGCACACAAAAGACAAGATAAAGAAGAGTGCAAAGTACTATGTTTGGGATGAGCCATACCTGTGGAAACACTTTTCTGATCAAGTGAAAAGGTGATGCATTCTAGATCAAGAGATAGCCTCAGTACTCACATTCTGCCATTCATACAATTGCGGTGGACATTTTGGACCGCGAAAGACAGCCCATAAGGTACTTGAAAGTGGACTATTTTGGCCTACTCTTTTTCGAGATTCCTATTTATTTTGCAGATCATGTACACGATGCCAACTGACTGGGAATCTAGGGAACAAAAACCAGATGCCGCAGAATCCCATCATGGTCTGCGAGGTATTTGATGTATGGGGCATAGACTTCATGGGGCCATTTCTGCCATCCTTTGGATTACATCATCCTTGCAGTGGATTATGTGTCCAAATGGGTGGAGGCTAGAGCAACCAAAACTGATGATGCAAAGGTGGTAATGGACTTTGTGAAAACCAACATCTTTGCCAGGCATGGAGTGCCCAAGGCAATCATCAGTGATAGAGGAACGCACTTTTGCAACAAGGCAGTGGAAAACCTCCTCAAAAAGCACAATGTCATACACAGAATATCCACAGCCTACCACCCTCAGACAAATGGGCAAACTGAAGTGTCTAACAGAGAAATCAAAGCCATTCTAGAAAAGACAGTGTGTCCTAGCAGAAAAGATTGGAGTGTACGATTGGAAGATGCCTTATGGGCATACAGGACAGCCTACAAGACACCCATAGGGATGTCTCCCTATAGATTGGTCTACGGAAAAGCCTGTCATCTTTCAGTTGAGCTTGAACACAAGGCCTATTGGGTTGTCAAGAATTGCAACATGGACCTCAAGGAAGCTGGACACCATTAGAAATTGTAACTCCAAGAGCTATAAGAAATAAGACGAGATGCATATGAGACTTCTTGGAACTACAAAGCCAAGACCAAAGCCTCCCATGACAACCGAATTTCAAGAAAACAATTTGAGGTTGGTGCTAAAGTCTTACTCTTTGATTCTCATTTGAAACTGTTCCCAGGAAAGTTACGGTCTAGGTGGATTGGACCATTTATTGTGGAGCATGCTTATCCCCATGGAGTTGTTGGCATCCGCAAGCATAGAGATAGGAAAGATCTTCCAGGTGAATGGGCATCGTCTGAAACCATACTATGAAGGGTTTACAGTGCAAGTAGTGGAAGAAATTCCACTGCATCATCCCTCTCAGTCTGCTTAAGTGGATCGCACCTCACAACCACACAAGGAGAGTACTCAGTTTCCTTTGAACTTTAATTTTTCCATTACATTGAGGACAATGCATGAATTAGGTGTGGGGGTATTTCATCAGTCCAAATTTAGACCATTTTATCATGATGTTATTGATGTTAATTTACACTTTTTCTGCCTAATTTTGTGATTTTGATCTTATTTTGTAGAAAATGGTGTAAATAGGTAATTTGGAGAAAATGCCCTTAAAACTGCCTAAAATGGAACAAAGGAGAGCAAGCATGCCAAGTTGCAACTTGAGAGGAGACAAATAAGGAAAGTAATTTGAAATTCAAATTTCAAATCTCCAAGAGCATTCAAAATTCAAAATTCAAGATTCAGCTTATTAAGGAAAGTGCTAAATAAGGAAAGTGCAGTCAGCAGAGCAATTTGAAATTCAAATTTCAAATCTTCAAGAATCCCTTTCCTTATTGAGGAAGACAAATCCCAAGAAGATGCACATTCAAAATTTGAAATTCAAATTCAGCTTGTTAAGGAAGTCAAAGAAGGCATACTTGTCCCCCAAGTCTTGCACATTCAAAATTAAAAATTCAAAAGAGAGGTTCTGTAACAGCCCGGAAACCGGTACCCTCTTTGTAACGGCCCAAACTGCTCGGCACTAGGATCCAGATCGACTTAAGGCCGCCTAGACCCGTAGTAAGCCTATTCTGAACTCTGTGTACCTGTTAAAATCCCATACATGATCCGACTGGACTATTACTTTTTAAAACTTTTCTTTAAAACTACCAGACTTAACCTTTAAAACACTGTACTATAGGTCCAATCATATGAACCAAATGCTCAGACATACTAATCTGAACTAGCCCTCAGGGCTATCTGTAATAAACCAGTGATACTCTACCAAGTAACCTCCATGCACTATGCTCTGAAACATAGAACCCACCCTGTAGGGTCAGCATATCATAAGTTAACTTGGCTACCATAGAGTCACATGAATCAAACCTGGTCTTCTCTATTGGCCTCTCTATGGATCACAGGAATCAAACCTGGTCTTTCCTCCGCACTGGTCTTGGGTCAAAGGAAGTAATCCCTGTCTTCCCTCACAGTTATAATTCACTGGGTTTTCGAAACACAACATTTATTAAGCCTGGTTTGACTCATTTCTCATCATGAAACTGAAAACAGGATACATGCATAGACAATGGATAAAACATACTATAGGCAAAGCACATACTAAACCACAAGCACACTATCTGACTGTTTATTACATCTGTATTACATATCTCTTTAATTTACATCATGTCCACACTAACTATACACAAGCATACTGAAGCCAACACTCTGATGCTTCTGACTTTCCCAGCTAACCCTGTACCTGCAAAACTGGGATTAAGGGAAAGGGATGAGCTATAAAGCCCAGTGAGTAGAAACACTGAAAACAGTTCATTCATACGCATTTATATGAAAATGCATCACAACTCAAACATTCCACATCTTGGATTAGACATGACCTCAAAACTCCCTCGACGGGCTATTGATGTCGCCTTGGTCCAATCCTCATAAACAATGAAAATGCAATGCACCATATTCGTGATTCTAATGCAATCACCCTAAGATATATCATGGCATCCATGATGCATGAACTATGCTCAAACATTCTGTTATTTAAGATAAAACATTAAGTTTAGTTCTACTCACCTCTGCTCCTCTGGCAGAAACTGTACTGACTCTGCAACTGCTAATCCTGACGACCTCCCTGAACTGTCGGGTCCACTCCTACACAAATGGACTCGAATGAGGTATCAAACAATGCTAACATAACTCTAACACAACTCCCTACACACCTTCCCAAAAACCCCCTAAAAGATCCTAGAACAATCATGCAAAGCATGCAAAAGAAGGCTGGGCAGGACACGTTCGGCAGCAGGTTCGGCGGCCGAATGTCCTCTCCAGAGACGAAACTCGCCTACTTTCGGCGGCCGAATCTCCTCTTTCGGCGGCCGAAGCCTTCGGGGGTAAGGTTCGGGGGCCAAACCACACTCTAGAGACGAAAGTCTCCAACCTTCGGCGGCACCTTCGGCGGCCGAACCTCCCCTCCAGAGACGAAAGTCCAATCCTTCGGGGGCAGGTTGAGGCAGTCGAAACCACCTCCTCAACACGTTCGGCGGCCGAACCTTCTTTCGGCGGCCGAAGCTGGGTTCTCCAGTTAGGCCGAACCTAGCTCACCTCATGCACAACTTCCCCCAAACCTCACTCAACATGCATCTCAACACACATAACAAGCATATACTCACATATATGCACAAAGGGGTCCAAAACTACCTAAAAACCCCAACAAACAACACCCATAACACATAAACATACTCATGCATAAAAACCCTCAAAAACATCCTTGTACACCTCACCATGCAACTCTTCCCTTTCCCTCCATAAAACTTGCTTAAAACACTAGAAAACATAAGGATCAACACTTACCTCTTGGCTGGTGTGATCCTAGCTTCAAAACATGGAGAAACCAAGCTCCTCAAGCTTCAAGCTCCACAACTTCCTCTTTTTACTCAAAACCTTCAAAACCAAGTGAAAACTCATAAAAACCTTGAAAGCTTTGAGGCAACATCATAAACACATCCAAGGAGACCCTAAACCCCACCTTGCCCACAAAGAGAGCTTCCAGCACCCTCCATGGCTAGTCAACGGGGCTTAAATAGGTGGCCAACCGCCCTTCCTTCGGCTGCCGAAACTGCATGCAAAACCATGCAACGTTCGGCGGCCTAACGTGAAGTTTCGGAAGCCGAACCTATCGCACTTTCGGCGGCCGAACATGACCTTCGGCGGCCGAACCTGCATTCTGCCTCCTTGGTCTTTTCTCTTCAAAACTCATTCCCTTGCCTTTCAAAACCGGAAAACACTTAAAACATAACCTTGCTAAAACCTTGTAAAACCTTTAGTGTCCTGTGCAATGCCCCGCAAAACGAATCCGACATCCGAGATTCCACCTGACGGTAGGATTTCCGATGCCTGAACGAGCCGGGTATTACAATCTACCCCCCTTACAAAAACATTCGTCCTCGAATGTTAAAAACAACAAGAAACCATCAAGACCTCAACCTATTCCTGAATTCCACAGCTTTCGCTGCGCTACGCTGATCCTTACTCCTCTTTTTCTAACTTTCACTTTCTAACTCTCACTAGGTGATACTCAAATCTCTGATCACATCAAAATAATAATCAACTCTTTTATCAAATCAACTAGTAGATCATCATTCTTACCTAAACTAATCTCTTGGTGAAACTCTCAGTCTTTAATTCTCTCAACAGATACCAATCTGTACTCTGATCATACCACTCTGTAAATCCACTCAACTTTAATGAGAACAGCTAGTAGATCATTCAATCCTATCCAGGAATACCTGTAACTGCTTAGTAGTGATCTTGTTAACGGAAAACAGTTATAACAAAATCTCAAGAGTCTATCCTTCGTTTTCCACAACAACACTGGAATATTCCAGGGTGAGGTACTAAGTCAGATACACCCGTTATCTACTAAGCTCTCTTATACTTTTCTGACTCTTCTGAACTTCTGCGGCCAGATATCATTCTCATTCCAAACTCTAATTTCCTAACAGATGGTAAACCTGACAGCTATTCTGGGAAACATCTAGAACTCTCTTCTAGTAAAGGGCACTGAGGCTGATTCCCTGTCCTGACAAACTTGCTCACAACCCTCTGATAACCTTTCCTGAATAACCATGAGCTTGATGGACTGACATCAACTTCTAGGCACCACTAGACACTGTCCCACTAACGGACTGCCTAATCCATCCAATTCCCCTACCTTGTCTCTATGGACACAGGTAGTACCATGAGTAATGCATCAATCCGCCCTAGAATGACATCATACAGTCACTTCTAGAACCATAAGGTCAGCTGGATTGCATCTACTCACCATAACCTCTGAACTGAACTGACTGACTCTACCTCAGATGGATCACACTCCGGTCCACTGACCCAGAGAAAACACGCTAAGCCCAGAAGTCATCAAACCCATCCTATCAAAGGCTCACAAACAGAAAGGAAAGCGAACCACTAGGGTCCAAATCAAATAGCATACACATCCAAACACTTCCAGTGAACGTACCTGACGTCACCGTGTTCAATGTGATAGCCTCCTATAGAATCAGGGTGAAGATCCAAGCCAAAGCTAACGGAACTTCCCACGGGAATCTATGAAAGAAAAGACTGGCACTTTTCTCTGCCTCAACTACCACCTATTCCCAGACTAACTCTATTCTCTTTCTAACCTTAGTCTTTCTTCTTTTCGTTTTCTTTTTACTCTAAACTCTCTTCTCTGATACTATCTCTCTATAAGATCATTCTTACTATACCGATAAGTAACAACTCAGGGTTACCACCTTTCACAGCAACTCTCTCTTTTTAACTTTTCTTTTGTTCACTAATCTCTTAGCTATTCTGTTTTCCTTTATGAATCTAAAAACATAAGCATACCTGGCACCTCTGTGTCAAATGTGGCTGCCTCCTGCTGAACAGCTCTACCAGAAAATGTCCGCTGGGACTGAACTATCCAAGGTGCAACAGGACACTCACGTATCATATGCCCTTCCTGACCACACCTATAACATCCTGTTATCCCTACACGACAGACTCCCTTATGCAACCTTCCACACCTCAGACATTTTGGTCCACCTATACCAGCACTTGGACCAGCATCACTATATAAACTAGGGTTTATCCTATTCCAGAACTCCTTTTTCTTTGACCCTTTAAGGCCTCTAACTTTTTTCTTTCTCCCCCACTTCACTCCTTTCCAAGTAGCTGTACTCCAAGAGGAGGGTTCATTTTCTCCTATACCTGACATCTTAGAATCCTTGGTCTGGGCAGTTTCTGAAGACCTTTCATCCAAATTCACCTGTACACCTATCTCCCTTCTTTGCACATCCCCTTCCATCTCTTTCCTAACTCCAGGTACTCTCCCTCGATCCATTCCTTCCCTGCTTTCATCAAAAGACCCTTCAGACGGATCTGAATCAATCTGTGGACTCACATCACTCATCTTAGCTCTTCTGAAAACACAAAACACAAATAGACAAACATGAGCACACATATCGTTCATATGAAAAACACATGAACCTACAAAATATACATGCATACATAGCATAACAATACTGCACATGCCTATATTCATGGCATTTCACATCAGCATGCAAAACAACTTCCTATCTTAGTGGACATGATTATACTTATTGTGCTTTGCCTTTCTATGACTGAATCAACCTCTTTCCGATGTGGGATCTCTAATCCTTGAACAAACATGCTCAACACACCGTACTTAAGAGGCCCTATGCTCTGATACCATCTGTAACAGCCCGGAAACCGGTACCCTCTTTGTAACGGCCCAAACTGCTCGGCACTAGGATCCAGATCGACTTAAGGCCGCCTAGACCCGTAGTAAGCCTATCCTGAACTCTGTGTACCTGTTAAAATCCCATACATGATCCGACTGGACTATTACTTTTTAAAACTTTTCTTTAAAACTACCAGACTTAACCTTTAAAACACTGTACTATAGGTCCAATCATATGAACCAAATGCTCAGACATACTAATCTGAACTAGCCCTCAGGGCTATCTGTAATAAACCAGTGATACTCTACCAAGTAACCTCCATGCACTATGCTCTGAAACATAGAACCCACCCTGTAGGGTCAGCATATCATAAGTTAACTTGGCTACCATAGAGTCACAGGAATCAAACCTGGTCTTCTCTATTGGCCTCTCTATGGATCACAGGAATCAAACCTGGTCTTTCCTCCGCACTGGTCTTGGGTCAAAGGAAGTAATCCCTGTCTTCCCTCACAGTTATAATTCACTGGGTTTTCGAAACACAACATTTATTAAGCCTGGTTTGACTCATTTCTCATCATGAAACTGAAAACAGGATACATGCATAGACAATGGATAAAACATACTATAGGCAAAGCACATACTAAACCACAAGCACACTATCTGACTGTTTATTACATCTGTATTACATATCTCTTTAATTTACATCATGTCCACACTAACTATACACAAGCATACTGAAGCCAACACTCTGATGCTTCTGACTTTCCCAGCTAACCCTGTACCTGCAAAACTGGGATTAAGGGAAAGGGATGAGCTATAAAGCCCAGTGAGTAGAAACACTGAAAACAGTTCATTCATACGCATTTATATGAAAATGCATCACAACTCAAACATTCCACATCTTGGATTAGACATGACCTCAAAACTCCCTCGACGAGCTATTGATGTCGCCTTGGTCCAATCCTCATAAACAATGAAAATGCAATGCACCATATTCGTGATTCTAATGCAATCACCCTAAGATATATCATGGCATCCATGATGCATGAACTATGCTCAAACATTCTGTTATTTAAGATAAAACATTAAGTTTAGTTCTACTCACCTCTGCTCCTCTGGCAGAAACTGTACTGACTCTGCAACTGCTAATCCTGACGACCTCCCTGAACTGTCGGGTCCACTCCTACACAAATGGACTCGAATGAGGTATCAAACAATGCTAACATAACTCTAACACAACTCCCTACACACCTTCCCAAAAACCCCCTAAAAGATCCTAGAACAATCATGCAAAGCATGCAAAAGAAGGCTGGGCAGGACACGTTCGGCAGCAGGTTCGGCGGCCGAATGTCCTCTCCAGAGACGAAACTCGCCTACTTTCGGCGGCCGAATCTCCTCTTTCGGCGGCCGAAGCCTTCGGGGGTAAGGTTCGGGGGCCAAACCACACTCTAGAGACGAAAGTCTCCAACCTTCGGCGGCACCTTCGGCGGCCGAACCTCCCCTCTAGAGACGAAAGTCCAATCCTTCGGGGGCAGGTTGAGGCAGCCGAAACCACCTCCTCAACACGTTCGGCGGCCGAACCTTCTTTCGGCGGCCGAAGCTGGGTTCTCCAGTTAGGCCGAACCTAGCTCACCTCATGCACAACTTCCCCCAAACCTCACTCAACATGCATCTCAACACACATAACAAGCATATACTCACATATATGCACAAAAGGGTCCAAAACTACCTAAAAACCCCAACAAACAACACCCATAACACATAAACATACTCATGCATAAAAACCCTCAAAAACATCCTTGTACACCTCACCATGCAACTCTTCCCTTTCCCTCCATAAAACTTTCTTAAAACACTAGAAAACATAAGGATCAACACTTACCTCTTGGCTGGTGTGATCCTAGCTTCAAAACATGGAGAAACCAAGCTCCTCAAGCTTCAAGCTCCACAACTTCCTCTTTTTACTCAAAACCTTCAAAACCAAGTGAAAACTCATAAAAACCTTGAAAGCTTTGAGGCAACATCATAAACACATCCAAGGAGACCCTAAACCCCACCTTGCCCACAAAGAGAGCTTCCAGCACCCTCCATGGCTAGTCAACGGGGCTTAAATAGGTGGCCAACCGCCCTTCCTTCGGCTGCCGAAACTGCATGCAAAACCATGCAACGTTCGGCGGCCTAACGTGAAGTTTCGGAAGCCGAACCTATCGCACTTTCGGCGGCCGAACATGACCTTCGGCGGCCGAACCTGCATTCTGCCTCCTTGGTCTTTTCTCTTCAAAACTCATTCCCTTGCCTTTCAAAACCGGAAAACACTTAAAACATAACCTTGCTAAAACCTTGTAAAACCTTTAGTGTCCCGTGCAATGCCCCGCAAAACGAATCAGACATTCGAGATTCCACCTGACGGTAGGATTTCCGATGCCTGAACGAGCCGGGTATTACAGGTTCCACCTCATTAATGTGCATTGGGTGGCATGGGCAGCACTTGGGCAGTGATTAGTCTAAATTTAGACCATTTTATCATGATGTTATTGATGTTAATTTACACTTTTTCTACCTAATTTTGTGATTTTGATCTTATTTTGCAGAAAATGGTGTAAAGAGATAATTTAGAGAAAATGCCCTTAAAACAGCCTAAAATGGAACAAAGGAGAGCAAGCATGCCAAGTTGCATCTGAAGAGGAGATAAACAAGGAAAGTAATTAGAAATTCAAATTTCAAGTCTCTAAGAGCATTCAAAATTCAAGATTCAGCTAAATACGGAAAGTTGCAAACAAGGAAAGTGCAGAGCAGTTTGAAATTCAAATCTTCAAGAATTCTTTTTCTTATTGAAGAAGCCAAATCTCTAGAAGATGCACATTCAAATTTGAAATTCAAATTTAGCTTGTTAAGGAAGCCAAATAAGACACACATGCCACCTCAAGTCTTGCACATTCAAAATTCAAAATTCAAAAGAAGGTTCCACCTAATAAGGCAAGTTAGGGCAACACTCCTCACACTCTTCTCATCACATTCGGTGCCTCTCTCCCTCTCTTGACCAAGAGCCGCACGCCTCCCTCCCTTCACAAGCACTTTGGCGGCAAGCTACTCTTGGGCAGCCTCTTGGGCAGCAACTTAACAACTTGGGCAGCAAGTATCACCTAGGGCAGCACTTAAACATTATAAAAGGACACCTTAAGGGGTTGCCGCAACCCTCCTCTTCTTCTTCTTCTCTTCGGATTGCACAAGGCCGAGCCTCTCCAAGCCTTCAAGCCCTTCGGTTCCTCTTCTTCTCATCTTCTTTTCTTTATTTTTTGGTTTTATTTCAGCCATGAGTGGTTGAAACCTTTTATTCTAGTTGAAACCTTTTATTCTAGTTGAAGATTAGGTGAAACTTTGGTTGTTTTATGGATTGGGAGACTTGATCATACATTGTTCATCTTTTGGTTATTCAATATTTATGCAATTTTATGCTTGATTCCATTATTGCTTTGTTGTTTAGATCTACGTTGATTCTTGATTGCAAAGTAATAATTTATTAGTTTGAGTAGTTTAAGTCCGTAATTGCTTGGATTATTCAAAGATAAGAACACTTGGTGTAAAAACTAAGGAGATTGCATAATCTAGCAATATCACCATGCGTTTGGGTAGCTAGAATTAGGTCTCTCTATCTTTTAATGTAATTGATAGTTGTTTTGATGCCAAAGGCCCAAGGACATTCCTTGGCAACTTGTTGATTAGTGATTAATTAGAGGATGTTTCCTAATTGATTTATGCCTAAGGAGAGACATGGTGGTGAGAAGCGCCTTCCATCTCCATAACTAATTTATTGAATCAAACAAAGGAACCTAAGTGTCAATGATCAATCCCAACAACTGAAGTGGATCCAATTCTTCAACTGGAGCTTTCTTTTTATTGATTTCTCTTTACTTTTATTATTCGCTTACTTTATTGCTTTATTTATTAGTTTAACTGAATCAATCTCAAGACCCACCTTTTACTTTTATTGTCAGTTTATTTCGCTTTTAGGTTATTTCGCTTTCAGTTTATTCGCTTTCAGTGTATTTTCTTGGTCTTGATAAGGAAGATAGGTAAGTTTTTAATTCTCTGTGGGTTCGATCCTTTCACCACTATCTACAGTTGTAAGATTATTGATAACCATAAAGGTTATTTTTGACCGGCCTCGACAATCGCGAGTCAAAAATTGACGCCGTTGCCGAGGAATTGATTTAACTGATTTATTTTTCTTTCATGATCAGATCTGGACACAAGGAAACTCTGCCTTACGATCCAGAAATTGAGCGCACCATCAGGTGACTTCGTAAGTAAGCTGCCACACTTTGGGAAACCACACAACCCGAATCTGCGCAGGAAGAGCACCCCATCGCAGACCATCCTTCTGAATCCTCTCAATCGCACCAGTAAGCCACAGAAATGGCTGAAAACGTGGCAGAACCTGCTGCTCATGCTGAACATGCTGTCCATGATGAACTAATACAAGGAAATCCAGCAATAAGGCCACAAATGCCAAGAGAAAGGACCATGAGAGAGTTGGCAGCCCCTATAGGTGATCAAGCACCTCTTTGCATCACTTACCCACCTCTGACAGTTCCTTTTGAACTCAAAATAGGTTTGATTCATCTACTCCCTAAATTTAGAGGTTTAGAGAATGAAAATCCACACAAGCACTTAAAAGAATTTAACATTATCTGTTCATCCATGAGGCCACAAGGCATAACTGAAGAACATGTTAAATTGAGAGCTTTTCCTTTTTCACTTGATGATTATGCTAAAGATTGGTTATTTTACTTACCACCTAGATCTATCACTTCATGGGATGATATGGTAATAGCCTTTCTGACAAATACTTCCCAACTTCTAAAGCCATTGGCATAAGAAGAGAGATCAGTGGCATTAGGTAAAAACAATCTGAGGATTTATATGACTATTGGGAAAGGTTTAAAAGATTGTGTATAGGTTGTCCTCAACATGATATTTCAGACAAGTCACTCATAGAATTCTTTTATGGAGGTTTGCTACTATCCGAAAGGAGATTCATTGATGTAGCATGTGGAGGTTCCAGTGCAGATAAAACACCTAAAGAGATGAGAGAGTTGATCTCAACACTTGAAGCCTCATCTAGGTAATATGGAGAAGAAAAGCAACTGCAGAGAGGAGCCAATGAGGTAAGTACATCTGTTCTCGCTTCTCAAATTTTTGAACTAACCTCTGCAGTGAAAAGTCTTATCATAGGTCAAGCTCAACAAGCCCAAAAGCTTCCCCCAGCTAGACCATATGGAATATGTGCACATGTAGGACACCAAACTGATCAGTGTCCTACACTTTAGGAGGATGACCAGCATGTGAATGCAATTGGAGGATACAATAGCTAGGTAAGACATGATCCCTACTCTAACACCTACAATCCAGGTTGGAGGGACCATCCAAATTTCAACTATGCAAGGGCTAACAATTACCAGAACTATAAAAGAAATCAAGCCCAACCAGCACCTCCAAGTTCCAATACTAGTCTTGATGAGGTAGTGAAGACTTTACAAAATCTCCAACAACAGATGGGACAAATGGCCACTTCCATAAGCAAGCTTGAATCCCGAGGTAAGCTACTGATCAAACATAATTTAGCCACATTTTTACTATCTTTATTACTGTTTAATTACACATTTTTCAGCTTAATCTATTGTTTTTATCATGTTTTTATAGGAAAGGAAGAAAATGGAAAGTTGGAGAAAAAGTGCAGGAAAAGCTGAAAAAGTGATTGGGTCAAAGTGATTTGGCCAAATCACCCGCAGAGATCAGAAGCAGAAAGCTAAAGGCAGAAATCTGGAGGCAACATACAGAAACGATTTGGGCAAGTAATTTGGCCAAATCACCCGCCCAAATCACATTGACGTAGAGAGACAGCAGAAGCGGGAAAAGTGCAGAAAACTGAAATTCAAAAGTGGAGAAGTCCAAATCCATTTTAAATACTGCAAGATCAGTCCCAAGAACCACGAGAAAGTCTTTCACTTAAAGAATTCCATTCACAATTAAATACAAAAACAAAAGAGGAATCAAAGACTACAAAGAAGACCAAGTCAAGATTGGGATTTCCAAATCCTAATTGGATTAGGATTCTCCAGCTATAAAAGGGGACAACATCTAAACCACCAGGATCATCTCTCTCCACCTTCGGAAATTCTGCAGAAACACAAGCAGCTTTTCTTCTTTTCTTTCTTCTTTTCTTTTGTGATTTTGTCCACCATGAGTGGCTAAACAATTCTCCTTTCTAGTTGAAGTTGGAAATTTCAGATTTGTGATGAATTGGGAGATTTAATACTCCATTATTAAACTCTTGTTTATTTTCAAAATTTATGCAACTTGATCTTTCTATAAATTATTGCTTTGCTTTTAGAATCAATTAAGGCCTGTTGCTTTTAATTGCATAAGTAATAAATTGTTTGAATGATTTAGGTCCGTAATTGCTCAGATTGTTTAAACACAAGTACAATCAGTTGCATAATCTAAACTTGACCACGTAGTTGGCAAGGTTAGAGTTGGGTTTCTCTAAGTCCTAATGCAGTTAACAGTTGTTCGATACTAAAAGCCCTAAGGACGTTCCTTGACAACTTGTTAACTAGAGTTTGATTAGTGAACGTTTCCTAATCAAACTAAAACTAAGGAGGAATTTGGATTTTGAGAAGCGTCTTCCACGTCCTAAACTAACTTATTAAAATAAATAAGAGTATCAAAAAGTCAATGATCAATTCTAAACAAACTGGAATTCATCCATGCTTCAACTAGAATCCTTTTCCCATTGAAATTCTTATCCTTTTAAATTATTGCTTCCTGTTGCTATTTAGTATTAACTCATCAAATCAAAATCCCCTCTTTTAATTATTTGTTATTTACTTGTCCAAGTCATTATTAGGAAAATCCGTAGTGTCAAATCCCTATGATTCGATCCTATTGCCACTATCTACAAGTTAATTGTTGATTGTTTAATAGGCTTATTTTTTACGGCTTCGACAACCGCTATCAGCTACCTTCTCAAACTAAAGATAATCCTAGACAGAAAATGCTCTTAAAGCTGCCAAAAAAGTGCCAAATATGGAAAGTGCCAAATAAGGAAAGTTTTCAATTAAGGAAATTTTTCAGGAAAGGAAAGTTTTCAAATAAGGGAAGTGCAGAAGCAAAAGCAAATAAGGAAAGCTCAGTCAGAAGATTATTTGAAATTCAAATTGCAGATCTTTCTTTCCTTGTTCAAAGATGTGCACACATTGCAGCAGTCATATCTTCCTATTTAGGCAGCAAGATCTCAAGAAGAAGCACTTGCCTCTTCAGCATTCAGCATTCAAAATTCAAACGAAGGCTCCACCTAAAAAGGAAAGACTAGACAGATTTACTTTTCCTTCTGCATTCAATGACCGCGCGCCCACCTGCCTTCTGAAAGCCAATCCGCGTGCCACTTTTCCTCTAAAGAAGATGTGCACTCTTCTTTCCTTCCAAATAATTTTGCAACGCGAATCTTTCCTTTTCAGACACAACTTGAGCAGCAAGTACCTCTTGGGCAGCAAGGTCAGCATCTAAACTTAATTAGGAAGGACAATCTGTGCCTCCTTCCCTTTCTGAGACCAAGCCGCGTGCCTCTCCTTATCTTGTGCAAGCTTGCGCGCTCTTTCCTCTTCTGACACTACTTGGGCAGCACCTTGGGCAGCCTCTTCACTAATTAGGAAGCAAAGGAGACCTAGGGCAACACTTTCAACTATAAAAAGACACATAAGGAGCCTCCACACAACTTTTATACTCTCACTTGGACACACCTACGGGATTGCAATTGATACCATCTCTTCTTCTTCCTTTCTTTATTTTTTGGTTTTTGATTCAGCCATGAGTGGCTGAAACCTTTTATTCTAGTTGAAGATTGATTGAAACTAAGGTTGTTTAAAGGATTGTGAGATCTGAACACATATTGTTTGTCTTTTGGTTATTCAATATTCATACAGTTCATACTTGAATTCTATTATTACTTTGTTGTTTTGATCAAATTGGCCACTTGATTCTTGATTGCAAGGTAATTAATTGTTAGTTTGCATAATTTTAAGTCCGTAATTGCTTGAATTATTCAAACATAAGAACACTTGGTGTAACAACTAAGGAATTGTATGATCTAGCAACATCTCATGCGTTTGAGTAGTTAGGATTGGATCTCTCTCTTTCTTCATGGAATTAACAATTGTTTGATGCCTAAGGCCCAAGGACGTCCTTGTCAATTTGTTAATTAGTAATTAATTAGAGGACGTTTCCTAATTGGTTTAATCATAAGGAGAGACATGGTGGTGAGAAGCGTTTTCCATCTCCATAACTAATCTATTGAATCAACCTAAAGAACATAAGTTTCAATGATCAATCCAAACAACCAAGGTGGATCCATCTCTTCAACTAGACCTTTCTCATATTGAATTCCCCTTTTATTTTTCATATTCTGCTTATTTAATTGCTTACAGTAGTTGCTAATTAAATCAATCTCAAAACCCCCCATTTTACTTTACATGCACTTTTATTTTATTTGCTTTCAGTTTATTCGTTCTCATAGCGTTCTCTTGGTCCTGATAAGGAAGGTTGATAAGTTTACAATTCTCTGTAGATTCGATCGTTTACCACTATCTGCAGTAGTAATATTGTTGATAACCAAAAAGGTTATTTTTGACCGGCTTTGACAACCGCGAGTCAAAAATTGGCGCCATTGCCGAGGAATTATTCTAACTTGTTTATTTTTCTTTCATGACCAGATCTGAACATAGGGAGACTCTGCCTTACGATCCGAAAATTGAACGCACTGTCAGAAGACTAGGAAAGCAAGCAGTTTCGCCTGAAGAATCTCCCATCGCACCTGAAGGAGTCCCTTGCACAGAACACTCATCTGAAACCATTGAACCGCACCACCAAGCCGCACCAATGGCTGAAAATCATCCACAAGCTGCTGCCCATAATGGACATGCTGTCCATAACCAAATAATTCAAGAAAATCCAGCTATGAGAGCACCAAGACCAAGAGAAAGAACCATGAGGGAGTTGGCAACACCTGTAGGTGATCAAGCACCACTTTGCATCAACTATCCACCTCTTTCAGTTCCCTTTGAACTGAAAACAGGTTTGATCCATCTTCTTCCTAAATTTAGAGGTCGAGAAAATGAAAATCCACACAAGCACTTGAAAGAGTTCAATATTGTCTGTTCATCTATGAGACCTCAAGGCATTTCTGAAGATCATGTTAAGTTAAGAGCTTTTCCTTTTTCACTTGATGATTATGCTAAGGATTGGTTATTTTATTTGCCACCTGGATCTATTACTTCTTGGGATGATATGGTTATAACTTTTCTGAATAAATACTTCCCAACATCTAAAGTCATTGGCATAATAAGAGAAATCACTAGCATAAGACAGAAACTATCTGAGGACTTATATGATTATTGGGAAAGATTTGAAAGATTGTGTACAGGTTGTCCTCAATATGATATGTCAGACAAGTCACTAATAGAATTCTTCTATGGAGGACTGTTGTCATCAGAAAGGAAGTTCATTGATGTAGCCTGTGGAGGCTCAATTGCAGACAAAACACCTATGGAGATGAGAGAGTTGATCTCGACTCTTGCAGCCTCATCTAGGCAATATGGAGAAGAAAAGCAACTGCAAAGAGAAGCCCATGAGGTAAGTACATCTGCTCTTTCCTCTCAATTCTCTGCACTAACCACTGCCATGACAAATTTCTTCACAGGCCAGACCCAACAAGCCCAACCAACTAGGCCATGCGGGATTTGTGCATTCATAGGACATCCAACTGATCAATGTCCTACACTACAAGAGGATAGCCAACAAGTGAATGCCATTGGAGGGTACAACAACCAGCCTAGACATGATCCATATTCCAATACATACAATCCAGGCTGGAAAGACCATCCCAATTTAGCTATGGAAGGGCAAACAATAATCAGAACTATCAAAACTACCACAGGAATCAGGCCCAACCAGCACCTTCAAGTTCCAATCAGCACCTTGAAAGGATGATAGAAACACTTACAAACTCTGTGTAGACTCTCCAACAACAGATGGGACAGCTAATGAGTAAATCTGAATCCCAAGGTAAGCTTCCTTCCCAAACTGAAACTAACCTCGGACAGAATGTCAGTGCCATTACCTTGAGAAGTGGAAAAGAACTTCAAAATGCCAGATTCGAGGAAGAGAAGCAAGTTGCACAAGAGCCTGCGCAAGAACCAATTGATTCAGGAGCCTCTCCAGTGCAATCTGAAGCCATTCCTGCGCACAAGGCTGAGCAAAAGGTACGTTTTCAGATTCCACCTCCTTTTCCAAAGAGATTTGAAAGAATACAAAAATAAAAAGAAGAAAAAGAGATCCTTGAGACTTTCAGGAAAGTGGAAATCAACATACCTCTGCTAGATGCTGTTAAGCAGATTCCCAAGTACACAAAATTTCTGAAAGAGCTTTCCACCAATAGAAGAAAGCTTGCTGAGAGAGAGAAAGTAAGTGTAGGTGAAGTTGTTACTGCTGTAATTAAAATAGAGCTCCCTACTAAATGCAAAGATAAAGGTATGTTTGCGATTTCTTGTAAAATAGGAAATGTTGGAATTAAGAAAGCTATGTGTGATCTTGGTGCATCCATAAATGTTATGCCTCTTTCCATCTATAATTCTCTGAATGCATATGCACTGAAAGACACAAGAGTTGTGATACAATTAGCTGATAGATTTGTGGTATATTCCATAGGTGTTCTAGAAGATGTGTTAGTTCAAGTAGATGAACTTGTCTTTCCTGCAGATTTTTATGTGATTGATACTAAGGAAGACAATTGCAATGCTAGTTCTGACATCCTTTTTGGATGTCCTTTCTTGAGTACTGCTAGGACTAAGATTGATGTGCATGATGGTACATTGACTATTGAGTTTGAAGGGGAAGTCATTAAATTTAATGTCTATGATGCTATGAAATATCCACATGATATGTCCCCTGTTTATGGTATTGATATTATTGACTGCTTGAGCCAGGAAATGTTTGATGAGAATTAATATTGTATTCTGAATGATGATCTTTGCAGGAATGAGAGCTAGAAAGAGCCGAAACAGAAAGAGATAGTCTGTAGCATCCAACAGGTAAATTGCAGTCAAGCACAGATTGAAGAGATCTTAGTCGCACCAATTCAGAATAACCTTGCGCAAACTGAGACCATCTCCAATGCAACTCATCAGCCTCCAATGCAAGCGAGCTCTTCCAGTCCTCCTTTGCAGTCAAGCCTTGCGCAAGGTAAAGTTGAAGCAGATCCAACGCAGAAAACAAGTCAGAAAGCACCAGAATCAGATCTAAAGCCTCTTATAGACCATCTGAAGTACATGTACTTGGGAGTTGACAAGACATCCAGTAATAGTGTTTAATCAGTTGAGCCAAAATGAAGAAGAAGGCCTCCTAAAAGTACTATAGAAGCATAAGGGAGCCATAGGGTGGACCATAGATGACATCAAAGGTATATCCCCCACCACATGCATGCATTGAATTCACATGGAGGATGAATGCAAGCCAGTCACAAATGCTCAAAGAAGACTGAATCCTCCTATGATGGAAGTGGTGAAAAAGGAGATAGTCAAGCTCCTAGACGCAGGTATTATCTATCCTATCTCTGATAGCAAATGGGTAAGTCCTGTGCATGTAGTTCCGAAGAAAACTGGAATTACCATTATTCCAAATGCTGAAGGGGAACTTGTCCCTACTAGAGTTCAAGATGGGTGAAGAGTGTGCATGGACTATAGGAAGCTAAATGCAGCCATAAGAAAAGACCACTTCCCACTGCCTTTCATTGATCAGATGCTAGAAAGGCTTGCAGGTAAGTCCTATTACTGTTGTCTTGATGGTTATTCAAGTTTTTATCAAATTCCAGTTGCTCCAGAGGACCAAGAGAAGACCACCTTTACTTGTCCTTTTGGCACTTTTGCCTTTAGAAGATGCCATTTGGACTATGCAATGCACCTGCCACCTTTCAGCGATGTATGATGAGCATCTTCTCTGACTATGTGGGTAAGACAATTGAAGTGTTTATGGATGACTTCATAGTGCATGGAAACTCTTTTCAAGAATGCCTTGCCAACTTGGAAAAAATCCTATAGAGATGCCTTGAATCTAACCTTGTACTTAATTATGAAAAATATCACTTTATGGTTAACCAAGGTATGGTCTTAGGTCATGTTATTTCAGCTAAGGGCATTGAAGTGGACAAAGCTAAGGTGGATACCATTAAAAATCTGCCTTATCCCATAAATGTTAGAGAAATTCGGTCATTCCTTGGCCATGCAGGGTTCTATAGAAGATTCATCAAAGATTTCTCTAAAATTACATTGTCATTATGCAAATTGCTCCAACAGGACGTAACATTTGATTTTGATGCAGATTGCAAAAAGGCATTTAATCTGATTAAAGAATTGCTTGTGACTGCTCCAATTATTTAGGCACCTGACTGGAACCTACCTTTTGAAATCATGTGTGATGCAAGCAACCATGCTGTAGGAGCAGTCTTGGGGCAACGTGTGGAAAACTCACCCTACGTCATCCATTATGCCTCTCGCACATTGGATGCTGCTCAAAGCAACTACACAACAATAGAAAAGGAACTCTTGGCTATTGTATTTGCTTTGGAAAAGTTCAGAACATACCTCCTTGGGACTAAAGTTATCATCTATTCTGACCATGCAGCCTTGCGATATCTGATCAAGAAAAAGGAGGCAAAACCAAGACATCTTAGGTGGATTCTTCTACTACAAGAATTTGATATGGAGATAAGAGACAAGAAAGGCAAAGAAAATCTTGTAGCCAACCACCTCAGCCGACTTCCCTCTAGCTCTGTGCCATGTCCAGTCAAAGAAGAGTTCCCAGACGAAGGATCGCACACCATGCACCACACCCCAGGGGAGTACTCAGTTTCCTTTGTTCTTTTATGTTTCTTATACATTGAGGACAATGCATGATTTAGGTGTCGGGGTGCATATCTCTCTATTCTTCTTCTTTTCTTCTTCTTCTTTTCTTCTTATTTTCCTTTCAGTTTCGCATTTTTTTCTTTCTTCTTCAGTTCATGCGATTTTTTTTTTGCTTTCAGTTTTCCTTTAGTTTGTTTTCATTTATTCTTTCAATAACACACACAACCACAACCTTCTTCTTCTTTTTGATTTGATCCACTCAAACTGATGAACTATGTTGGATGAGTTTTTCTTTCCATGACCCCATTGATGTGATGACTCTTTAAACTTATGTTGAATCAATTGCAGTGAGTTATATTCATGTTTGAGAATTGCCTTTTGAATTGAATCTTTGAGCTTGACATTGTGAAAAATATATTAATGACACTCATTAGAGAGAATGAATTGAAATTTGTGTGAATGAACTTAACATGACTTGATTTTGCAATTGGTGTTGATTTGTCCAATGCATTGATTAAAGAAATTCAGCAAAGGCTTAGACTTCATAAGCACAATTGAAAATTGTTCCAATGGTTGAAAGACTATGAACAGAGCTAGTAGCCACTTGGATAGGTGACCAACTGAGTAACTGAGGGTGGGTATCACCAATATGTACCTTCACGTCAAAAGGTTGGTGACTTTTTCAAGCAAAACTTAAGTGCAAAAGGCTGAATATAGTACTTCATGGTAAGGGCAAATCACTCTGAAAGCTAGAAAAAGTCTTAACTGAACAAGAACATATGCATGTACAATCTCTCTCTTGAGTAAAACAAATCCTAGCCATGGTAAGTAAAGGGAAACAAGGAAAGAAGGTGAGTAAACTTCATGCATATATTCTTCACTGCAATGATTCAAAATAGGTGTCTTGAGTAAGAGCTTAAGTGGAAATAAGGATCAAGTAGCAAAGAAAGCTTGTTTGACTGTGTTTATTTACTTGAGGACAAGCAATAACCTAGGTGTGGGGATATTTGATAGAGCATATTTTAGTCCATTTTATCATTATGTTCTTGATGTTTATTTACATCTTTTCTGCTTAATTTTGTGGTTTTAATCATGTTTTGCAGATATTAGGTGTAAAGAGACAATATGGAGAAAATGCTTTTAAAACTGCCAAAAAAGTGCCAAATATGGAAAGTGCCAAATAAGGAAAGTTTTCAATTAAGGAAAGTTTTCAAAAAAGGAAAGTTTTCAAATAAGGGAAGGGCAGAAGAAAAAGCAAATAAGGAAAGCTCAGTCAGAAGATTATTTGAAATTCAAATTGCAGATCTTTCTTTCCTTGTTCAAAGATGTGCACACATTGCGGTAGTCATATCTTCCTATTTAGGCAGCAAGATCTCAAGAAGACGCATTTGCCTTTTCAGCATTCAGCATTCAAAATTCAAACGAAGGCTCCACCTAAAAAGGAAAGACAAGATAGATTCACTTTCCCTTCTGCATTCAATGACCGCGCGCCCACCTGCCTTCTGAAAGCCAATCCGCGCGTCATTTTCCCTCTGAAGAAGATGTGCACGCTTCTTTCCTTCCAAATAATTTTGCAACACGAATTTTTCCTTTTAAGACACAACTTGGGCAGCAAGTACCTCTTCGGTAGCAAGGTCAGCATCTAAACTTAATTAGGAAGCACAATATGCGCCTCCTTCCCTTTTTGAGACTAAGCCGCGCGCCTCTCTTTCTCTTGTGCAAGCTTGCACGCCCTTTCCTCTTCTGACACCACTTGGGCAGCACTTTGGGCAGCCTCTTCACTAATTAGGAAGCAAGGGAGACCTAGGGCAGCACTTTCAACTATAAAAAGACACATAAGGAGCCTCCACACAACTTTTACACTCTCACTTGGACACACCTACGGGATTGCAATTGATACCATCTCTTCTTCTTCCTTTCTTTATTTTTTGGTTTTTGATTCAGTCATGAGTGGCTGAAACCTTTTATTCTAGTTGTGGATTGATTGAAACTAAGGTTTTTTAAAGGATTGTGAGATTTGAACACATATTGTTTGTCTTTTGGTTATTCAATATTCATACAGTTCATGCTTGAATTCTATTATTACTTTGTTGTTTTGATCATATTGGCCACTTGATTCTTGATTGCAAGCTAATTAATTGTTAGTTTGGATAATTTTAAGTCCGTAATTGCTTGCATTATTCAAACATAAGAACACTTGGTGTAACAACTAAGGAATTGTATGATCTAGCAACATCTCATGCGTTTGAGTAGTTAGGATTGGATCTCTCTCTTTCTTCATGCAATTAACAATTGTTTGATGCCTAAGGCCCAAGGAGGTTCCTTGGCAATTTGTTAATTAGTAATTAATTAGAGGACGTTCCCTAATTGGTTTAATCATAAGGAGAGACATGGTGGTGAGAAGCGTTTTCCATCTCCATAACTAATCTATTGAATCAACCTAAAGAATATAAGTTTCAATGATCAATCCAAATAACCAAGGTGGATCCATCTCTTCAACTAGACCTTTCTCATATTGAATTCCCCTTTTATTTTTCATATTCTACTTATTTAATTGCTTACAGTAGTTGCTAATTAAATCAATCTCAAAATCACCCATTTTACTTTACATGCACTTTTATTTTATTTGCTTTCAATTTATTCGTTCTCAGTGCATTCTCTTGGTCTTGATAAGAAAGGTTGGTAAGTTTACAATTCTCTGTGGATTTGATCCTTTACCACTATTTGCAGTAGTAATATCGTTGATAACCGGAAATGTTATTTTTGACCGGCTTTGATAACTGCGAGTCAACTGCCCTAATCATTCAAGCACCTGATTGGAACTTGCCCTTTGAAATCATGTGTGATGCAAGCAACTACGTTGTGGGGGTCGTCTTGGGACAACGTGTAGGGAACTCACCTCACGTGATTCAATATGCATCTCGCACATTGGATGCTACCTAAAGCAACTATTCAACAATAGAAAAGGAGCTCTTGGCTGTTGTATTTGCTTTAGAGAAATTCAGACCATACCTCCCGGGGACTAAAGTCACAATTTACTCTGACCATGCAGCCTTGCGATACTTGATCAAGAAAAAGGAGGCAAAATCAAGACTCATTCGGTGGATTCTTCTATTATAAGAATTCGATCTGGACATACGAGACAAGAAAGGGAGGAAGAATCTAGTGGCTGATCACCTAAGCTGACTTCCTACCAGTTCAGAGCCATGTCCAATCAAAAAAGACTTTCCAGACGAACATCTGTTCGTCTCTCAGCTTGCTTAGCGTTTCGCACCAAACAACCACACTAGGGGAGTACTTAATTTCTTTTGAACTTTAATATTTCTAATACATTGAGGACAATGCATGAATTAGGTGTGGGGGTGCATATCTCTAAATTTTTATTTTAAGTCCTTTTTAGCTTTAATTTTTAGTTTGCACACATTAGGTGATTTTTTTTCATTTTTGTTATTTTTGCCTTTAATGCACACACATGTAGCCACAATTTTTCTTTTTCTGTTCTAGTATGCTTTACTCAAATACATAGGCTATGTTGAATGAGCTTTCTTTCCATGACCCCATTGATGTGATAACTCTTTAAACCTAAGTTGAATCAATTGCAGTGAGTTGTATTCATTTTTAGGAATTTCCTTTTCAATTGAATATTTGAGCTTGCCATGGTGAAAAATATATGACATTACTCATTAGAGAGAATAATAAAGATGTGTAAATAATGAAATATGACTTATTTTTAGCAATTGGTGTTGATTTGCCCAATTCATTGAGAAAAAGAAATTTAGCAAAGGCAAAGACTTCAAAAGCACGAATTAAAAACTATTCCAATGGTCAAAAGACTATGAATTAACAAAGGTAGTAGCCACTTGGACAGGTGACCAACTGAGTAACTGGGGGTGGGTATCACAAATATGTACCTTCACGTCAAAAGGTTGGTCACTTTTTCAAGCAAGAATAAAGTGCTTCAAGTAAGGGCAAATCACTCCGAAAGCTAGAAAGAGTCTAAACTGAACAAGAATATGTGCATGTATAATCTCTCTCTTGAGGAAAATAAATACTAGCCATGGTAGGTAAAGGGAGACAAGGAAAGAAGGAGAGTAACCTTGGTGCATACACACTTCACTGCAATGCTTCTAAGTAGGGGTCTAGAGTAAGAGCTTAAGTGGAAATAAAGGATCAAGTAGCAAAGAGAGTTTGTTTGACTAAGTTTATTTGCTTGAGGACAAGTAAAAGGCTAAGTGTGGGGGTATTTGATCAGACCAAATTTAGACCATTTTATCATGTTATTATTAATGTTAATTTACATTTTTTCTGCCTAATTTTGTGGTTTTGATCTTATTTTGCAGAAAATGGTGTAAAGAGGTAATTTGGTGAAAATGCTCTTAAAACTGCGTAAAAGAGGATAATGGAGAGCAAGCATGTTTGCACAAGCCAAGTTGCAGCTGAAGTAAAGATATATAAGGAAAGTACATTCAGCAGAGTAATTTGAAATTCAAATTTCAAATCTTCAAGAAGTTTTTCCCTTATTGAGGAAGACAAATCTCAAGAAGACGCACTTGCCTCCCAAGAATTCAAAATTCAAATTCAAAGGAGAATGTTCAAAATTCAAAATTTAAAATTCAGCATTCAAAATTCAAAGGAAGGCTCCACCTCATCAAGGAGACCACTTTCAACTATAAAAAGACAACATAAGGAGCCATCCCACCCTTCTTCACTCCGACATTCGGATTGCAAGTGGCCGCACCTCTCCTTCCTCTCCAAGCGCCAATTAATTCCTTTCCTCTTCTCTTTCTTTTATTTTTTATTTTGTTTCAGCCATGAGTGGCTGAAACCTCTTTTTTCTAGTTGAAGATTAGGTGAAACTTTAGTTGTTTTATGGATTGGGAGATTTGAACATATATTGTTTATCTTTTGTTTATCAATATTTATGCAATTTCATGCTTAATTCCATTGTTGCTTTGTTGTTTAGATCAATAGATCCCATTGATTCTTGATTGCAAAGTAATAATTTGTTAGTTTAGATAGTTTTAAGTCCTTAATTGCTTGAATTATTCAAACACAAGTAACTCTTGGTGTAAAAACTAAGGAAATTGCATGATCTAGCAATATCACCATACATTTGGGTAGCTAGAATTAGGTCTCTCTATTTCTTAATGCAATTGACAGTTGTTAGATGCCAAAGGCCCAAGGATGTTCCTTGGCAACTTGTTGATTAGTGATTAATTAGAGGACGTTCCCTAGTTAATCTATGCTTAAGGAGGGATATGGTGGTGAGAAGCATCTTCCACCTCCATAACTAATTTATTGAATCAAATAAAGGAATCTATGTGTCAATAATCAATCCCAACAACTGAAGTGGATCCAATTCTTCAACTAGAGCTTTTCTCATATTTGAATCTTCTTTACTTTTATTATTTGCTTTACTTTATTGCTTTCAGTATTAGCTTAATTCATCAATCTCAAACCCCCCCTTTTATTTTACTTTCAGTTTATTTACTTGGTCTTGATAAGGAAAATAGGTAAGTATCAATTTCCTATGGATTCGATCCTTTTGCCACTATCTACAATTGTAAAATTGTTAATAACCAAAAAGGTTATTTTTGACCGGCTTCGATAACCGCACAGTCACTTCCATCTATTTGTGCAGCTTCCTTGGCCATTCTTAGGGGTGATTTGCCCAAATTGCTTCGGCCAAATCAACTCTTCATGCATTTAAGACCATTTTTCACCATTTCTTCATTCTTCGTCTTTTTATGTAAAATATTATAAAAAATAGAAAATTAGCTAGAAAATATATAATTTATCATTAATAATAATAGTAAAAATGTGGCTAAATTATGCTTGATCAAATATCCCCACACCTAGCTTTTTTCTTGTCCTCAAGCCCTCCCTTTTATCCTTGATCCTATTTACCACTTAATCTACCACCCTAGACTCCTAATTTGAAGTATTGCAGTGTAATGTATGTGCACTAAGGTCACTTCTTCTTTCCTTGTTTCCTCTCACCTACTATGGTTAAGAGTTGTCTTCCTCAAGAGAGAGAAAGTTTACTTATTCATGCACACATTTTAGATTTTAGTTTGACTATGCAACCTCAGGAGTGTGACCTGCCCTTCTTTTAAGCACTTTATTCAGCTTTGTGCACTTTTATTCTTGCTTGAAAAAGTCACCAACCTTTTTACGCGAAGGTGTATATTTGTGATACCCATCCCCGGTTATTCAGTTGGTCACCAGTTCAAGTGGCTACTAGCTTTGTTCATAGTCTTTGACCATTGGAACAGGTTTTTGGATTTGTGCATTTTAACTTTGCTGATTTTTCTCTACTTTTCACAATAATTTGGGCAAATCAAAACACTGAATTATGCTTTGGGTTAATCTCTGTTTGGGAAGGTAATTTCCCTTTAATAGAGCATAATTTAGTCCATTTTATATTAATATTATTGATGAATATTTACATGATTTATGCTTAATTTAGTGCTTTTAATATTATTTTGCAGAAAATGGAGCAAAAGGACAATTTGGAGAAAATCCCCCTAAAACTGCCTTATTTGGAGCAAAAGAGAGCAAGCCTGCTAAGTTGGATTCAAGTCAAGTTAAATGAGGAAAATATTTTGAAATTTAAATCTTCAAGCAACTTGTCACTTGGGCCCGCACATGGACAGCCAAATTCTTCCACTATGGACCCGCACATTCATTCGCACATGGACCAGCCCATGGATGCACATATGGCCAGCCCATTCTTGCACCATGGACCAATGCACTACATCAATTCACGCGCACAGGACCAGTGCACTTCACCGATTCTCACGCACATGGACCAAGCTCGCGCACGTGGGCCAAGCACTTCACGTGGGCCAATCACCCGCACATTCACGCACTTGGACAACCCCATTCCTCACAAAGAAGGCAAGCACACACGCGGCATGGTGGGGACACGCACATCTCACCCACCCTCACGCACATGGGACCGCGTGGACAGCATTGAATCTAGGGCACACACTCCTCTCATCCAATTTAAGGACTCTTAAGCGGCCGACCAGCAAGAAGATCAAGAACTCTCCAATTCGGCAATTTTCGCAAGGCAGAATTCAAGATTTCAACTCCATCGGTTCCTTTCTTTTTCCTTTTATTTTTCTGTTTTTAATTCAGCCATGAGTGGCTGATTTCTTTTAATCTAGTTGAATATTGGTTGAAGCTTTAGTTGTTTAATGGGTTGTGAGACTTGATCAAATATTGTTTAACTTTTGGGAGTTCAATATTCATGCAATTTCATACTTAATTTTTATATTACTTTGCTATTGAAATCTACGTTGATTTTTTATTGCAAAATAATTATTTGTTAGTTTGAATGATTTAAGTCCGTAATTGCTTACATTATTCTTACATAAGAACACTTGGTATAAAAACCAAGGAAGTTGCATGATCTAGCGTTATCTCCATACGTTTGGGTAGCTAGGATTGGATCTCTCTATTTCTTAATGCAATTAACAGTTGTTTGTTGCTTGAGTCCCAAGGACGTTCCTTGGCAACTTGTTGATTAGTAATTGATTAGAGGACGTTCCCTAATTAATTTGATAATAAGGAGAGATAATGGTAGTGAGAATCTTATTCCAACTCCATAACTAATCTATTGGGTCAACCAAAAAGAACATAGTGTCTGTGATCACTCCCAACAACTAAAGTGGATCCAATACTTCAACTAGAGCTTTCTCATCATTGATTACTTTTTATTTAATTATTTGCTTTCCATTATTGTTTTCATTATTAGTTTACTACAATCAATCTCAAAACCCCCCTGTTATTTTGTTGACAGTTTTTAATCCCAATTTCAGTTTATCTCGTTTTATCCCGCTTTCAGTTTTTTATCTCATTTTCAGTTTATTATCGTTTCAGTTTATTTTCTTGGTCATAAAAAGAGAAATAGGTGAGTTCACAATTCTCTGTGGATTCGATCCTTTCACCGCTATCTACAAGTGTAAATTTGTTGATAACTAGAGAGGTTATTTTTCACCGACTTCGACAACCGCGAGTCAAAAATTGGCGCCGTTGCCGGGGAATTGATTTAACTTGTTTATTTTCTTGCATGACCAGATCTGAAAATAAAAAAAAAGAAGAAAAAAAGAGAGCACTCCATCGTATAATTGATTCATGGATGAGGTATGTACATCTATTTTTTTCCTCTCAGCTTTCTGAACTGACCTCTGCTGTGAAAAGCTTTGTCATAGGCCGAGCCCATCAAGCTCAACAATTTCAGCCACCAAGGCCATGTGGGACCAACGCATATGTAGGACACCCAACTAATCAATATCCTATACTTTATGAGGATGACCAACCAGTACATGCATTTGGAGGATTCAATAATCAGCCTAGACATGATCCATACTCTAACACATACAATTCAGGTTGGAGAGACTCTCCAGAATTCAGTTATGCAATGGGTAACAATTATCAGAACTATCAGAGAGACGATCCCTACGCTGACACATACAATCTATGTTGGGAAGACTATCCAGACTTCAGTTATACATGGGCTAACGACTACCAAAATTATCAAGAAAATCAAGCCCAAGAAGCACCTCCCAGTTCCACTATGCACCTTGAGAAGATGATGGAGACATTGGCTAATTCTATGCAAGGTCTCCAAACACAGATGGGACAAATGGCCACCTCATTAAATGCGATCATGTTAAGAAGAGAGGAAGAGCTTCAAGATGTATGGGATGATGATGAAAGTTCACAAGTTCAAGAACAAGCTGCTGAAGAAACACAACCAGAAAACTGTTTGTCCAAACAAACTAGTCAAACAGAACCTGTTGATAGTTTTGATGTCATTGATTGTTTGAGCAATGATGTTTTTTATATGAATCAATATGATATTCTGAACAATGATCTTTGCAGGAAAGAGAACTAGAAAGAGCCAGAACTGAAAGAAACTGACTGTTGCATCCAACAGGTGGACTACAGCCATGCGAAGAATGAAGGAAGCTCAATCGCACCTGTTCAAATGAGTTTGCAGAAGAGCCTTGCACAGACAGAGGACATCCAAACCAAACCTCTTCAGCTCCCATCGCAGGTCAATCCCACCATTCTCCCATTTCAGAAGGGCATTATACAAACTGAAGCACCTCCATGCGCGTCCTTTCAGCTTCCAACGCATGTGAGCTCTCCTAGTCCTCCCTTTCAGTAAGATCTTGCGCAGAAGGAGCAAACTGAAAGCAATTCAGCCATAGATCCAACGTAATTAGTCCATGCTCACAAGGAACAAATGGTATTCTAAGCACCTAAACCAAAGGACCATGCGGATCAATGCTTGCCCAAACCTCCAGATAAGGTAGAGTTTGTTTTGCCAGATTTTAGTACTAAATTGCAGCTAGCTATGGAGAAATATGAATTGAAGTTGGAAGTGCTAAAAAATCCAAACATAAGGGCTAGAGGCACACCTCATCTGAAACAGGAGAAGCTAATCATGTTACTTCATGAGTACATGAAAAAAATAGGATGGGCTATGACCAAATCAAAAGGAGTGCTACACTTTTTGCTCAATGCAGTTGGGACTCTTTTCCCTTCCCCAATTACTTGAGCCTTGATTAAGTGGATCGCACCATGCACACCACACCCAGAGGAGTACTCAGTTTGTTTTGCTTTTTAATATTTCCTATACATTGAGGACAATGCATGATTTAGGTGTGGGGGTGCATATTTCTGAATTTTTAATTTTTGCTTTGATTTTCAGTTTGAATTTTTATTTTCATTTTCAGTGTGATTTTTTTTAATTTTTCATTTTGCTTTCAATAACACACACAGATAGCCACAGTTTTTTTATTATTTATTTATTTTTTCATTTTTGAGATGCTTTACTCATCATATAGACTATGTTGAATGAGGTTTCTTTCCATGACCCCATTGATGTGATAACTCTTTAAACTTATGTTGAATCAATTGCAGTGAGCTATATTCATGTTTGAGAATTGCCTTTTGAATTGAATATTTGAGCTTGTCATGGTGAAAAATATATTGATAACACTCATTAGAGAGAATAAATTGAAATTTGTGTGAATGAACTTAACATGACTTGATTTAGCAATTGGTGTTGATTTGCCCAAATCATTGAGAGAAAGAAATTCACAAAGGCTTGGACTTCAAAAGCACAAATTGAAAATTGTTCCAATGGTCAAAAGACTATGAACAGAGCTAGTAGCCACTTAGACAGGTGACCAACTGAGTAACTGGGGGTGGGTATCACAAATATGTACCTTCACCTCAAAAGGTTGGTGACTTGTTCAAGCAAGATTAAAAGTGCAAAAAGCTGAATAAAGTACTTCAAGGTAAGGGCAAGTCACTCTGAAAGCTAGAAAAAGTCTTATCTGAACAAATAATAAGTGCATGTACGATCTCTCTCTTGAGTAAAACAAATCCTAGCCATGGTAAGTAAAAGGAAACAAGGAAAGAAGGTGAGTAATCTTCATGCATATATTCTTCACTGCAATGATTCAAAATAGGTGTCTTGAGTAAGAGCTTAAGTGGAAATAAGGATCTAGAGCAAGAAAGCTTATTTGACTATGTTTATTTGGTTGAGGACAAGCAAAAGGCTAGGTGTGGGGGTATTTGATAGAGCATAATTTAGTCCATTTTATATTAATATTATTGATGAATATTTACATGATTTCTGCTTAATTTAGTGCTTTTAATATTATTTTGCAGAAAATGGTGTAAAAGGACAATTTGGAGAAAATCCCCCTAAAACTGCCTTATTTGGAGCAAAAGAGAGCATGCCTGCTAAGTTGGATTCAAGTCAAGTTAAATGAGGAAAATATTTTGAAATTTAAATCTTCAAGCAACTTGTCACTTGGGCCCGCATATGGACAGCCAAATTCTTCCACCATGGACCCGCACATTCATCCGCACATGGACCAGCCCATGGATGCACACATGGCCAGCCCATTCTTGCACCATGGACCAATGCACTTCATCAATTCACGCGCATAGGACCAGTGCACTTCACCAATTCTCGTGCACATGGACCAAGCTCGCGTACGTGGGCCAAGCACTTCACGTGGGCCAATCACCCACACATTCACGCACTTGGACAACCCCATTCCTCACAAAGAAGGCAAGCACACACGCGGCATGGTGGGGACACGCACATCTCACCCACCCTCACGCACATGGGACCGCGTGGACAGCATTGAATCTAGGGCACACACTCCTCTCATCCTATTTAAGGACTCTTAAGCGGCCGACCAGCAAGAAGATCAAGAACTCTCCAATTCGGCAATTTTCGCAAAGCAGAATTCAAGATTTCAACTCCATCGGTTCCTTTCTTTTTCCTTTTATTTTTTTGTTTTTAATTCAGCCATGAGTGGCTGATTTCTTTTAATCTAGTTGAATATTGGTTGAAGCTTTAGTTGTTTAATGGGTTGTGAGACTTGATCAAATATTGTTTAACTTTTGGGAGTCAATATTCATGCAACTTCATACTTAATTTTTATATTACTTTGTTATTGAAATCTACGTTGATTTTTGATAGCAAAATAATTATTTGTTAGTTTGAATGATTTAAGTCCGTAATTGCTTAGATTATTTTTACATAAGAACACTTGGTATAAAAACCAAGGAAGTTGCATGATCTAGCGTTATCTCCATACGTTTGGGTAGCTAGGATTGGATCTCTCTATTTCTTAATGCAATTAACAGTTGTTTGTTGCCTAAGGCCCAAGGACGTTCCTTGGCAACTTGTTGATTAGTAATTGATTAGAGGACGTTCCCTAATTAATTTGATAATAAGGAGAGATAATGGTAGTGAGAATCTTATTCCAACTCCATAACTAATCTATTGGGTCAACCCAAAAGAATATAGTGTCTGTGATCAATCCCAACAACTAAAGTGGACCCAATACTTCAACTAGAGTTTTCTCATCATTGATTACTTTTTATTTAATTATTTGCTTTCCATTATTGTTCTCATTATTAGTTTACTACAATCAATCTCAAAACCCCCCTGTTATTTTGTTGACAGTTTTTAATCCCAATTTCAGTTTATCTCGTTTTATCCCGCTTTCAGTTTTTTTTATCTCATTTTCAGTTTATTATCGTTTCAGTTTATTTTCTTGGTCATAAAAAGAGAAATAGGTGAGTTCTCAATTCTCTGTGGATTCGATCCTTTCACCGCTATCTACAAGTGTAAATTTGTTGATAACTAGAGAGGTTATTTTTCACCGACTTCGACAACCGCGAGTCAAAAATTGGCGCCGTTGCCGGGGAATTGATTTAACTTGTTTATTTTCTTGCATGACCAGATCTGAAAATAAAAAAAAGAAGAAAAAAAGAGAGCACTCCATCGCATAATTGATTCATGGATGAGGTATGTACATCTATTTTTTTCCTCTCAGCTTTCTGAACTGACCTCTGCTGTGAAAAGCTTTGTCATAGGCCGAGCCCATCAAGCTCAACAATTTCAGCCACCAAGGCCATGTGGGACCAACGCATATGTAGGACACCCAACTAATCAATATCCTATACTTTATGAGGATGACCAACCAGTACATGCATTTGGAGGATTCAATAATCAGCCTAGACATGATCCATACTCTAACACATACAATTCAGGTTGGAGAGACTCTCCAGAATTCAGTTATGCAATGGGTAACAATTATCAGAACTATCAGAGAGACGATCCCTACGCTGACACATACAATCTATGTTGGGAAGACTATCCAGACTTCAGTTATACATGGGCTAACGACTACCAAAATTATCAAGAAAATCAAGCCCAAGAAGCACCTCCCAGTTCCACTATGCACCTTGAGAAGATGATGGAGACATTGGCTAATTCTATGCAAGGTCTCCAAACACAGATGGGACAAATGGCCACCTCATTAAATGCGATCATGTTAAGAAGAGAGGAAGAGCTTCAAGATGTATGGGATGATGATGAAAGTTCACAAGTTCAAGAACAAGCTGCTGAAGAAACACAACCAGAAAACTATTTGTCCAAACAGAACCTGTTGATAGTTTAGATGTCATTGATTCTTTGAGCAATGATGTTTTTTATATGAATCAATATGATATTCTGAACAATGATCTTTGCAAGAAAGAGAACCAGAAAGAGCCAGAACTGAAAGAAACTGACTGTTGCATCCAACAGGTGGACTACAGCCATACGAAGAATGAAGGAAGCTCAATCGCAACTCTTCAAATGAGTTCACAGAAGAGCCTTGCACAGACAGAGGACATCCAAACCGAACCTCTTTAGCTCCCATCGCAGGACAATCCCACCATTCTCCGATTTTAGAAGGGCATTGCGCAAACTGAAGCACCTCCATGCGCGTCCTTTCAGCTTCCAACGCATGTGAGCTCTGCCAGTCCTCCCTTTCAGTCCGATCTTGTGCAAAAGGAGCAAACTGAAACCAATTCAGCCATAGATCCAACGCAATCAGTCCATGCTCAAAAGGAACAAATCGTATTCCAAGCACCTAAACCAAAGGACCATGCGGATCAATGCTTGCCCAAACCTCAGGATAAGGTAGAGTTTGTTTTGCCAGATTTTAGTACTAAATTGCAGCTAGCTATGGAGAAATATGAATTGAAGTTGGAAGTGCTAAAAAATGCAAACATAAGGGCTAGAGGCACACCTCATATGAAACAGGAGAAGCTAATCATGTTACTTCATGAGTACATGAAAAAAATAGGATGGGCTATGACCAAATCAAAAGGAGTGCTACACGTTTTACTCAATGCAGTTGGGACTCTTTTCCCTTCCCCAATTACTTGAGCCTTGATCAAGTGGATCGCACCATGTACACCACACCCAGGGGAGTACTCAGTTTCTTTTGCATTTTAATATTTCCTATACATTGAGGACAATGCATCAGTGGCTGATTTCTTTTAATCTAGTTGAATATTGGTTGAAGCTTTAGTTGTTTAATGGGTTGTGAGACTTGATCAAATATTGTTTAACTTTTGGGAGTTCAATATTCATGCAATTTCATACTTAATTTTTATATTACTTTGTTATTGAAATCTACGTTGATTTTTGATAGCAAAATAATTATTTGTTAGTTTGAATGATTTAATTCCATAATTTCTAAGATTATTCTTACATAAGAACACTTGGTATAAAAACCAAGGAAGTTGCATGATCTAGCGTTATCTCCATACGTTTGGGTAGCTAGGATTGGATCTCTCTATTTCTTAATGCAATTAACAGTTGTTTGTTGCCTGAGGCCCAAGGACGTTCCTTGGCAACTTGTTGATTAGTAATTGATTAGAGGACGTTCCCTAATTAATTTGATAATAAGGAGAGATAATGGTAGTGAGAATCTTATTCCAACTCCATAATTAATCTATTGGGTCAACCCAAAAGAATATAGTGTCTGTGATCAATCCCAATAACTTAAGTGGATCCAATACTTCAACTAGAGCTTTCTCATCATTGATTACTTTTTATTTAATTATTTGCTTTCCATTATTGTTCTTATTATTAGTTTACTATAATTAATCTCAAACCCCCCCTGTTATTTTGTTGACAGTTTTTAATCCCAATTTCAGTTTATCTCGTTTTATCCCGCTTTCAGTTTTTTATCTCATTTTCAGTTTATTATCGTTTCAGTTTATTTTCTTGGTCATAAAAAGAGAAATAGGTGAGTTCTCAATTCTCTATGGATTCGATCCTTTCACCGCTATCTACAAGTGTAAATTTGTTGATAACCAGAGAGGTTATTTTTGATCGGCTTCGAGAACCGTGAGTCACTCTTGTGATTCTAGCTTACTTATAGAGGTGGCCATTTGACCCATTTGGTATTCAAGGTTTTGTACTGTGTTTGCCAAAGATTTCACGATCTCTTCAAGGGGCACATTCAATTTATGAGATGCTGCTTGGGCTAGATTTCTTTGCTGATAACTTGGTTATTGATTTGCCCTAGCATAACTGAAGTTCGGGTGCTCCCTCTAACCTTGGTTGTAGGTGTTAGAGTAGGGATCATATCTTCTTTGGCCATTAAATCCTCCAACTGCATTAACTTGCTAGTCCTCTTCTTGAAGGGAAGGACATAAGTCAGTTGGGTGTCCTATGTTTGCACATATTTCGCATGGCCTTGTTTGCTAAAGTTGCTAAGCTTGTTGGGCCTATCCTACAAAGGCTACGGACAGTAGAGGTTAGATAAAAAATTTAGGAAGCTAAGAAAGATGTACTTACCTCATTTACTCTCCTTGGCAGCTGTCTTTGGTCTCCATATTGTTTTGAGGCTGCTGCCATTGTAGAGATTAGGTCTCTTATGGCTTTAAGTATTTTGTCTTCAATTGATCCTCCACATGCTGCATCAATAAACTTTCTTTCTGAAGGTAACAAACCTTCATAGAAGTATTCTATGAGTGATTTGTCTGAAATGTCATGTTGAGAGCAGCTTGTGCACAACCTTTTGAATCTCTCTCAATACTCATATAATTCTTCAAAATCTCTTTCCTTAATACCACTTATTTCTCTTTGAATGCCAATGACTTTTGAGGTAGTAAAGTATTTGCTCAAGAATGCCCTTACCACACCAGCCCATGAGGTGATGGATTCGGGTGGCAAGTAGAACAACCAATCCTTGGCATAATCATCAAAGGAGAAAGGAAAGGCTTTAAGTTTAATGTGTTCTTCATAAATACCTTGGGGTCTCATGGTTGAGCATACAATATGAAATTCTTTTAAGTGCTTATAAGGGTCTTCATTTTCCAAACCTCTGAATTTGGAAAGGAGATGTATCAGACCTATTTTCAATTCAAAAGGTGCTATCAAAGGGGGATAGCTCATACACAAGGGTGCTTGATCACCTATGGGTGTGGCTAGCTCGCGAAGTGTCCTTTCTTGCTGCATTGGAACTCTTATGGCTGCGTTTTCAGCTTCAATTTCGGCATAGACAGCATCTGGCTCAAAAATTGCTCGATTTTCTGGTGCAGCAGCTTGCATCTCGACTTCTGGGGCTGGTTCAGCAGTAGGTACAACAACAGGTGCAGTAGATTCAATAGCAGGTGTAGTAGCAGTTATAGCAGATTCAGCAGCAGATTACATGGCAGATACCAGATTTGTTACTTTTTTAATGGAGATGGTTTTGAGGTTTGGTTCCTCAAGTTTGCTTGTTTTCTTAAGCTTTTGGCAGTACGTTCAATTTATGGATCGTAAAGAAGAGCTTCCTTACGGCTAGCCTTGGTCATAAAAGAAAAATTCGTTAGTTAAATCAAATCCCCGGCAATGGCACCAATTTTTTATAGCAGTTGTCGAAACCGTCAAAAATAACCTATAAATAATCAATAATTAAGAACTGCAGATAGTGGTAATAGGGTCGAATCCACAGGGATTTGACACTTAGGACTTTCCTAATAATGACTTCGGCAAATTAACAAAAAAAGTAAAATAAAGGGGGTGATTTTTTATGATGATGAACGAAGAATAAAACTAAAGCAATATAAGAAAGCAATGATTAAAAGAAGAGTAAATCAATGATAAAAAGACTCTAGTTGAAGTGTAGGATCCATTTCAGTTTAAGAATTGATCATTGATACTTTGATTCTTCTATTTATTTCAATAAATTCATTAAGGTTGTGGAAGACGCTCAACACAACCAAATCTCTCCTTAGGTTTAGTTTGATTAGGAAACGTTCGCTAATCAAACACTAGTTAACAAGTTGCCAAGGAACGTCGTTAAGGGTTTTACTTTTCAACTGTTAACTGCTTTAAGAAATAGAGAAACCTAATTCTAACTTAGCCAACAGCGTGGTTTAGTTAGATCATGCAACCTCTTAGCTGTTACACTAATTTTCATTTGTGTTCAAATAATCTAAGCAATTACGGACCTAAATAATTCAAACTAATAATATATTACTTTGCAATTAAAAGCAATGAGCCCTATTGATTCTAACAACAAGGCAATAATGGCATGAAGAACGAAATTGCATAAATAATAAAAAATAGAAGATTAACAATTGAGTTCCAGATCTCCCAATTCACAATTAAACTAAAATTTTACCAACTTCAACTAGAATAAAATGTATTTAGCCACTCATGATGGGCAAAGAATACACAAAGAGAAAAGAAAGAAGAAAATAAGTTTGGTTTATGGCTGCTGAGACTCTCTGAATTGATGATGATATTGTTGTTGTTGGTTGTTGTCTTTTTATAGATGAAAACCCTAGATTAGTCGTTTATGAGCTGGAATTCCTTTTTGACTTGGTCTTTGATTCCTTCCTTGCTTGTATTTCTTCATAAATAGATTTTTTTGGGTGAAGAAATTCTTTTTGCACAGTGTTTGATGTGTTTCAGATGAGTCTTGGCATGTTTGATATGGAAGAGGACTCTTGAAATTTGAATTTTGGTGTTTCTCACATTTTTACACTCTTCTGTTCAGTGGTGATTGATTTTCCCGGTTATTTGGGCAAATCGTTTGCCCTTATCGCGAGTCTGTGCCTGTTCTTCCTTCTCTATTCCACGCCAATCGATTTGCCTAGTGATTTGGGCAAATTGCTTCTGGCACATCAAAGTTTTGAGTTTCAGCTACTTGCTTCCATTTACTTGTGCAGCTTCCTTGGCCATTCTTGGGGGTGATTTGCCCAAATTGTTTCGGCCAAATTAACTATTCATGCATTTAAGACCATTTTTCACTATTTCTTCATTCTTCATCTTTTTCTGCAAAATATTATAAAAACACAAAATTAGCTAGAAAATATATAATTTAGCATTAATAATAATGGTAAAAATGTGGCTAAATTATGTTTAATTTGAAAGGTTTTACACAGGTTGGAGTTGTCAGGGTGATTACCCACCTAGGCATTAATATTGTCAACCTGTGATATCAAGTATGTTCCAAGAAAGGCAATGAAAGCCCAGGTGCTAGCCAATTTTATTGCGGAAATAACTTCACAGTTAAAACTTTTGAAGTCCCCTGAATCAACAATAAAGGAGTGGAAAGTTTGGGCTTGCAGTCTCAAACCAGTATAAAGTTTCAGTATGCAGCAAACCTCGCCTTCAATGCCACCAATAATGTAGCCGAGTATGAGGCTGTAATAATGGCTATGAGAATCTTCAAGGAATTAGGTATACAAAAATCCATTGTTTTTAGTGAGTCATAATTGGTTTTTAATTAGTGTCAGGGACAATTCATCCTCTAAGACCAAATCTTGTCAAATACGAGAAAAAGGTTCGATCCCTAATGGAGAGGATCAAAGACAGGCAGGGCGACTGTGAACTTTGCTAGGTGGCCAGAGGCGATAATAAAGAGGCGGATCTTCTAACCAAGATGGCACAATGGGTGAACAACACTTGACTCAACCGTTTTAGTTTAAGGAATTGCACACTCTAGTGATGGAAGTGGAAGAGTCTTTTTCTCATAGAGGAAGGGGAATCATGGATGACATCTATATACAAATTTTTGACACAAGATGATCTTCCTGTTGGGAAATTCCGAGATTATTGCAACCCAAATTGCGCAGCAGAAAAATAAAATCTCGGATTTCCTTTCCCAGAATACGAGTGCTTCGTTTTTTTCATAAGAAGGATATGAGACTAACCTGTTAATCTCGTCCAAAAGATACAATGGCGGACTGATGGTGCTACTTTTTCAAACGAATACCCTCTATGGTATCCACACGAATGTCTTCTATCCTTCTAGAGTGCTAGCTCTGTCAAAGATGGATAGATTATGTGCTCCACAATCTGCAACTGTTAAACTGAATTTTTTTCATAAATTAACATCATCTCCACAATTCGTAGAAGGAGTATTTATCTATTTCAGTCTTTTTGTTTTCCCATAATTCTTTTCTCAAAAGAGTTGTGTTCAGAACCCACTATTACAATCTCGCAGATACTCAAATATCTTATGTGATAGAGTCCTTTATCTGTAATAGTTACAGATAGATTTGCAGATCTTTTAAATATTATTATCTCATAATAATAAATAATTACTAATTAATATTATTAATAATAATAACACTTTATTATTATTAATTATATTAATGATTAATAATAATACCACTTTATTATTATTAATTATATTAATGGGTTTTTAGCCCATTAATATATCATAGGACATCAACAACGTTCTTTTGTGTGTGACTGATAGCGGTTGTCGAAGCCGTAAAAAATAAACCTATTATCAACCAATAAAATAATTTGCAGATAGTGGCAATAGGGTCGAACCACAGGGATTTGACACTACGGATTTTCCTAATAATGATTTGGACAAGTAAATAACAAATAAATAAGAAGAGGGGGGTTTGATTTGATGAATTGAAACTAAATAGCAAGAGAAAGCAAAAAAATATGAGAATTCTAATGGGAGAAGGATTCTAGTTGAAGCATGGATCTATTTCAGTTTGTTTAGAATTGATCATTGACTCTTTTTGATACTCCTATTTATTTCAATAAATTAGTTTAGGATGTGGAAGACGCTTCTCACAATCCAAATTCCTCCTTAATTCTAGTTTGACTAGGAAACGTTCACTAATCAAACACTAGTTAATAAGATGCCAATGAATGTCCTTAGGGCTTTTAGCATCGAACTACTGTTAACTACATTAAGACTTAGAGAAACCTAATTCTAACCTTGCTAACCGTGTGGTCAAGTTTAGATTATGTAACTGATTGTACTTGTGTTTAGACAATCTAAGCAATTACGGACCTAAATCATTCAAACAATTTATTACTTATGCAATTAAAAGCAACAGGCCTTAATTGATTCTAAAAGCAAAGCAATAATAATGGAAAGATCAAGTT
Organism: Manihot esculenta; assembly: GCF_001659605.2. Taxonomy (NCBI): domain Eukaryota; kingdom Viridiplantae; phylum Streptophyta; class Magnoliopsida; order Malpighiales; family Euphorbiaceae; genus Manihot; species Manihot esculenta. Next base: position 18,757,071 of record NC_035161.2, read on the forward strand.
GCATAAATATTAAAAGTAAATAAGAGTTTAACAATGGAGATTTAAATCTCCCAATTCATCACAAACTGAATTTGTCCAACTTCAACTAGAAAAGAAAAGTATTTAGTCACTCATGGTGGACAAAACCACAAAAGAAAAGAAGAAAAGTAGAAGAAGAAAGGCTGTTGGAATTCTGTAGATTTTTCTATGAGATTCTTCTGAAGATCTCATGATTTTTTGCTGGTTTGGGGCTGCCTCCTTTTATAGGTGAAGAATCCTAATCCACTTAGGATTTGGAATCCTAGTATGGATTGGTCTTTTTGTAGTCTTTAATCTCCTATTTGCTTTTGTATTTGCTTGTGAATAAATCTTCTTCTTGAGGGAGTCTATCTTTGAGAGTGACTCTTGGAGATGTCCTAGGATTGATCTTGAAGTGTTTGAAGTAGGATAGAACTTCAATGCTTTTGGATTTTGAATTCTTCCTTTTTCCTGCTCTATTGTCCGCCTCTACTGTCATTTTGATTTGGGCAGTGATTTGCCCAAATCGCTTGCCCCAATCGCTTCCTGTGAGTCTGTCCCAGCTTTTCTGCTTCAGCTTGATTTGGGCAGTGATTTGGCCAAATCACTTTGACCCAATCACTTTTTCAGCTTTTTCTGCACTTTTTCTCCAACTTTCCATTTTCTTCCTTTTCTGCAAAAACATGATAAAAACCATAAATTAAGCTGAAAAATATGTAATTGAACAGTAATAAAGGTAATAAAAATGTGGCTAAATTATGTTTGATCAAATACCCCCACACCTAGCTTTTTGCTTGTTCTCAAGCAACAAATAACTTAGTCAATCAAGCTCCTTTTTCTTTTGAGCCTAAGTACCACTTAATCAGCCCCCCCTAGACTCCTAAGTTGAAACACCACAGTGTAGTATATATGTACTAAGGTTGTCCCCTCTTTCCTTTTTTCCCATCACCTACCATGGCCAAGGGAAAGTTTTTTTACTTGATCATGCTTATTCTTTTATATTAGGCTTAATGCAACCCCTAAGAGTGATTTGCCACCTTTTAAGCATTTTTATTCAGCAGCACTTTTTTATCCTTGCCTTAAAAAGTCACCAACAGTTTTATGTGAAGGTGCATATTGGTGATACCCACCCCCGGTTACTCAGTTGGTCACTTGTTCAAGTGGCTACTAGCTCTGTTCATAGTCTTTGACCATTGAAATAGGTTATGTTTTGTGCTTTTTGATTTTACTGAGTTATTATATTTTTTTCTTTTCTTTTTCTTTTTTTCATAACAGTTTGGGCAAATAAGCTCATCGAGAGTTATACTAACTTGTTATTGCATGTATGTATATTTTTCCCTTGACCATAGCAAGTGCAAAGATCCAATTTAAGAGAAAAACTCCCTAAGTGAAGGTAACACACTGTAAATAATTCAATTTAGGCTTAAAGGGTTGGAAAATTTAATGGGGTCATGAGATTGGAGGCTCTTTTAACTTTGTCATCTATGCTGAGTAGAGCAAAAGCTAAAACAAAATCTCTATGTGTGTGCATATGTGCAGAAGTGAATATGAGTGCAAAAAGAAATGTGTGTGAGAGAGAGAAAAAAAATTTGGTGTGTGTAAAAGGGTAGAAAATGCAAAAAGAACAAAAAAGAAAGCAAAAGATGGTGCAAACAGTGCAAAAATATTCCCCAGTACCCCCACACCTAGTCTAAACATTGTCCTCAATGTAAAACATACAGAGAAAAATTAAGAGAGAAAGGGACTTTCTGGCCTGGGGGTGATTTGGTTAGTGATTTGGGCAAATCACTCGGCCAAATCACTGGCTGTCATAGTCTGTTGGGCAGAAAGTTGTCCACCAGCAGTTGCAGTAGGTGCTCCATGTGTATGATTCGGGCCTCCATTTTGTCAAGGCGAGATTCTGCAGATTGATCAACTGTTGGAGGTTCTGCTAATTTGGACAGTGATTTGGCCAAATCACTTGGCCAAATCACCTCTGCTGTAGTTAAGTTATGCTGATTTTTCCATCAATTTGCGCAAATTGCCTATGCTAGGTTGCCTCCCAGTAGCGCCCTAGTTTAAAGTCGGGGGCTGAACTTTTTTGACTTGATCAAGACTCAAGTAATAGGGGGAAGGAAAAGGATTCCAACAGAATTAAGTAAGAAGTGCAGCACACCTTTCATTTTGGTTATAACCCATCCTATTTCCTTCATGTACTCATGAAGTAACATGATTAATTTCTCCTCTTTCAAGTGAGGTGTGCCTCTAGCCCCTATGTTTGAAATTTTGAAGTGATTGGGCAGCACTTTGAACTCCAATTCATATTTCTCCATAAAAGGTGGCTGCAATCTGGTACTGAACTTGGGCAAATCGAATTCTGCTTGCACTGATGATTTGGGCAAATCAAAATCTGCCTGCATTATTGATTTGATTTCTGCCTGTTCAAGTGATTTGGGCAAATCAGATTCTATCTGTACAAGTGATTTGGGCAAATCGCCTCTGGACCAGTCTGTGCAGCATGCTGTCTCTTTTGTTTCTTTTAAATTTTTCCTGTTCTCCTCATCTTCCTGGCTAGTGACCCTTGGAATTTGTTTGACAGCATCAAGCAAAGGTATGTTGATCTCCACTTTGCGAAAGGTTGCAAGTATTTCTTTCTCTTCTTTTTCTTTTTGTGATCTTGCAAATCTCTTGGGAAAGGGAGGAGGTACTTTAAATTTTTCTTCTGGTTGTTGTACAGTTTTTCGCCTCTGACTAGATTTTGCCTGGTCTATTAATTTGGGCAAATCGATTTCTGCTCTTTCTGGTGATTTGGGCAAATCGATTTTGCCTGGCTGTCCTATCTGTCCACTGATTGGGTCTGCGATTTGGGCAAATCGATGCCCCTGATCACTTTCCGGCAGTTTCTCCTCAGCAACCTATTTCTGTATTTGAGCAGATCGTGGCTCACCCTTGCTGTCTTGAAGCTTTTTTCCACTCCTTAGTGTAATTAAGGCCGATAAAAAATAACCTTTTTGATTATCCACAATTTTACAACTATAGATAGTGGTAAAAGGATCAAATCCACAAGGAATTAATACTCACCTATTCTTCTTATCAATGACTAGTAAATAAACTAAAAATAAATAACAAAGGGGGGTTTTAAAGTTTGATGACTTAAACTGAAATTAAAAGCAATAAAGTAAATCAAATATTAAAGTAACGAAATTCAATAATGAGAAAAGTCTAGTTGAAGCATTAGATCCACTTCAGTTGTTAGGATTGATCATTGACACTTATGTTCTTTTATTTGACTCAATAAATTAGTTATGGGGTGGAAGACGCTTCTCACCACCGTATCCCTCCTTAAGCATAGATTAACTAGGAATTATTCTCTAATTAATCACTAATCAACAAGTTGCCAAGGAACGTCCTTAGGGTTTTAGATTCATACAACTGTTAATTGCATTAAGAAATAGAGATACCTAATTCTAGCTACCCAAACATATGGTGATCTTGCTGGATTATGCAATCTCCTTGGTTTTTACACCAAGAGTTACTTGTATTCGAATAATTTAAGTAATTACAGACTTAAACTACCCAAATTAACAAATTATCACTTTGAAATCAAGAATCAATGGGCCCTATTGATCTAAACAACAAAGTAACAATAGAATTAAGCATGAAATTGCATAAATATTGATAAATAAAAGATGAACATCATAGGTTCAGATCTCCCAGTCCATTAACAAACTGAAGTTTCACCTAATTTTCAACTAGAAAAAGGGATTTCAGCCACTCATGGCTGAAACTAACATTAAAATCAAAGATAGAAAACAAGAAGAAGAAAGCGGGCCGGCTGGGCGGCTACTGGAGGTGATGATCTCCAAAAAAGGTTCTCCCTTGGTTGCTGGATGGCTCTCTATTTATATCTAAATGTGAAGCCCTAGGTTATCCCTTGATTAGATGGAGTTATCTTCCAATTTAGATTTTAATTCCTTTTGGCAATTGAATTTCCTTGCGATTTGGACTCCTTGATGGGCGGGATTTGTTGCTGAGCTGTCCTTGAGGTGCTGCTGAGGTGTCCTAAAGTGTTTGGGATAGGGTAGACTTTTGAGAGTTTGAAATTATGGTTTCTCGCCTTTCTACTGTTTTCTGCTGCAAAATCTATTTGCCCGATTGTTTGGGCAAACAACCGATCAAACAGTTAGTTTTGTGTTGTCTGTCATTTTGCCTTTGTTTCTGCGAGATTTGTTTACAGCAAGTCTGCACTACTCTTCATCCTTCTCCCATTTCTGCTGTCGCTTGGTTTGGACAGTTATTTGGGCAAACTGAGCTTAACACGTCAAACCTGATCTCTTGGGTTTCTCTTCCATTCTCTTTGGGTAGTTTTTAGGCCATTTTTCACCAAATCACCATTTTACACCATTTTCTGTAAAACAAGATTAAAACCATAAAATTAGATAGAAAATGTGTAATTTAACATCAATAACAACTTGAAAAACAAGCCTAATTTTGGTTTGATCATTAGCTTATCACTACCAAACCAATGGTATGACCGATGTGACAAACAGGACCATCCTACAGGGATTAAAGAAAGGCTCGACCAAGCCAAGGGCAACTGGCCCAAGGAGTTACCTCACATACTGTAGGCATACAAGACCACTCCCAGGACAGCTATAGAAGAAATGTGCTTTTCTCTTGTATATGGGGTCGAGCCAGTCATCCCCATGGGAATCCAAGTAAGAAGCTTCAAGATACAACGCTCTAAGATTTCAAGGAATCTCAAAGAAATGCAATTCAATTCGGACCAACCCGAAATCCTATGAGAAAAAGGCTGCAATCAAAATGGTGGTTTATAGAAACAAAATGTCCAAAATGTTTAACAATAAGGTCATACCACGTGCTTTTAATGTGGGATATCTACTCCTTAAAAGAATAGATGTAACAAGTGGCAGTATCGGATCTAGTTAGTTGGGCAAAAACTAGAAAGGACCATTTAGAGTCTCGAAGGTTATTCACCCATAGTCATATAAGTTGGCCAAGCTAGATGGTCAAGTCATTCCCCATTCCTGGAGTATCTGTAATCTAAGAAATTTTTACAATAACAAGCTAACAAGGTATTTTTTCACATCTGTTCTTCAGTGATAAGGAACGATTTGATTACCTTCCTCAAAAATTTTAAGGACTCAAGAAGAAGGCCACAAGGCGAGTTCCTCCAGGCCAGGTCACAAGGTGGGTTCTACCAAACCACAATCAGTGCATTGGTCCCACTAAACAAGACCACAAGGCGGATTCTGCCAAGCTAGGTCATGTTAGGAAACCCAGAGATTACTGCAACCCAAACACGCAGCTGAAAAATTAAAAATCTCTGTTTTCCTTCACGGGATCCGTGTGCTTCATTTATTTCGAAAGGAAGGATAAGAGACTAACCCGTTAGACTCGACGAGAAGATACTATTCTGAACTGATGGTGCTGCTTTTGAAACGAACACCCTCAATGGTATCCACACGAACGTCTTTTATTCTTCTAGAGTGCTAGCTCTCTCAAGATGGATAAACTATGTGCTCCCAATCTGCAACTCAAACTGATTTCTCCAAAAATGTTACTCCCACAATTCACATAAGGAGTTTTTACATGTTTTAAGTCTTTTTGTTTTTCCACACTTCTTTTTGTAAAAGAGTTATGTTCATAACCAACTATCACAATCTCACAGATACTCAAATATCTTACGTGATAGTTTGTTTTGATAAGGAAAACCGAAGAATCTTTTATCTGTAACTAACTCGCGGTTGTCGAAGCTGGTCAAAAATAACATTTCCGGTTATCAACAATATTACTACTGCAGATAGTGGTAAAGCATCGAATCCACAGAGAATTGAAAACTTATCTATTTTTCTCAACAAGCCCAAGAGAATTAACTGAAAGCAAGTAACTGAAAGCGGAATAAAAATAAAGTGCAATAAAAGTAAAATGGGGGATTTTGAGATTGATTTGATTAGCAACTACTGAAAGTAATTAAATAGGCAGAATATGAAAAATAAAAGGGAAATTCAATATGAGAAAGGTCTAGTTGAAGAGTTGGATCCACTTCGGTTGTTTGGATTGATCATTGAAACTTATGTTCTTTTGATTGATTCAATAGACTAGTTATGGAGATGGAAAACGCTTCTCACCACCATGTCTCTCCTTATGATTAAACCAATTAGGGAACATCCTCTAATTAATTACTAATTAACAGATTGCTAAGGAATGTCCTTGGGCCTTAGGCATCAAACAATTGTTAATTGCATGAAGAAAGAGGGAGATTCAATCCTAACTACTCAAACGCATGAGATATTGTTAGATCATACAATTCCTTAGTTGGTATACCAAGTGTTCTTATGTTTGAACAATTCAAGCAATTACAGACTTCAAATTATCCAAACTAACAGTTAATTACCTTGCAATCAAGAATCAAGTGGCCAATTTGATCAAAACAACAATGTAATAATAGATTTCAAGCATGAACTGTATGAATATTGAATAATCAAAAGACAAACAATGTGTGTTCAGATCTCACAATCCATAAAACAACCTTAGTTTCAACCAATCTTCAACTAGAATAAAAGGTTTCAGCCACTCATGGTTGAACCAAAACCAAAAATAAAAGAAAAGAAGAAAGGTAGAACAAGAAGATGAAGAGAAGATGGAGCCGGATGAGAGGCTTGTGCAGAAGGTGTTGCAAAACGTGTGGAGAGAGGATCGGCTGGCCTTTAAGGAGTCTTTAAATAGGTTTTAGATGCTGACCTTACTGCCCAAGAGGTACTTGCTGCCCAAGTTGTGTCTGAAAAGGAAAGAATCGCGTTGCAAGCTCTTCAGAAGGCAAGAGGCGCGCGGATGGTGTTTCAGAAGGAAGTTGGGCACGCAGTCATGAATGTGCATAAGGGAAAGATCTTTTGTCCAGTCTTTCCTTTTTAGGTGGAGCCTTCGTTTGAATTTTGAATGTTGAATGCAGAAGAGGCAAGTGCGTCTTTATGAAATCTTGCTGCCTAAATAGGAAGATATGACTGCTGCAGTATGTGCACATCTTTGAATAAGGAAAGAAAGATCTGCGATTTGAATTTTAAATAATCTTCTGACTGAGCTTTCCTTATTTGCTTTTCCTTCTGCACTTTCCTTTTCTGAAACTTTTCTTATTTGAAAACTTTCCTTTTTTGGCACTTTCCATATTTGGTACTTTTTGGCAGTTTTAAGAGCATTTTCTCCAGATTGTCTCTTTACACGTATTATCTGCAAATCATGATTAAAACCACAAAATTAGGCAGAAATGATGCAAATAAACATCAAGAACATAATGATAAAGTGGGCTAAAATATGCTCTATCAGTAACAGTTATAGATAGACTGCAGAGCTTTTTAAATACTATTATCTTATAATAATAATTAATATTAATAATAATAACATCTTTATTATTATTAATTATACTAATGGGCTTTTAGCCAATTAATATGACATAGCACATCAACAATGTTCTTTTGTGTGTGATCCAATAGGCTCATATTAATTGGCAATAGGCCCAGTCCCACAAGACCCATAAATCATAAGCGGCCTCTAGCAATACATTATGACTACCCAACTAATATGAGGATCGATAGTCCGATAAAGCCTAATAAATAGAATATGTATTAATCCATTTGTCACACGATATCTAGTTTGAACATAAGTCATGGTCAATGTCAAACTTATAATGTTCAAACTTATGATTTCTTGATCTCTAAGTAGACTGATAAAATCAAATGATATTGATCACACTATCAATTCATTTGAGCACGGCCATGCATTTCTCAGTCTCACTTATCGAGAGGCCCAGAAGATATCTCTCTCAAAGAGAGGGACAAATTCTATCTTGATTGTTCAATATCCTCTACATAATTTCTATTATGCTCAATCATAACCTTTATGATTGTCCGATTAAAGACAATGTTTAGTTATGTCAAAACATAACAATCCTTATGTTGGAAACTATGACAATTTCAAGTCAAAGGATTAAGACATAACTATTTTGAGATTCACTTATGACAATAACTCATGTAGTGATCTCAATGCGGGTCTATCCAATACTTTGTTCTCTAACAAGTATTTATAATTATTGAATTATATCAACATATACATAATCATCTCATAATTATCAATCAATAATCATACTAGTTATATCCTATTATTATCAACATGATAATAAGTAATCAGGGATGTTAATCATTATTATGAAACATGCAAACAGATAATAATGATAATAAAATCTCTTTTATTAATAACCAAAATAACATACAAAAAGGTTCAAGATAATGACCTAGAGTAAATACACTAATAGGTCACAAGGTGGATTTCGCCAGACCACAATCTGCTGTCAGTTCCACTGAACAAGGCCATAAGGCGGGTTCCACCAGGTCAGGTCATAAGGCAGGTTCCGCCAGAGCACAATTTGGATATTGGTCACACTAAACAAGGCCACAAGGCGGGTTCTGCTTGGTTAGGTCACAAGGCGGATTCTACCAGATTGCAATCTGGGCATTGGTCCCATTAAGCGAGGCAACAAGGGGGGGTTTAGTTAGTCCATAATCTTGGTATTGTTCCCACCAATCAAGTCATCTATGCCAGATAGGCACAAAGGCGATGTACCAATCCCCACAAGACCAAAGGTATCAATCAAAGATTAATGTCAATAAGGTAAATTTAAAATTAAGAGATAAAAGGAAGATTAAAAATGAAAGAAAATTGAAGAGAAAATGGAAGAAAATAATTGAGAGAATAAAATAAGATAAGGGAAAAGTGAAGGAATGAGGATAGAAGAAATGAATGAAATGAAGGGAGATGAGAGAAAAAAATAAGATAAGGGGAAAATGAAGGAATGAGAAGAGAAGAGGAGAAAGAAAGTAAATGAAATGAAGGAAGATAAAATGGGTGAGTGTATAAATACGTGAATTAGTAACGGATTCAGTAACAGATTGAATCCGTTACTAAATTAAAAAAAAAAAACGCGGGCAAATTAAAAGAAAAAGGCGGTATTATTCTCCAAATTTTAATAACGGATTTCTTAATCCGTTACTAATTTTTAGATTAGTAACGAATCCAGTAACAGATGTTTTCCGTTACTAAATTAGAAATAAAAAAGGCGGGATTTTAAAATAAAAGCGCGGTATTTTATTCTCTAAAATTTAATAATGAATTTTATAATCCGTTGCTAATTTTCAAATCAGTAACGGATTTAGTAACAGATTATTTCCGTTACTAACTTAAAAAGAAAATATGAAACTTCAAAAAATAAAAGTTGATTTTTTGTTAAAAAAATAGTAATGGATTTAATCCGTTATTAAATCCGTTACTAAATCCGTTACTAATTATATAATAGATTGCATACTGTTATTAAATCCGTTACTATTTTATTCATTTAATTTATTTATTTAGTAACCGATTTAGTAACAAATTTAGTAACGGATTAAGATCCGTTACTAATTTTTATCCAATTTAGTAACGGATTTATAACGGATTTCAAAATTAGTTATTAAATTTATAAATAATTTTATTAAGTAACAGATTTAGTAACGAATTTGTTAATCCGTTACTAAATAATAAAAATTAATAACGGAATACAAAATCCGTTACTAATCCATTACAAATTTGTAACGGATTTAAATCCGTTACTAATATCCGTTACTATTCCGACAGATTTTTGTAGTGAAGATAGTTATGTTTTAATCCTTTGACTTGAGATTTTCATAGTTTCCAACATAAGGACTATTATGTTTTGACATAACCAAACATTGTCTTTAATTGGATTATCATAAAGGTTATGATTGAGCATAATAGAAATCATGTAGAGAATATTGAACAATCAAGATAGAATTTGTCCCTCTCTTTGAGAGATATATCTTCTAGGCCCCTCGATAAGTGAGACTGAGAAATGCATGGCTGTGCTTAAATGAATTGATAGTATAATCAATATCATTTGGTTTCATCAGTCTACTTAGAGATCGAGAAATCATAAGTTTGACATTGACCATGACTTATGTTCAAACTTAGATATTGTGTGATAAAGGGATTAATAATACATATTCTATTTATTAGGCTTTATCGGACTATCGATTCTCATATTAATTGGGTAGTCATAATATTTTGCTAGAGGCCACTTATGATTTATGAGTCTTGTGGGACTGGGCCTATTGCCAATTAATGTGAGTCTATTGGGTTACACACAAAAAACGTCGTTGATGTGCTATGTCATATTAATGGGCTAAAAGCCCATTAGTATAATTAATAATAATAAAGATGTTATTATTATTAATATTAATTATTTATTACTATAAGATAATAATATTTAAAAGATCTGCAATTTATCTGTAACTGTTACAGATAAAAGATTTTTTCATTTTCCTTTTAAACTATGACTTATCAAATAGATATTTGAGTACCTGCGAGATTGTGATAGTTGGTTATGAACATAACTCTTTTACGAAAAAAAGTGTGGGAAAACAAAAAGACTGAAAAATAAATAAAAGACCTTCTTTGAATCACATGAGCAAGGTTTTTTTTTTTTTTGAGTGATCATTTTTCTGGGTTGCAGATTGGGGAGCACATAGCTTATCCATCCGTTGAGAGAGCTAGCACTCCAGACGGAAACGTTCGTGTGGATAACATTGAGGGTGTTCATTTCAGAAGCAGCACCATCAGTCCAAAACTGTATATTCTCATCGAGTCTAACAGGTTAGTCTCTTATCCTTTCTTTCGAAATAAAAGAAGCACTCGGATCTTGAAAGGGAAATAGAGATTTTTATTTTCCGCTGCGTATTTTGGGTTGCAGTAATCTCTGGGTTTCCTTACATTCCTAACCCTACTAAGTGGTAAGAGGCTCAGATAAGGCTATTTTTATCCAAGCCTAACTTGTTAAAAGCATTTAAGATAAGAAGGTTAATAGAACTAATTGTATCCTCCAGTACCCTCCTTATCTCATATCAGTTTAGGAGGATCTTAATGATCAGCGATTCGTTCTGGAAGAATCCGATCCCCTTGTTTGCGGTGTCGAACCTTACCTCTTGCTTGGTCCATGGTTCTTGATTGACAGATAGGACATCCTCTACTACCTACTTATTTTTCCACTTACCCTTGTCAGGTCCTCCAATGATGACATGTATAATTTCGACCATGTTCAAAAACGAGAAAGAAAATATTCTTTTCTATAGAGAAAAAGAGAACAAGAGCTTGGCGTAAACCCAAATGATCAGAGAGAATCCAATGGGTCTTCCAGCAGCGAAACTAAATGATGTTGCTGAGGTTAGATTGATGACGTGCCCGAAATTAAACTATATTGTGATTGGCTAGAACCTGCAAGAAAGGAAATGTGAGGCGGTGGTGGGTGCCCACGACAGCCATTCCGATTCTTAAATCAGTACCTTGAAGAATAAAGAGAATGCAATGGATGACTTAGAGTTTGAATAGTATTCGAGATAGTGTGCCTTTGCCTCTATGATCGTTTCCTTTTTATACTGTAAGAAGATGGAGATAAATATGGTGTTTTTTGAAAATCTGGCGATGATGTGGCCGGCTCCTCGATAATGGACATTGCTAGCTAACAGGTTGGTAATTCCATGATCACTAATGAAATAGGGATATGTTGGTATGTGTCTCATAACTGTAACTCTGTATCAAGACTTGACCTATCAAGAAAGGGCGAGTCTTGATAATAATCCGAGTGTTAAAGTGTCTAGGTCTCTCTTTTCTCAGGTAGGACTGCTTTTTCCACTTATCTAATCTTTACCATGTGACTCTTATCTTGCGGTGACAACTTATAGCTTACTTTGAACAGATGTTACCTAACTTCAAAAATATTTCCAATCTATTATAATTATAGAGCCAATTATTTTTAGCTGACATCGTCCGAATGTTGAATCCACTAGCCATCAATACTTCTAGTGAGAGTTAACCAAAACATGGCCTTATTAAAACATATTAGAAACCTATATTCAAAAAATCAACAAACTATATATAATCGAGTCGAAGCAAACTAACCGAAGTCATGGCCACTTTTTTGCATGCTATCAAAACGATAAAACAAAACTCTTAAATGCATAATTGCTCTTCTTTCGCTCACTAAAATTGAATAATATTGTCACAAAAGTTATTAATCTCAAAACTTATATAAATATAAGTGCAAAATTTATTTATTTTTTTTAAAAATATCGAATTGAATTTATTTAGCATGCGAATAAAAAAAAATCGGTTTATAATTCAATGAAAGGTTTGGAAGCCGTTACTCTTCTCGACATTATATACATGCATTATAAAAAAGATACGTATAATATGTTTCCTTTTCAAAAATTAAAAAATTACTCACATTGATATAAATATATAAAGATTAATATTTTTGGTAGATTCCCTTACTATATATTTTTTCAAAGTTTGTTTTTTTTTTTTTTTTTTTTTTCCTTTAGCTCGTATTTTCGTTACCACCTTTACATATAAATCTTCCTAGCTCCACAAACATCAAGGTTTCTTCAAATAAAATAATCATTTTTGTTTTTGTGTGAATCTTTAACTTTTCATTAACCAATACAAGAGTATTTTGGATCCCTAAAAATAATACAATAATAATTTAGTAAAGTGGATTATTATCTTCGCCATAAAATTTGGTATGATACATTAAATAAACATATATCTACTTTTGAAAAGTAATTAAATGGTATCTATTAACTTTTTATTTGATAAACAATTTTTTAATTAAAATTTAAATTAATAACTTTTGATTTATATGAATAATTATTATATTATTGATTTAAAATTTATAAATTATTGTTATTGAATCCGTTGTCGATTAAAAGTTAAGGAAACAAAATAAACACGTGGAAGGGGGAAAAAAGCGTTTTAGTTCTCAAAATATCGTTAAATGGTAAGAAAATTAGGTATGAGACTCATTTTAGCTCTTAATTCCTTCGTTTCATATTTTTATTTATTTTTTTAATTTTAAAATTATTATCATTTTTTTATATTATCGTAACATATAAATTTATTATTATAATTATAATTATATTTTATTTAAAAAAAAATTCTAAAGTATCTCTCCTTATTTAATAAAATTTAATATCTTTAAAATAAATATAATGATAAAGCTAAAAAAATATCTTCTTAACATTTGTGAAAAAATAAAAAGGTAAAAATTATTTGATGGAAGGAGTAATATTTAAGAAAACTCTTAAATTAACTATACAGATAAATAAATTTTCAACTATTTAAAATGTAAAAATAAAAATAAAAATAAATTATTGTGACAACTACTTACAAATAATAAAAGCAAAACACAATTTCAATGTGATTTATTCTCTGAACATAGAGTTACATATACGAGTATCCATCTTTTACTATTCTCAATAAAATCATTCAACACAAGGTTAAATTATGTACAAATCCATTCAATTACATATAATTAATTTCTCATTACAAACTATTCATAGTATATATGTAAGTTTCTCTCACTCTCCCTTAGAATAACTTAATATATTTATTATAACTACATCATATACTATATACTATAAAGAGTATATTAATTATATGGGTAAAATTTTTTTCTCTAACTTAGGTGGTCCTCTTATCTATAGGACTATGCTATGCTCGGCAAAAGTCCATCTCCATATAATGGACAAGTCCTTTTATAATATTCACTATCCGGTTATTTAATTAGCCGAATGAGAAATGTCACATTTTCTGATGGTATACTTAATTTTTTTTTAAATTAACATCATATAATTTATGTCTTTTTTTTTTTAATATTCGGCAATGTTTCCTCTGTAATATGGAACTAATTTCACCTATAAATAGTAAATTTTTACTTTAATAAAACTTCGACCTTAACCCCTTATTTCTTTTAAAAAAATTCCGAACATAATTCAAACACTTATCCTTTCATCAAATCTCAATATAAAACCTCATATCAAATAACTATATAGTTATATCAAAATAAAAATTTCCTAAATACATTTAATTTACAAATCATTAACAAAAATTTACAGTACTCATCTATGCTATTTTTATAAAAGCAACTTGCACAGAATAATTAAATTTTGACCAAATGTTTGATGATGTAACTTGTTTGAATCTGATCCAGATCTTGTTATACAATTACTTCTTATTTACAATTTGCGCAAGGACAGAAAATTCCTTATGCGTTCAATAATTGCTTAATTGTGCTTCACTTTTCTCAAATAATAGTACAACCAAAATTTCAATTACAAAAATTCTGGTTCGACAGGGACGTAGTAGTATAGAGGCAATTATAGTGGACAGCCTTTTAAGGTTGTAAATTATGCCAATCCTCAGAATACCATGGAAGAAAGGAGAGACAATAAGGGAAAGGCAGTCATCACTACAACAAACAAAGGAGGCAGAACCAATCCTTATCAGAAGCTAATAGGAGATATATGTTACCGCTGCAGGTGACTGTAAGTTGTCGAAGCCGGTCAAAAATAGCCTTTTTAGTTATATACAATTTTACAACTGTAGATAGTGGCAAAAGGATCGAATCCACAGGGAATTGATACTCACCTATTTTTCTTATCAAAAACCAAGTAAAGAAATTGCAAATAAATAAAATGGGGTTTTGAGATTAGTGAAATTAAACTAATACTGAAAGCACTAAAGTAAAGCAAATAATAAAGTAAAGAAGATTCAAATATGAGAAAAGCTCTAGTTGAATAATTGGATCCACTTCAGTTGTTGGGATTGATCATTGATACTTAGTTTCCTTTATTTGATTCAATAAATTAGTTATGGAGGTGGAAGACACTTCTCACTACCATATTCCTCCTTAAGCATAGATTAACTAGGGAACGTCCTCTAATTAATCACTAATCAACAAGTTGCCAAGGAACGTCATTGGGCCTTTAGCATTTAACAACTGTCAATTTCATTAAGAAATAGAGAGACCTAATTCTAGCTACCCAAACGTATGGTGATATTATTAGATCATGCAATTTCCTTAGTTTTTATACCAAGAGTTACTTGTGTTTGAATAATTCAAGCAATTATAGACTTAAAACTATCCAAACTAACAAATTATTACTTTGCAATCAAGAATCAATGAGCCCTATTGATCTAAACAACAAAGCAACAATGGAATTAAGCATGAAATTGCATAAATATTGATAAATAAAAGATAAAAAATATATGTTCAGATCACCCAATCCATAAAACAACTAAAGTTTCACCTAATCTTCAACTAGAAAAAGAGGTTTCAGCCACTCATGGCTGAAACAAAACACAAAAAATAAAAGAAAGAGAAGAGGAAGAGGAACCAATCGGCAGCTTGGAGAGGGAGGCATGCAGCTCTTCAATCTGAAAGTGGGGAAGCTTCTCTCTTGCTTGTTTGTGATCCTTTTATAGCTGAAAGTGTTGCCCTAGGTTTCCTTGTTGGGATGGAGTTCTCTTTTGAATTTTGAATTTTGAATTTTGAATTCTTGGAAGGCAAGTGTATCTTCTTGAGATTTGGCTTCCTAAATAGGCAGAATTGAGTGCTGAGGTGTCTTCACATTTTTAATGAGGGAAAGACTTCTTGAAGATTTGAAATTTGAATTTCCCACTACTCTACTGTTTGTACTTTCCTTATTTGTCTTCACTTCAGCTGCAACTTAGCTTGGGCAAACCATGCTTGTTCTCCTTTATCCTCTTTTAGGCAGTTTTAAGAGCATTTTCACCAAATTACCTCTTTACACCGTTTTCTGCAAATAAGATCAAAACTACAGAATTAGGCAGAAAATGTGTAAATTAACATTAATAACAACATGATAAATGGATCTAAATTTGGTCTGATCAGCAGGCAACCTAGTCATTAATCAAATAATTGTCCAGAACGTAGAGGAGTTAACACTGATCCCCGATAGGTTAATGTAGTTGAGCAAGTGGCTGAAACTGAGGAGGAAGTGGATGATGAAGACAGATTTATTGTTGGCTTCGAAGATGGAAAGGTCACTTATGTGGTGAAGAAAATCTTATGCTTAACAAAACAGGAGGATGAGACGTAAAGGAGGAAGATTTTCTAGGCAAAGTGTCGAGTAGGAGAGGCAATTTGTAGGCTAATTATAGATAGTTGCAATTATGAGAATATGATAGCTAAGCAATTGGTGGAGAAATTATAGTTGCCTACGTAGCCGCACCCTTCGCCATACAAAGTCGGATGGATTAAGGAAGGTTTGACACAATTGAGGTCAACAAAATTTATAGCGTGCCTATCTCGATCGGTAAATCTTATACTGAACCTATTAATTGTGATGTTGTGGATATGAATTGCTGTGGAATTCCGCTAGGTCGCCCTTGGCAGTTCAATGTTGTTGCTTTGCATAAGAGGAAGGAGAATTCATACATGTTCATGTGGAATCAAAAGAAGATTACTATCTTGCCTTCCGATTTTGTGAAACATTGTAAAGTGGAAGGGAAGAATGTTGTTGCTGTTTCCATAGGAGTGCAAAGGCTATTAGGCGCAGTTGAGAAATATGGAGGCACACTGTCTTTATTAGTGAGAGCAAAAGGTACAATGGAGGATGCACCATCTTTACCACCACCCATCAAAGAGCTGTTGAAGGAGTTTCCTAAGATAGTGGAGGAATCATCCAAGCTTCCACCTCTGCTAGATATCCAACATCAGATTGATCTCATTCCTGGATCAAAATTACCGAATTTGCCTCATTACAAGATGAGTCCAAAGGAGAGTGAAATCCTCTAAGAATAGGTTGAAGAATTATTGAAGAAAGGGCATATTCGGGAGAGCATTGGCCCTTGCGGAATACTTGCCCTATTAGATCCAAAGAAAGATGGGACTTGGAGAATGTGCGTGGATAGCAAGGCCATCAACAAAATTACACTTCAGTATCGATTTCCTATTCCACGATTGGATGACATGTTGGATCAGCTATCCGGGTCTAAACTCTTTTCTAAAAATGACCTTAAAAGTGGCTATCACCAAGTTCGGATAAAGGAGGGAGATAAATGGAAGACTGCCTTCAAGACTAAGGAAGGCTTGTATAAGTGGCTGGTTATGCCCTTTGGTTTGACGAATTGACTCGCAGTTGTCGAAGCTGGTAAAAAATAACCTTTCTAGTTATCAACAATTTTACAACTGTAGATAGTAGTGAAATGATCGAATCCACAGGGAATTGAGAACTTACCTATTTTCCTTATCAAGACCAAGAGAATTAACTGAAACGAAAATAAACTGAAAGAGAAATAAACTGAAAGAGAAATAAACTGAAATGAGATAAACGGAAAGCAAGACAAACGGAAAGCAAAACAAACTGAAAGCGAAATAAACTGAAAGAGAAATAAATGGAAAGCAAAATAAACTGAAAGCGAAATAAACTGAAAGCAAAATAAACTGAAAGCAAAACAAATTGAAACTAGATAAAATTGAAACCAACTAAACTGAAAGTAAAATGGGGGGTTTGAGATTGATTTAATTGATCTAAAACTGAAAGCAATAAAGTAAAGCAAATAATAAAAATAAAGAGAAATCAATAATAAGAAAGATCTAGTTGAAGAATTGGATCCACTTCAGTTGTTGGGATTGATCATTGAAACTTATGTTCTTTTGATTGATTCAATAGATTAGTTATGGAGATGGAAAATGCTTCTCACCACCATGTCTCTCCTTATGATTAAACCAATTAGGGAACGTCCTCTAATTAATTTCTAATTAACAAATTGCCAAGGAACGTCCTTGGACCTTAGGCATCAAACAATTGTTAATTGCATGAAGAAAGAGAGAGATCCAATCCTAACTACTCAAACGCATGAGATGTTGCTAGATCATACAATTCCTTAGTTGTTACACCAAGTATTCTTATGTTTGAATAATCCAAGCAATTACGGACTTAAAATTATCCAAACTAACAATATATTACCTTGCAATCAATAATCAAGTGGCCAATTTGATCAAAATAACAAAACAATAATAGAATCAAGCATGAACTGTATGAATATTGAATAACCAAAAGACAAACAATGTGTGTTCAGATCTCACAATCCATAAAACAACCAACGTTTAAACCAATCTTCAACTAGAATAAAAGTGTAACGACCCGGAAACCGGACTGCTACCGGCGCTAGGATTCAGATCGACTTAAGGTCGCCGGGACCCGTAGCAAGCCTACAATACATGCTGTACACCTGATAAAAATCCCATACATGATCATATATTTTCATAAAAACTTTAAACTTTCACATATACCAAGCTTGACCTGTGCATGCACCATACGGTAAACATAAAACCCCATACTAGAGCCCTCATCAAATGCTCTAGTGGGTCAACATATCATACATCAAGCTTGTTTCAACATTTCTTATCATTAAAACATTTCATATAGATCATGTACAAAAAGGGATTAACCATAAACATTAGGGCCAAGCACAATACTAATCCTCAATACATTTCTTTACATTACATTATATTACATCATTCTTACACTTCATATCCACTACTAGCCTATTACATAGACTATACCATAATCCTGCTGACTTTCCCATAGCTACCTGTGCTCCTGCAAACTTGGGGGTTAGGGGAGAGGGGTGAGCTAGAAAAGCCCAGTGAGCAGAACTATAAAAAATATTATAATAAACATATGCTCTCATGAATGCGTCACAGCACAAACAATTCACATCACGTATGGACTGATCCAAAAATCCCACTACTCTGTGCCCGGCCCTCGGTGGAGCTCCTCAGGACTTCTGTTACATACATAAGCTCTATGCCCGGCCCTCGGTGGGCCTCCTCAAGACTTCTGTTACATAGCATAAAATCTAGAGGGCTAATGGGTTGTCCTGTTGTCCATCCATACCCACAATGAGTAATGCAATGCGTCATATTCGTGAATTCTAATGCCAACAACCTATTATATATCATGATGCATGAACATGCTTAAAACATTTGCTTTGTTGAAATAAAGGATTAGTTAGTTCCATTCACCTCTGGCTGACTCTGGACTAACTCTGAAGCAGCTATCTCACTGCTGATCTCTTCGGTTCCTCAGGTCCGATCCTACACAGGTGGACTCAAATGAGGGACCAAACATACTCTAGCATAACTCTAAACATCTCCCCAAAAATCCCCTAAAATATCATAAAACATGCATGCAAAACAGGCAAAGGAAGGCTGGACAGGGGACTTTTGGCGGCAGGTTCGGCAGCCGAAGGTACCTCCAGAGCCGAAAGTCAGGCACTTTCAGGGGCAGGTTCGGCGGCCGAAACTCCCCTCCAGAGCCGAAAGTCCAAACTTTCGAGGGCGAGTTTAGGCGGCCTAAAGCTGCCTCCAGGCAGGTTCGGCGGCCGAAACTGGCTTCGGCGGCCGAACCTGGGCTCTTCCAATGGGTAGAACCCAAGCCTCACAAGCACATCCAGCCATCCCAAAACCTCTCAACTCACACCAACACACACAAAAGCATGCATAAACATATTCTCAAGTATATATGGGCATAAAAGTAGTCTAAACCCCAACAAACATCAACGTAGCATACATTAGAGCATAAAACTAACATAAATCCTAACATTTACATCTACTCTAAAGCATGCATCAAAACCCTTAACCCCTTTTTAAAACTTACTTAAAACATGAAAGAAGAGAAGGATCTACACTTACCTCTTGAAGATCGAGAGGAGATGTGATCCCAAACTTGGAGATGTGGAGGAACGAGCTCCGGGGGTCTCCAAGCTTCAAAACTTGATCTTGACCTCAAAAATCTTCAAAACCAAGTAAAAACTCATTAAAACTTTAAGGGATTGAAGGAAAACAACAAATCGACCATGGAAGGGCAAAATTTCACCTATGCCCGAAAATAGAGAGAAAACTCGCCCATTTTCGGACAAGGGGCCTTTTATAGGAGGCTGGCCAGACCACCTTTGGGGGCCAAAGGTGCTTCCGCAAACTCCCCATGTTCGGTGGCCGAACTTGAGGTTCGGCAGCCGAACCTGGGTCTGCTTCCTTGGTCTTTTTCTTTCAAAACTCAATTTCTTTCTTTGTTCAAATCATAAAACCTGTAAAAACGTTTTAGAAAACCTTTATTTTACCTTTCTAGAAGGCTTCGACATACGAGAAATTCCGGATTCCAACGGAGATTCCACCGGAAAGTGAGAATTCTGGTGCCGGGGTCTAGCCGGGTATTACATTCTTCCCCCCTTAAGAACATTCGTCCCCGAATGTTCAACAAACAAGCATAGCATAAACATAAACACATAAACACATACAAACACTAACCTTAAAAGAGATAAGGGTATTGCTGGAGCATAGACTCCCGTGTCTCCTAGGTACATTCTTCTATATTGTGGTTATTCCAAAGGACTTTCACCATCGGAATTTCCTTGTTCCTCAACTTTCTGATCTGCGTGTCTAGGATCCACACTGGCTACTCAACATAGGTGTAACGATCCGAAAATCGGACCGCTACCGGCGCTAGGACCTAGGTCGGCTTAAGGCCGCCGGGACCCGTAGCAAGCCTGACATGCAACCTGTAAACCTGTTTAATCCCATACATGATCAACAACATACATAAAAATTAAAAACTTTTCTTTCATTCATTCTCTCATTCACCAACTCAACCTGTGCATGCACTGAACATAAGCATAATCATAAACATGACCCCTCTGTGGGATCTCATCAATGCTCCAATGGGCGATACATCATACGTTGAGTTGGTTTACATAAGCATCATAAAACATCTAAGATCATGTATTAAAAGGAATACCTTATACATAAAGTCAAGCACAATCTCTAATCCTCAATATCATTACATGACTAAAACCGTACTTTTACATAACATTCATACATTTATCATGTCCACACTATCTATTACATGCATAAGACTTCATTACTCTTGCTGACCTCCTGGTCTACCCTGTACCTGCAAGCCTGGGGGTTAAGGGAGAGGGGTGCGCTACAAGAGCCCAGTGAGCAGAATAATAAAACATTTAAAGTATATGATAACATGGAATGCATCACATCACAGCTAATCACATCAAGGATGAATTTGTCACTAATAGTCCTCTACATGGTCCAATTGTGCCAGGGGCGTAGAATGGGACTCACTGGTCTTTCTCTTACATAATCATAACATAGCATAACATAACATTCCAACTGTGCCAGGGACGTAGAATGGGCCTCACTGGTCTTTCTCTTACATGGTGCCAGGGGCGTAAAATGGGCCTCACTGGTCTTCCGTACCGTATCATCATCATATCATAACATAGGAGGACTAAAGGATCATTCAACATTCATCCGCATCATCAACATATTATGCAATGCAACATATTCGTGAGTTCTAATGCAAGCACCCTATTATATCTCATGGCATTCATGATGCGTGAATCATGCTAAAACTAATTTATTTATTTAAAAACGTAAGAGTTATTCCACTCACCTCTGGCTGAAGCTCTACTGACTCAGAAGCAGCTAAACTCACTACTGGGGTCCTCGGTTCCTCGGGTCCGAACCTACACAGGTGGACTCAAATGAGGGACCAAACATACATGAACATAACTCTAAACTATTCCCCAAAAACCCCCTAGAACATCATGAAACAACCATAGAAAAACATGCAAAAGAGGGCTGGAGAGGGCACTTTCGGCGGCAGGTTCGGTGGCCGAAAGTCCCTCCAGAGCCGAAAGTCAGGCAGGTTCGGCGGCACCTTCGGCGGCCGAAACTCCCAGACAGAGGCGAAACTCATGCATGTTCGGCGGCACTTTCGGCGGTCGAAACTCCCAGACAGAGATGAAAGTCCTCTTTCGGGGGCAAGCTTCGGCAGCCGAATGCTGCCTCCACAAGAGGGTTCGGCGGCCGAAAGTCCTTTCGGCTGCCGAACCTGGTTTCTCCCAAAGGGCAGAAACTTGGTTCAAACATGCACAAATGCCTCTTAACTCATACCATCATGCATTTAGCTCAACCAAAACATGCATACAAGCTCCTAGGAGTCTCAAACTACCTTAAACCCCAACTACAACACATCAAACATACATTTACAAGCCACATTGCTCAAAAACTCATCAAAAACCCATAAACTCAACATAAGCTTACTCATGCATTTTCTACCCCATGAACTTGCATAAAACTTGTTTAAAACATAATGTAAGCTAGAGATCGACTCTTACCTCTTGAAGATCGAGAGTAGAGGCGATCTAACTTGGAGTTGGGAGGGATTTAGCTCCTTGGGTCTCCAAGTTCAAAACTCGCTCAAAACTTGAAAATCTTTAAAAGAAAGCAAAAGCTTGTGAAAATCTTGAAAGATCTGAAGGAAGAACTCAAAGATTGGTGAGGGACGGCGGAGAGCTCACCTTGGCCGACAATGGGGAGAAAAACTCGCCCGTTTTCGGCTAAGGGACCCTTTTATAGTGGCTGGCCAGGCCACGTTCGGGGGCCGAACGTGCCTCCGCATGCATGCCATGTTCGGCGGCCGAACTTGAGATTCGGCGGCCGAACCTGGACTTCCCTCACTTATGCCTTCGGGGGCCTAAGGCACACCCGAAATGCCTGCATGTTAGGCGGCCGAACTTGAGGTTCAGCGGCCGAACCTGGGTTTTCCTCCAATGATATTTTCATGCAAAAACTCATTTTCTTTCATGCTTAAAACATAAAACACAATAAAACATTTTATGAAAACATGGTTTTACCCTTCTAGAGGTTTCCGACATCCGAGATTCCACCGGACGGTAGGAATTCCGATACCGGAGTCTAGCCGGGTATTACATTCTCCCCCCTTAAGAACATTCGTCCCCGAATGTTCCTCAACTAGCACATGCAAGGCATACACATATCATACATACAAAGTACATAAAACTCACAAGGAACTAACCTCAGAAAAGATAAGGATATTGCTGGAGCATGGACTCCCGTGTCTCCCAAGTGCACTCTTCCATATTGTGGTGGTTCCAAAGGACTTTCACCATCGGGATTTCCTTGTTTCTCAGCTTCCTGATCTGGGTGTCTAGGATCCGTACTGGCTGCTCAACATAGGTGAGATCTTCTTGGATCTCCACATCAGGCTCACTAAGAACCTTGCCCGGATCTGACACGAACTTTCTCAACATGGAAACATGGAAAACCGGATGGATTCTTTCCATTGAAGCAGGTAAATCCAGCTTGTACGACACATTCCCAATCTTTTGCAAGACTTCAAAGGGTCCGATGTATCGTGGGGCTAGTTTACCTTTCTTCCCAAAGCGAACCACTCCTTTCATTGGAGACACCTTAAGCAATACCAGATCCCCCTCCTGAAACTCTACTTGCCGTCTGCGGATGTCTGCATAACTCTTCTGTCTGCTTGCAGCAGTCTTGGTCCTTTCTCTGATTATGGGTACCACCCTGCTGGTAATCTCTACTAGCTCAGGCCCTGCCAAGGCCTTCTCTCCAACTTCCTCCCAGCAAACAGGTGACCTGCACTTCCTTCCATACAAAGCTTCATATGGAGCCATCCCGATGCTAGCATGATGGCTGTTATTGTAGGCAAACTCCACCAAAGGTAGATGTTGCCTCCAAGAACCGCCAAAGTCCAGCACACACATTCTGAGCATATCCTCGATAGTCTGGATGGTCCTTTCTGACTGTCCATCATTATGGGGGTGGAAGGCAGTACTGAAATCTAACCTAGTACCCATGGCATTCTGCAGACTCCGCCAAAATCTGGAGGTGAACTGGGGCCCTCTATCCGACACTATTGAAACAGGAACCCCATGCAGCCTGACTATCTCATCAACATACACCTGCGCCAACTTGTCCACAGAATAGCCACTCCTGGCAGGGATGAAGTGAGCAGATTTGGTGAGTCTGTCCACAATCACCCATATGGAGTCCAATCTGTTGGACGCTGCCGGTAACCCCACTACGAAGTCCATAGCTATATTCTCCCATTTCCACTCTGGAATAGGTAGCGGATTAAGCATTCCAGCCGGCTTCTGATGTTCCAGCTTCACCCTCTGACACACTTCGCAGGCTGACACAAACTGTGCCACTTCTTTCTTCATAGCTGACCACCAATAAACCTTCTTCAGATCTTGATACATCTTGGTGGCTCCGGGGTGAACGCTGTATCTTGCATTATGAGCCTTTCTCATAATGTCTCCTTTTAGCCCTATGTCATATGGTACACACAATCGACTCCCATAGCGGAGGATCCCCTTATTGTCGAATCTGAACTCATTATCTTTGCCTGACTGAACAGTCCTGGTAATCTTCACTAACTCTGGGTCCTCATGCTGTTTCTGAGCCACCTGCTCCAGAAACACGGGTGCCACTCTCATCTAGGCCACTAAAGCACCTGTACTAGACAACTCCAATTGTAGACCTTCATCAATAAGCTTGTAAAACTCCTTTACCACTGGTCTCCTCTCTGCCGTGATGTGGGATAGACTGCCTAGTGACTTCCGACTTAGGGCGTCTGCCACAACATTCGCCTTACCCGGATGATACTGAATCTTGCAATCATAGTCACTCAGCAGTTCTACCCATCTCCTCTGTCTCAAATTGAAATCTCTTTGACTCAGGATGTATTGCAGGCTCTTATGATCTATAAAGATCTCACATTTTACCCCATAGAGGTAGTGCCTCCACATCTTGAGTGCAAAGATTACTGCTGCCATCTCTAGGTCATGCGTGGGGTAATTCAACTCGTGCTTCTTCAGCTGTCTAGAAGCATAAGCAATTACCCTTTCATTATACATTAGTACACAACCCAGTCCCACACGGGACGCATCACAAAAGACTGTAAAGTCTTCATCACTAGATGGCAGAGCTCACACTGGTGCTGAAGTCAACCTCTTCTTAAGCTCTTCAAAACTCTCTTCGCACTGGTCGGTCCACACAAACTTTTGATTCTTTCTGGTCAACCTGGTCAGAGGAGCTGCAATCTTTGAGAAGTCCTGAACGAACCTCCTGTAGTAACCTGCTAAACCCAAGAAACTCCTGATCTCTGTTACGGAAGTGGGTCTAGGCCAGTTAGCCACAGCTTCTACCTTCTTGGGGTCCACTTCTATCCCATTTTCTGACACTACATGCCCCAAGAACGAAATGCTCCTCAGCTAGAATTCACACTTAGAGAACTTGGCATACAAGCCATGTTCCCTCAAGGTCTGCAGAACCAACCTCAGATGATGGGCATGCTCTTCTGCATTCCTGGAATACACCAAGATATCATCTATGAAGACAATAACAAAGTGATCCAGGTATTGACTAAACACTCTGTTCATGAGATCCATGAATGCTGCAGGGGCGTTGGTTAACCCGAACGGCATTACAAAGAACTCGAAATGCCCATATCTGGTCCTGAAGGCTGTCTTCGGCACATCCTCCTCCCTTATCCTTAGCTGATGGTACCCCGATCTCAGATCTATTTTGGAGAAACAACCTGCTCCGGCTAGCTGGTCAAATAGATCGTCGATCCTAGGCAACGGGTACCTATTCTTGGTAGTGACTTTGTTCAACTGCCTGTAGTCGATACAAAGCCTAAGGGATCCATCCTTCTTTCTCACAAACAAAACTAGTGCACCCCAAGGTGAGGTGCTCGGTCGGATGAAGCCCTTTTCTACCAGCTCTTGCAACTGTTCTTTCAACTCTTTCAATTCTGCTGGAGCCATCCTGTAGGGAGGAATAGAGATCGGTCATGTTCCAGGCATCAATTCTATCTCGAACTCTATCTCCCTAGCAGGTGGTAAACCTGGCAGCTCGTCTAGGAAGACGTCTAGAAACTCTCTAACCACTGGCACCGAGGCGGGCTCTCTAACCTGACTGCTAAGTTCTCTCACATG
The DNA here is from genome assembly GCF_001659605.2 of Manihot esculenta. Taxonomy (NCBI): domain Eukaryota; kingdom Viridiplantae; phylum Streptophyta; class Magnoliopsida; order Malpighiales; family Euphorbiaceae; genus Manihot; species Manihot esculenta. The sequence goes on from NC_035161.2 coordinate 18,782,820, forward strand.
AGCCAAATACCCCTGACATCCCTTCCTAAGCAACCTACGAGCCTGAAGAGCTGATATCAGACCTCTAGGTGTACCCCTCCTGTCTCCCCTGAAGACAACCTCTGACCCATCCTGACCTCTGAACCTGACTACCTTGTCCCTGCAGTCCAAGGTAGCACCATGGGTAGATAACTAGTCCATCCCTAGAATGACGTCAAAATCTGTCAAGTCTAGAACCACAAGGTTGGCGGAAAGGCATCTTCCCTCAACAAAGACTGGACTGCACTGGCAGACTGACTCTGCCATTGATGGATCACACTTGGGTCCACTGACCCAGAGAGGACACTCTAACCCAGAGATCATCAACCCCAACCTCTGGACGGCTCTCGGAGCAATAAAAGAATGAGATGCACCAGGGTCCATCAAGGCATACACATCTGAACAACCAATGACTAAGTTACCTGCCACCACGGTGTTAGATGCGTCTGCCTCCTGCTGAGTCATCGTGAAGATCCGTGCTGGAGCTGATGGACCTTCACCTCTGAAACCCGCTGAAGAAGAGGCTGCCCCTCTCCCTCTGCCTCTGCCACTGGCCTGAGTCACGGCTGGAGCTGCTAGCTGCGCTACACTACCTGAAGCTGTCTGCTGGGACTGAGCCATCGGGACTGCTTTTGGACATTCTCGAGCCATATGCCCCTCCTGACCACATCTAAAACAGGCTGTCGTCCCTAACCGACATACTCCCTTGTGTGGCTTACCACACCTTGAACAAACTGCATTATCTGCACCAGAGCTTGAGCCACTCCCTACTCCCAGACTGGACTTGACCTTGTTCCAAAACTTGTTCTTCTTCGACTTCTTGGTGGTACTGCTCCACCTCTTGCTACCTGAAGCTGCTGCACTAAAAGAAGAAGAGCCTGGGGTCTTAGAACCAGAAGGCTGTGCCACTGACTGCTTAACTGTCCCCTGAACGATGGCACTGGCCTCCATTTTTCGGGCCATATCCACTATGGCATGGAAGCTCTCCCTATCTGCTGACTGGATCAAGGAGGAATATCTGGAGTGGAGTTTCATGATATACCTCCTTGACCTTTTCTGGTCTGTGTCAAGGTTTTGCCCTGCAAATGGCAACAGCTCCAAGAATCTGTTTGTGAACTCCTCTACACTCATATCATCGGTCTGCCTCAACTGCTCAAACTCTATCATCTTCAGCTCCCTTGAACTATCTGGGAAAGCCCATCCTGCAAAGTCATTTGCAAACTCTTCCCAAGACATGCTGTCCACCCTCGGGTTCACATAATTCTTGAACCACTCTCGTGCCTTCTTGCACTTAAGCGTGAACCCGGCCATCTGAATGGCTCTACTGTCATCAGCTCCAATCTCATCTATGATCACCTTAACCCTTTCAAGATACACAAATGGGTCATCCCCTTTTTCATACTGAGGAGCACCCAATTTCATGTAGTCGGTCATCTTGACCTTGCTCCCACTGGCTGAGCTAGGTCTAGAAGGTTGAGTAACTGGGGCTGCTGGTTCTGTAGGTGGTGGAGGTGGTATAACATTTTCTGAGGTAGGGTTTGCTGGATTTGGATAGTAAGGCGGGGGTGGATACATTGGGTATTGTGAATATGGTGGGTAGTAGGGTGGGTATGGCATCTGTGTGGGATAAGGGGTGAAGCTAGGGTAATCCGATGTACCTCCCATCGAATACCCGGGATTTTGAGAGAAGTGTGGGTAGTGGGGTGGCTGAACAAATCCCGAGGCCTGAGTGTCTCCTTAGGACTCTCCCATTCCCTCTTCTGACATGCTAACTCCCAGACTGCCATCCCTCCTCTGCTCTACATCCATATCATCCCCCATGTCTTCTGACATTCCTCCCTGAACTGTTCCCCTCACTGATCTGCTCCTACCCAGATCCAGAGACCTTCTAGGGCCTCTTACTGCTCTTTCTCTGTTAGACCTACTAGACATTGCCCTTGGCAATGTAGGAGGACGGGCGCTCATGCCCTCATCCTCAGGTGGCACTCCAGTCAATCGTGCAGATCGACGAGTTCCTCGCATCCTGTTTTCTGAAAGGCAGCACATAACAAGCAAACATTAGCATCATATAGTTCATGTGGGCACACATGAACCCTCATCACATACATCACATATCATTAATGCACATGCATATAATCATGGCATTTCACATCATCATGCAAGACAGGACTCCACATCCTATCCTAGTGGACATGATCTTCCTATTGTGCTTGACCTTCTATAACCTCTATGAGCCCGACACTCTAGGTCCGACCATATGAACCTAGGGCTCTGATACCATTCTGTAACGACCCGAAAATCGGACCGCTACCGGGGCTAGGACCCAAGTCGGTTTAAGGCCGCCGGGACCCGTAGCAAGCCTGACATGCAACCTGTAAACCTGTTTAATGCCATACATGATCAACAACATACATAAAAATTAAAAACTTTTCTTTCATTCATTCTCTCATTCACCAACTCAACCTGTGCATGCACTGAACATAAGCATAATCATAAACATGACCCCTCTGTGGGATCTCATCAATGCCCCAATGGGCGATACATCATACGTTGAGTTGGTTTACATAAGCATCATAAAACATCTAAGATCATGTATTAAAAGGGATACCTTATACATAAAGTCAAACACAATCTCTAATCCTCAATATCATTACATGACTAAAACCGTACTTTTACATAACATTCATACATTTATCATGTCCACACTATCTATTACATGCATAAGACTTCATTACTCTTGCTGACCTCTTGGTCTACCCTGTACCTGCAAGCCTGGGGGTTAAGGGAGAGGGGTGAGCTACAAAAGCCCAGTGAGCAGAATAATAAAACATTTAAAGTATATGATAACATTGAATGCATCACATCACAGCTAATCACATCAAGGATGAATTTGTCACCAATAGTCCTCTACATGGTCCAACTGTGCCAGGGGCGTAGAATGGGTCTCACTGGTCTTTCTCTTACATAATCATAACATAGCATAACATAACATTCCAACAGTGCTAGGGGCATAGAATGGGCCTCACTGGTCTTTCTCTTACATGGTGCCAGGGGCGTAGAATAGGCCTCACTGGTCTTCCGTACCGTATCATCATCATATCATAACATAGGAGGACTAAAGGATCATTCAACATTCATCCGCATCATCAACATATTATGCAATGCAACATATTCGTGAGTTCTAATGCAAGCACCCTATTATATCTCATGGCATTCATGATGCGTGTATCATGCTAAAACTGATTTATTTATTTAAAAGCGTAAGAGTTATTCCACTCACCTCTGGCTGAAGCTCTACTGACTCAGAAGCAGCTGAACTCACTGCTGGGGTCCTCGGTTCCTCGGGTCCGAACCTACACAGGTGGACTCAAATGAGGGACCAAACATACATGAACATAACTCTAAACTATTCCCCAAAACCCCCCTAGAACATCATGAAACAACCATAGAAAAACATGCAAAAGAGGGCTGGACAGGGTACTTTCGGCGGCAGGTTCGGCAGCCGAAAGTCCCTCCAGAGCCGAAAGTCAAGCAGGTTCGGCGGCACCTTCGGCGGCCGAAACTCCCAGACAGAGGCGAAACTCATGCATGTTCGGCAGCACTTTCGGCGGTCGAAACTCCCAGACAGAGATGAAAGTCCTCTTTCGGGGGCAAGCTTCGGCAGCCGAATGCTGCCTCCACAAGAGGGTTCGGCGGCCGAAAGTCCTTTCGGCTGCCGAACCTGGTTTCTCCCAAAGGGCAGAAACTTGGTTCAAACATGCACAAATGCCTCTTAACTCATACCATCATGCATTTAGCTCAACCAAAACATGCATACAAGCTCCTAGGGGTCTCAAACTACCTTAAACCCCAACTACAACACATCAAACATACATTTACAAGCCACATTGCTCAAAAACTCATCAAAAACCCATAAACTCAACATAAGCTTACTCATGCATTTTCTACCCCATGAACTTTCATAAAACATGTTTAAAACATAATGTAAGCTAGAGATCGACTCTTACCTCTTGAAGATCGAGAGTAGAGGCGATCTAACTTGGAGTTGGGAGGGATTTAGCTCCTTGGGTCTCTAAGTTCAAAACTCGCTCAAAACTTGAAAATCTTCAAAAGAAAGCAAAAACTTGTGAAAATCTTGAAAGATCTGAAGGAAGAACTCAAAGATTGGTGAGGGACGGCGGAGAGCTCACCTTGGCCGACAATGGGGAGAAAAACTCGCCCGTTTTCGGCTAAGGGACCCTTTTATAGTTGCTGGCCAGGCCACGTTCGGGGGCCGAACGTGCCTCCGCATACATGCCATCTTCGGCGGCCGAACTTGAGATTCGGCGGCCAAACCTGGGTTTTCCTCCAATGATATTTTCATGCAAAAACTCATTTTCTCTCATGCTTAAAACATAAAACACAATAAAACATTTTATAAAAACATGGTTTTACCCTTCTAGAGGTTTCCGACATCCGAGATTCCACCGGACGATAGGAATTCCGATACCGGAGTCTAGCCGGGTATTATAATAGGTGAGATTTCCTAGGATCTCCACATCAGGCTCATTAAGAACCTTGCCCGGATTTGACACGAACTTCCGTAACATGGAAACATGGAAAACCGGATGGATTCTCTCCATTGAAGCAGGCAAATCCAGCTTGTACGATACATTCCCAATCTTCTGCAAGATTTCAAAGGTTCCGATGTACCGTGGAGCTAGCTTACCTTTCTTCCCAAAACGAATCACCCCCTTCATAGGAGACACCTTGAGCAACACCAAATCTCCCTCCTGAAACTCTACAAGCTTCCTGCGGACATCTGCATAGCTTTTCTGCCGACTCACAGCAGTCTTGATCCTTTCTCTGATAATGGGCACTACTCTGCTGGTGATCTCTACTAGCTCAGGCCCTGCCAAGGCCCTTTCTCCAACTTCTTCCCAGTAGACAGGTGACCTGCACTTCCTTCCATACAAAGCTTCATATGGAGCCATCCCTATGCTAGCATGATAGCTGTTATTGTAGGCAAACTCCAGTAAAGGTAGATGCTGCCTCCAAGAACTGCCAAAATCTAGCACACACATTCTAAGCATATCTTCTATTGTCTGGATGGTCCTCTCTGACTGTCCATCAATCTGTGGATGGAAAGCAGTGCTAAAATCCAACCTGGTACCCATAGCATTCTGCAGACTCCGCCAAAACCTGGAGGTGAACTGGGGTCCCCTATCTGACACTATTGAAACGGGAGCCCCATGCAGCTTGACAACTTTCTCCATATACACTTGTGCCTACTTGTCCATAGAGTAGCCACTTTTGACAGGGATGAAGTGAGCAGATTTGTTCAGTTTGTCCACAATCACCCATATGGAGTCCAATCTGTTGGACGTTGCCGGTAACTCCACTACAAAATCCATAGCTATATTCTCCCATTTCCACTCTGGAATTGGTAGTGGGTTAAGCATTCTAGCCGGCTTCTGATGTTCTAGCTTCACCCTCTGACATACCTCGCAGGCGGACACAAACTGTGCCACTTCTCTCTTCATAGCTGGCCACCAATAAACTCTCTTTAGATCTTGATACATTTTGGTGGCTCCAGGGTGAACGTTGTATCTAGCATTATGAGCTTCTCTCATAATGTCTCCCTTCAGACTCACGTCGTCTTGTACATATAACCTGTTCCCATAGCGGAGGATCCCTTTGTTGTCAAATCTGAACTCTTCATTCTTGCCTGACTGAACAGTCCTGGCAATTTTCACTAACTCTGGGTCCTCACGCTGTTTCTGAGCCACCTGTTCCAGAAACACGGGTGCTACTCTTATCTGGGCAATCAAAGCACCTGTACCAGACAACTCCAACTGCAGCCCTTCATCAATGAGCTTATAGAATTTCCTCACCACCGGTCTTCTCTCTGCTGTAGTATGGGATAGACTACCAAGTGATTTCCAGCTTAGGGTATCTGCCACAACATTTGCCTTACCCGGATGGTACTGAATCTTACAATCATAGTCACTAAGCAGTTCTACCCATCTCCTCTGCCTCAGATTCAACTCTCTCTGACTCAAGATGTACTGCAAGCTCTTATGATCTATGAAGATCTCACATTTAACCCCATAAAGGTAATGCCTCCACATCTTGAGTGCAAAGATCACAACTGCCATCTCTAGGTCATGTGTAGGATAATTCAACTCATGCTTCTTCAGCTGCCTAAAAGCACAAGCAATTACCTTCTCATTCTGCATCAACACACAACCTAGTCCCATACGGGACGCATCACAAAACACTGTGAAGTCTTCATTACTGGTAGGCAGAGTTAACACCGGTGCTGACGTCAACCTTTTCTTCAGCTCTTCAAAGCTTTCCTCGTACTGATCAGACCACACAAACCTCTGATTCTTCTAGGTCAACCTGGTCATAGGAGCAGCAATTCTAGAGAAGTCCTGAACGAACCTCCTGTAGTAACCTGCCAAACCCATAAAGCTCTTAATCTCTGTCACTGTAGTGGGTCTAGGCCAGTTGGCTACAGCCTTTACCTTCTTGGGATCCACTTCAATTCCCTTTTTTGACACGACATGTCCCAAGAAGGAAATGCTCCTCAACCAGAACTCACACTTGGAGAACTTGGCATACAAGCTGTGCTCCCTCAGGGTCTGCAAAACTATCCTCAAATGATGGGCATGCTCCTCTGCATTTCTGGAATACACTAAGATATCATCAATGAAGACAATAACAAAGTGATCCAGATACTGGCTAAAAATTCTGTTCATGAGGTCCATGAATGCTGCAGGGGCATTGGTCAGCCTGAACGGCATTACTAGGAACTCATAATGCCCATATCTGGTCCTGAATGCCGTCTTTGGCACATCTTCTTCTCTGATTCTCAGCTGATGATACCCGGATCTCAGATCTATTTTAGAGAAACAACCTGCTCCTGCTAGTTGGTCAAATAGATCGTCGATCCTAGGTAACGGGTACTTATTCTTGGTAGTGACTTTGTTCAACGGCCTGTAGTCGATACAAAGTCTCAAGGATCCATCCTTCTTCCTTACAAACAACACTGGAGCACCCCAAGGTGAGATACTCGGTCGAATGAAACCCTTGTCTACCAACTCTTGCAACTGCTCCTTTAGCTCCTTCAACTCTGCTGGTGCCATCCTTTAGGGAGAGATAGAGATTGGTATGGTTCCAGGCATCACTTCTATTTCAAACTCTTATCTCCCTAGCAGGTGGTAGTTCTGGAAGCTCGTCTGGAAAGACATCTGAAAACTCTCTGACCACAGGCACTGAGGCGGGCTCCCTAACCTGACTATCAAGCTCTCTCACATGAGCTATAAACCCCTGACAACCTCTCCTGAGCAACCTACGAGCCTGTAGGGCTGATATCAGACCTCTAGGTGTACCCCTCCTGTCTCCTCTGAAGACAACCTCTAACCCATCCTGATCTCTGAACCTTACTACCTTGTCTCTGCAGTCCAAGGTAGCACCATGAGCAGATAGCCAATCCATCCCTAGAATGACATCAAAATCCGTCAAGTCTAGAACCACAAGGTCGGCTGGAAGGCATCTACCCTCAATAAACACTGGACTATATCGGCAGACTGACTCTACCATTGATGGATCACACTTGGGTCCACTGACCCAAAGGGGACACTCTAACCCAGAGACTATCAAACCCACTCTCTCTACGGCTCTCGGAGCAACAAAAGAATGAGATGCACCAGGATCCATTAAAGCATACACATTTGAACAACCAATGATGAGATTACCTGACACCACAGTGTTGGATGTGTTCGCCTCCTGCTGTGTCATAGTGAAGATCCGAGCTGGAGCTGATGGACCTTCATCCTGGGAACCTACTGAAGAAGAGGCTGCCCCTCTCCCTCTGCCTCTGCCACTGCCCTGAGTCATGGTTGGAGCTACTGGCTGAGCCATACTACCAGAAGCTGTCTGCTGGGACGGTGCCATAAAAGCAGCTCTAGGACACTCTCGTGCTATGTGTCCCTCCTGTCCACATCTGTAACATGCTGACGTCCCAAACTGACAGACTCCCTTGTGCGGTTTACCACACCTCAAGCATTCTGAACCATCTGATCCTAAGCTCGAGCCACCACTTAAATCCAGACCGAACTTTAACCGGTTCCAGAACTTATTCTTCTTCGGCTTTTTAGAGCCTCTGACCCACTTCTTGCTACCCGAAGCTGCTGCACTCAAAGAAGAGAGGTCAAACTTCTCTGAACCTGGGGTCTTGGAACCCGAGGGCTGTGCCACTTGCTGTTTAACTGTCCCCTGAATAATGGCACTACCCTCCATCTTTCGTGCTGCATCCACTATGGTGTGGAAATCCTCTCTCTCTGCTGCCAGAATTAAGGAGGAATACCTAGGGTGGAGTCTCATGGTATACCTAGGGATGGCAACGGGTAGGGTACCCGCGAAATTGGGAGTACCCAAATCCGAACCCGATTATATATAAAATTTCCAAACCCGTCCCAAATCCGTTTAGTGTTTTAATTTTACTACCCGTACCCGTTCCAAATCCGTTTAGCAATACCCACACACTACCCGAACCCGACCGACTTGTAAAACCATTCTTCTCAGCAGTAGGGTCAACCAGATTCAATGGTTTATGAGAATGACACAATCTGATATTAGTGGAGTCACCACCTGATGGAACGATCAAGGGTGCCCCATCCCCAACAAGCCCATCAAAACTAATTGTTTTTATTGTAATTTCAGCCAATTTTCCTTTTCCAAAACCATTTTAAGTGCCTGAAAAAAGAAAAGAGTATTTTTTCTTTCATGTTTCTAGCATAATTCCAGTATGTGTTACTTTACTACTAAACTAGCAGTTCCGAAAATAGATAGCTACTGACTACAACAAGCATGTCAACCAGAACCCCCAGTTTGCAGTATAATATTCAAAACAATATTGAAAAATGCCAAGCATCCAAAAAAACCACAAGAGAAGATGACAACAGCAAAAAGAAAGGTTAGGAAAACCCCTGACAAAAGATGCTCAAAAAATCAATCCATGAGACTAAATATATCAATGTGCCAAAAGATGTAAAGTTTATCTGCATAACATTTAAACTGTAAAATACATTAACCTGGTAAGTGAAGAGTTGTCTCCGACTGGGAAGTGGGAGATGTCGCCACACTGGAGAGAGAGAAGGAGATATCGCTGACCGGAGAGAGAGAAGATTTATCGTCAACTGGGGAGAGAAAGGAGACGTTGCCGGTGCCGACTGAGCTGCCGGCACTCGTCAAGTGAAGTGGGGGAGAGATGCGTTGACTGGGAAGTGGGAGATATCGCCAACTGGAGAGAGAGAAGGAGATATTGCTGACTGGGGAGAGGAAGCAGATGTCGCCGATGCCGACTGGGCTGCCGGCAGTCGTCAGTGAAGTGGGAGAGAGGCGTTGATTGGAAATCATGGGAAGGGAAGGGGGGAGAGAGGCGCCGACAGAGAGAGAAGCTCGAGTAAAATGAGAAAATGAATTAGGGATAAGGAATTAGGGTTAGTATAGCTAAACGGGTTCAGGTAACGGGTATCCGATCACCTAATCCCGAACCCTACCCGAATCTGAAACGGGTAAAATTTTTCAAACTCGAATCCGCCCAAATCCGTTTTGTAAATACCCAAATCCGTCCTAATAGGGTTTGGGCGGATCGGGTACCCGTGAAAACCCGCCCGCCTGCCATCCCTAGGTATACCTCCTAGCTTTCTTTTGATCTGTGTCATATGCCTGGCCCACATATTGCAGCAACTCCAGAAACCTGTCAGTGTACTCATCTACACTCATCTCCTCTGTTTGCCTTAGCTGTTGAAACTCCACAACTTTCAGCTCTCTGGAACTATCAGGAAAAGCCCATCCTGCAAATTCATTAGCAAACTGTTCCCAGGATAAGCTTCCCAACCTCAGGTCCACATAGTTTTTAAACCACACTCGTGCTTTCTTGCACTTCAAAGTGAACCCCGCCATCTGAATGGCTCTACTATCATCTGCCCCCAACTCGTCTGTAATCATCTTTACCGTTTTGAGATACTCAAACGGATCATCACCTGTCTTAAACTTGGGAGCATCTAGCTTTAGGTAATCTGTTATCTTTACCTTGCTCCCCACAGATGAGCTATGTAACGACCCGAAAATCGGACCGCTACTGGTGCTAGGATCCAGATCGGCTTAAGGCCGCCGGGACCCGTAGCAAGCCTGACATGTAACCTGTGAACCTGATTAATCCCATACATGATCAACAACATACATAAAAATTAAAACTTTTCTTTCATACATTCTATCATACACCAAACTCAACCTGTGCATGCACTGAACATAGTCATAATCATAAACTTGACCCCTCTGTGGGATCTCATCAATGCCCCCAATGGGTGGCATAACATGTGTTGGGTTGGTTTACATCTACATCATCAAACATCTAAGATCATGTAATAAAAGGGATAACAACATCCATAAGGTCAAGCACAACTTCTAATCCTCAATATCATTATACATAACATGACTATTCAAACTTTACATCATCTTACAATTTATCATGTCCACTTTCTATCTATTACAAACACATGACTTTACTCTTCTTGACTTCTCAGTCTAGCCTGTACCTGCAATCCTGGTGGATTAGGGAAAAGGGGTGAGCTACTAGAGCCCAGTGAGCAGAATAATAGAAAACAACATTTAAAATCTCATGCCATCATGTAATGCAACACATCACAACAAATCACATCTCGGATGGTATTGTCACCAATAGTCGTCTACATTTCCAAAGTGCCGGGACGTAGAATAGGTACAACCGGTCTTTCTCTTAACATAACATATCATAACATTCCAATGTGCCAGGGACGTAGAATGGGTACAACCTGGACTTTCTCTTACATAGTGCCAGGGACGTAGAATGGGTACAACCTGGACTTCCATACCATATCATGCCGTAACATCATCATACCATATGAGGACTAAAGGATCATCCAATAACCAATCCACATCAACATCATAAATGCAATGCAACATATTCGTGAATTCTAATGCAAACAACCTAATTCATCACATGGCATTCATGATGCATGAACATGCTAAAAACTTTATAATTTATTTGCTTGAAATCGTAAAGGTTTATTCTACTCACCTCTTGGCTAGCTCTGACAAAGACTGATGCAGCTAACTCACTGCTGGGGTCCTCGGTTCCTCGGATCTGAACCTACACAAGTGGACTCAAATGAGGGACCAAACAACTAGAACATAACTCTAAGAACATCCCCCAAAAACCCCCTAAAACACTTCAAAACAATCATGCAAAATCATGCAAAGGAAGGCTAAACAGGGCAGGTTCGGCGGCACCTTCGGCGGCCGAAAGTCCCTCCAGAGCCGAAACCCAAGCAAGTTCGGCGGCACCTTCGGCGGCCGAAAGTCCCAGACAGAGACGAAAGTCTCTTTTCGGGGGTAGGCTTCGGCAGCCGAAAGGCTTGCCTACCCAGCCATGTTCGGCGGCCGAAAGTCCTTCGGCTGCCGAACCTGGTTTCTGCCAAAGGGCAGAAACTTGGCTCCTCTATGCCCATTTGCCTCCAAAACTTCCAATCATGCATAAACCTATTCTACAACACACATACTCAAGCATACAAGCTTCTAGGGGCTTCAAACCAACTAAAACCCCATTTACAACACATCAAACAACACAAATCCAACATACATTGTCCATAACCCAACATAAACCCAAAAACTCATAAAACCCTACACATGCATTTCTACTTCAAGAATCAACTTAAAACTTGTTAAAAACATGTAGTGAGCTCAAGATCGGCCCTTACCTCTTGTAGATCGAGAGGAAAACGACCCTAGCTCGAAGATGGGAGAGATTTGAGTTCTTGGACCTCAAAGCTCCAAAACTCGCTTTAAACTCGAAAATCTTCAAAACAAGATGAAAACTCATAAGAAAAACATGAAATCTCGAAGGGAGAAGCTCAAAACAGAGGAGGGGCGGTGGAGAACTCACCTTGGCCGAAAACGGGAAGAAAAGCTTGCCCGTTTCGGCCATGGGGTCCTTTTATAGGGCTGTCCTTACCACCTTTCGGCAGCCTAAAGTGCCCCCACAACGCATGCAAGTTCGGCGGCCGAACCTTGGCTGATTTAAACAAGGCTTTCGGAGGCCTAAAGCACTCCCAAAACCTCCCCACGTTCGGCGGCCGAACATGACTTTCGGCGGCCGAACCTGGCAAAGTCTCCAAGGCCCTCTCCACTCAAAACTTGGATTTATTTTCATTAAAAACCATAAAATACATCAAAACATCTTTAGAAAACATGGTTTTACCCTTCTAGAGGTCTCCGACATCCGAGATTCCACCGGACAGTAGGAATTCTGATACCGGAGTCTAGCCGGGTATTAGATTCTCCCCCCCTTAAGAACATTCGTCCCCGAATGTTCCTCAACTAGCATATAGCATGGCATACACATATCATACATACAAAGCACATAAAACTCACAAGGAACAAACCTCAAAAAAGGTAAGGGTATTGCTGGAGCATGGACTCCCGTGTCTCCCAAGTACATTCTTCCATATTGTGGTGGTTCCAAAGGACTTTCACCATCGGGATTTCCTTGTTTCTCAGCTTTCTGATATGGGTGTCTATGATCCGTACTGGCTGCTCAACATAGGTGAGATCTTCTTGGATCTCTACATCAGGCTCACTAAGAACCTTACTCGGATCTGACACGAACTTCCTTAACATGGAAACATGGAAAACCGGATGGATTCTTGCCATTGAAGCAAGCAAATCTAGCTTGTACGACACATTCCCAATCTTCTGCAAGATTTCAAAGGGTCCGATGTATCGTGGGGCTAGTTTACCTTTCTTCCCAAAGCGAACCACTCCTTTCATTAGAGACACCTTGAGCAATACCAGATCCCCCTCCTGAAACTCTACTTGCCGTCTGCGGATGTCTGCATAACTCTTCTGTCTGCTTGCAGCAGTCTTGATCCTTTCTCTGATTATGGGTACCACCCTGCTGGTAATCTCTACTAGCTCAGGCCCTGCCAAGGCCTTTTCTCCAACTTCTTCCCAGCAAACAGGTGACCTGCACTTCCTTCCATATAAAGCTTCATATGGAGCCATCCCGATGCTAGCATGATGGCTGTTATTGTAGGCAAACTCCACCAAAGGTAGATGCTGCCTCCAAGAACCGCCAAAGTCCAGCACACACTTTCTAAGCATATCCTCGATAGTCTGGATGGTCCTTTCGGACTGTCCGTCCGTCTGGGGGTGGAAGGCAGTACTGAAATGCAACCTGGTACCCATGGCATTCTGCAGACTCCGCCAAAACCTGGAGGTGAACTGGGGCCCTCTATCAGACACTATTGAAACAGGAACCCCATGCAGCCTGACGATCTCATCTACATACACCTGCGCCAACTTGTCCACAGAATAGCCACTCCTGACAGGGATGAAGTGAGCAGATTTGTTAAGTCTGTCCACAATCACCCATATGGAGTCCAATCTGTTGGACGTCGCCGGTAACCCCACTACGAAGTCCATAGCTATATTCTCCCATTTCCACTCTGGAATAGGTAGCGGGTTAAGCATTCCAGCCGGCTTCTGATGTTCCAGCTTCACCCTCTGACACACTTCGCAGGCTGACACAAACTGTGCCACTTTTTTTCTTCATTGCTGGCCACCAATAAACTTTCTTCAAATCTTGATACATCTTGGTGGCTCCGGGGTGAACGCTGTATCTTGCATTATGAGCCTCCCTCATAATGTCTCCTTTTAGCCCTATGTCATCTGGTACACAAAGTCTGCTCCCATAGCGGAGGATTCCCTTACTGTCAAATCTGAACTCACTGTCCTTGCCTGACTGAACAGTCCTGGCAATCTTCACTAACTCTGGGTCCTCATGCTGTTTCTGAGCCACTTGCTCCAGAAACACAGGTGTCACTCTCATCTGGGCCACTAAAGCACCTGTACCAGACAACTCCAACTGTAGACCTTCATCAATAAGCTTGTAAAACTCCTTCACCACTGGTCTCCTCTCTGCCATGACGTGGGATAGACTGCCTAGTGACTTCCGGCTTAGGGCGTCTGCCACGACATTCGCCTTACCCGGATGATACTGAATCTTGCAATCATAGTCACTCAGCAGCTCTACCCACCTTCTCTGTCTCAAGTTCAAATCTCTTTGACTCAGGATGTACTGCAGGCTCTTATGATCTGTAAAGATCTCACATTTTACCCCATAGAGGTAGTGCCTCCACATCTTAAGTGCAAAGATTACTGCTGCCATCTCTAGGTCATGCGTGGGGTAATTCAACTCATGCTTCTTTAGCTGCCTAGAAGCATAAGCGATCACCCTCTCATTCTGCATTAGTACACAACCCAGTCCCACACGGGACGCATCACAAAAGACTGTAAAGTCTTCATCACTAGATGGCAAAGCTAACACTGGTGCTGAAGTCAACCTCTTCTTAAGCTCTTCAAAACTCTCTTCGCACTGGTCGGTCCACACAAACTTCTGATTCTTCCTGGTCAACCTGGTCAGAGGAGCTGCTATTTTCGAGAAGTCCTGAACGAACCTCCTGTAGTAACTTGCCAAACCCAAGAAACTCCTGATTTCTGTCACTGAAGTGGGGCCAGTTAGCCACAGCTTCTACCTTCTTGGGGTCCACCTCTATCTCATTCTCTGACACTACATGCCCCAAGAATGAGATGCTCCTCAGCCAGAACTCACACTTGGAGAACTTGGCATACAAGCCATGTTCCCTCAAGGTCTGCAGAACCAACCTCAGATGATGGGCATGCTCCTCTACATTCCTGGAATACACTAAGATATCATCTATGAAGACAATAACAAAGTGATCCAGGTATTGACTAAACACCCTGTTCATGAGATCCATGAATGCTGCAGGGGCATTGGTTAACCCGAACGGCATTACAAGGAACTCAAAATGCCCATATCTGGTCCTGAAAGCTGTCTTTGGCACATCTTCTTCCCTTATCCTTAGCTGATGGTACCCCGATCTCAGATCTATTTTGGAGAAACAACCTGCTCCAGCTAACTGGTCAAATAGATCGTCGATCCTAGGCAACGGGTACTTATTCTTGGTAGTGACTTTGTTCAACTGCCTGTAGTCGATACAAAGCCTAAGGGATCCATCCTTCTTTCTCACAAACAAAACTGGTGCACCCCAAGGTGAGGTGCTTGGTCGGATGAAGCCCTTTTCTACCAACTCTTGCAACTGTTCCTTCAATTCTTTCAACTCAGCTGGAGCCATCCCGTAGGGAGGGATAGAGATCGGTTGGGTTCCAGGCATCAGTTCTATCTCGAACTCTATTTCCCTAGCAGGTGGTAAACCTGGCAGCTCGTCTGGGAAGACGTCTAGAAATTCTCTAACCACTGGCACCGAGGCGGGCTCTCTAACCTGACTGCTAAGCTCTCTCACATGAGCCAAATACCCCTGACATCCCTTCCTAAGCAACCTACGAGCCTGAAGAGCTGATATCAGACCTCTAGGTGTACCCCTCCTGTCTCCCCTGAAGACAACCTCTGACCCATCCTGACCTCTGAACCTGACTACCTTGTCCCTGCAGTCCAAGGTAGCACCATGGGTAAATAACCAGTCCATTCCTAGAATGACGTCAAAATCTGTCAAGTCTAGAACCACAAGGTCGGCAGAAAGGCATCTTCCCTCAACAAAGACTGGACTGCACTGGCAGACTGACTCTGCCACTGATGGGTCACACTTGGGTCCACTGACCCAGAGAGGACACTCTAACTCAGAGATCATCAACCCCAACCTCTGGACGGCTCTCGGAGCAATAAAAGAATGAGATGCACCAGGGTCCATCAAGGCATACACATCTGAACAACCAATGACTAAGTTACCTGCCACCACGGTGTTAGATGCATCTGCCTCCTGTTGAGTCATCGTGAAGATCCGTGCTGGAGCTGATGGACCTTCACCTCTGAAACTCGCTGAAGAAGAGACTGCCTCTCTCCCTCTGCCTCTGCCACTGGCCTGAGTCACGGCTGGAGCTGCTGGCTGAGCCACACTACCAGAAGCTGTCTGCTGAGACAGTGCTCCAAAAGCTGCCCTAGGACACTCCCGAGCCATGTGTCCCTCTTGCCCGCATCTGAAACAGGCTGCTGTCCCAGCCCGGCAAACTCCCCTGTGTGGCCTACTACACTTTGCACAAACTGCATTATCCGCACCAGAGCTCGAACCACTCCCTAGTCCCAGACTGAACTTGACCTTGTTCCAAAACTTCTTCTTCTTGGGCTTCCTAGTGGTGTTACTCCACTTTTTGCTACCTGAAGCTGCTGCACTCAGAGAATAAGAGCCTGGGGTCTTGGAACCAGAAGGCTGTGCCACTGACTGCTTAACTGTCCCCTGAATGATGGCACTGGCCTCCATTTTCTGGGCCATATCCACTATGGCATGGAAGCTCTCCCTATATGCTGACTGGATCAAGGAGGAATATCTGGAGTGGAGTTTCATGATATACCTCCTTGACCTTTTCTGGTCTGAGTGAAGGTTTTGCCCTGCAAATGGCAACAGCTCTAAGAATCTGTCTGTGAACTCCTCTACACCCATCTCATCAGTCTGCCTCAACTGCTCAAACTCTATCATCTTCAGCTCCCTTGAACTATCTGGGAAAGCCCATCCTGCAAACTCGTTTGCAAACTCCTCCCAAGACATGCTATCCACTTTCGGGTTCACATAATTCTTGAACCACTCTCGTGTCTTCTTGCACTTAAGAGTGAACCCAGCCATCTGAATGCCTCTACTGTCATCAGCCCCAATCTCATCTGTGATCACCTTAACCCTTTCAAGATACACAAATGGGTCATCCCCTTTTTCATACTGAGGAGCACAAAATTTCATGTAGTCGGTCATCTTGACCTTGCTCCCACTGGCTGAGCTAGTTCTAGGAGGTTGAGTAACTGGGGCTGCTGGTTCTGTAGGTGGTGGAGGTGGTGCAACATTTTCTGAGGTAGGGTTTGCTGGATTTGGATAGTAAGGTGGGGGTGGATACATTGGGTATTGTGAATATGATGGGTAGTAGGGTGGGTATGGCATCTGTGTGGGATAAGGGGTGAAACTAGGGTAATCCGATGTACCTCCCATCGAATACCCGGGATTTTGTGAGAAGTGTGTGTAGTGGAGTGGCTGAACAAATCCCGAGGCCTGAGTGCCTCCTTGGGACTCTCCCATTCCCTCTTCTGACATGCTAACTCCCAGACTGCCATCCCTCCTCTGCTCTACATCCATATCATCCCCCATGTCTTCTGACATTCCTCCCTGAACTGTTCCCCTCACTGATCTGCTCCTACCCAGATCCAGAGACCTTCTAGGGTCTCTTACTGCTCTTTCTCTGTTAGACCTACTAGACATTGCCCTAGGCAATGTAGGAGGACGGACGCTCATGCCCTCATCCTCGGGTGGCACTCCAGTCAATCGTGCAGATCGACGAGTTCCTCTCATCCTATTTTCTGAAAGGCAGCACATAACAAGCAAATATTAGCATCATATGGTTCATGTGGGAACACATGAACCCTCATCACATACATCACATATCATTAATGCACATGCATATAATCATGGCATTTCACATCATCATGCAAGACAGGACTCCACATCCTATCCTAGTGGACATGATCTTCCCATTGTGCTTGACCTTCTATAACATCTATGAGCCCGACACTCTAGGTCCGACCATATGAACCTAGGGCTCTGATACCATTCTGTAACGACCCGAAAATCGGACCGCTACCGGCGCTAGGATCCAGATCGGCTTAAGGCCGCCGGGACCCGTAGCAAGCCTGACATGTAACCTGTGAACCTGATTAATCCCATACATGATCAACAACATACATAAAAATTAAAACTTTTCTTTCATACATTCTATCATACACCGAACTCAACCTATGCATGCACTGAACATAGTCATAATCATAAACTTGACCCCTTTGTGGGATCTCATCAATGCCCCCAATGGGTGGCATAACATGTGTTGAGTTGGTTTATATATACATCATCAAACATCTAAGATCATGTAATAAAAGGGATAACAACATCCATAGGGTCAAGCACAACTTCTAATCCTCAATATCATTATACATAACATGACTATTCAAACTTTACATTATCTTACAATTTATCATGTCCACTTTCTATCTATTACAAACACATGACTTTACTCTTCTTGACTTCTCAGTCTAGCCTGTACCTGCAATCCTGGTGGATTAGGGAAAAGGGGTGAGCTACTAGAGCCCAGTGAGCAGAATAATAGAAAATAACATTTAAAATCTCATGCCATCATGTAATGCAACACATCACAACAAAACACATCTCGGATGGTATTGTCACCAATAGTCCTCTACATTTCCAAAGTGCCGGGACGTAGAATGGGTACAACCGGTCTTTCTCTTAACATAACATATCATAACATTCCAATGTGCCAGGGATGTAGAGTGGGTACAACCTGGACTTTCTCTTACATAGTGCCAGGGACGTAGAATGGGTACAACCTGGACTTCCATACCATATCATGCCGTAACATCATCATACCATATGAGGACTAAAGGATCATCCAATAACCAATCCACATCAACATCATAAATGCAATGCAACATATTCGTGAATTCTAATGCAAACAACCTAATTCATCACATGGCATTCATGATGCATGAACATGCTAAAAAATTTATAATTTATTTGCTTGAAATCGTAAAGGTTTATTCTACTCACCTCTTGGCTAGCTCTGACAAAGACTAATGCAGCTAACTCACTGCTGGGGTCCTCGGTTCCTCAGGTCCGAACCTACACAGGTGGACTCAAATGAGGGACCAAACAACTAGAACATAACTCTAAGAACATCCCCCAAAAACTCCCTAAAACACCTCAAAACAATCATACAAAATCATGCAAAGGAAGGCTGAACAGGGCAGGTTCGGCGGCCGAAAGTCCCTCCAGAGCCGAAACCCAGGCAGGTTCGGCGGCACCTTCGGTGGCCGAAAGTCCCAGACAGAGACGAAAGTCTCTTTTCAGGGGCAGGCTTCGGCAGCCGAAAGGCTTGCCTCCCCAGCCATGTTCGGCGGCCGAAAGTCCTTCGGCTGCCGAACCTGGTTTCTACCAAAGGGCAGAAACTTGGCTCCTCTATGCACATTTGCCTCCAAAACTTCCAATCATGCATAAACCTATTCTACAACACACATACTCAAGCATACAAGCTCCTAGGGGCTTCAAACCAACTAAAACCCCATCTACAACACATCAAACAACACAAATCCAACATACATTGTCCATAACCCAACATAAACCCAAAAACTCATAAAACCCTACACATGCATTTCTACTTCAAGAATCAACTTAAAACTTGTTAAAAACATGTAGTGAGCTCAAGATCGGCCCTTACCTCTTGTAGATCGAGAGGAAAACGACTCTAGCTCAAAGATGGGAGAGATTTGAGTTCTTGGACCTCAAAGCTCCAAAACTCGCTTTAAACTCGAAAATCTTCAAAACAAGATGAAAACTCACAAGAAAAGCATGAAATCTCGAAGGGAGAAGCTCAAAACAGAGGAGGGGCGGTGGAGAACTCACCTTGGCCGAAAACGGAAAGAAAAGCTTGCCCGTTTCGGCCATGGGGTCCTTTTATAGGGCTGTCCTTACCACCTTTCGGCGGCCTAACGTGCCCCCACAACGCATGCAAGTTCGGCGGCCGAACATGAGGTTCGGCGGCCGAACATGAGGTTCGGCGGCCGAACCTTGGCTGATTTAAATAAGGCTTTCGGAGGCCTAAAGCGCTCCCAAAACCTCCCCATGTTCGGCGGTCGAACATGACTTTCGGCGGCCGAACCTGGCAAAGTCTCCAAGGCCCTCTCCACTCAAAACTTGGATTTATTTTCATTAAAAACCATAAAATACATCAAAACATCTTAAGAAAACATGGTTTTACCCTTCTAGAGGTCTCTGACATCCGAGATTCCACCGGACGGTAGGAATTCCGATACCGGAGTCTAGCCAGGTATTACAAGCTAGGTCTAGGTGTTTGGATCTCAGGGGCTACAGGTGCTACTGGTGGTGGAGGAGGTGCAGCATTCTCTGGGTTAGGGTTTGCTGGACTTACGTAGAAGGGTAAGGGTGGATACATGGGGTACTGTGGATAAGATGAGTAAAAGGGAGGATAGGGCATGAAGGTAGGATATGGATTATAATCGGAGTAATCCGATGTACCCCCCATCGGATACCCTGGGCCCTGTGGAACGGGTTGATACTAAGGTGGGGGAGCATACCCCGAGGCCTAAGCGCCTCCTTGAGACTCTTCCATACCCTCATCAGACATACTCATGCCCAGACTACCATCTCTTCTCTGATCATCCTCCTCTACCTCCCTCACATCAGCCGACATTCTACCCAGACCTGTCCTCCTCCTGTTCACATCAAAAGACCTTATAGGGCCTCTCGATATCCCTTCCCTGCTAGATCTACTAGACATTGCCCTTGGCAAAGTAGGGGGACGGGCATCCATGCCCTCATTCTCTGGTGGGACTCCAGTCAATCCTGCAGATCGACGAGTGCCTCGTATTCTGATTTCTGAAAAACAACACATACATATAAACATTAACATCATATGGTTCATGTGGAAACACATGAACCCGCATCACATACATAGTATATCATTAATGCACATGCATATAGTCATGGCATTTCACATTATCATTAAGACAGGACTCTACATCCTATCCTAGTGGACATGATTTTTTACCTATTGTGCTTGCTCTTCTATAACATCTATGAGCCCGACACTCTTTAGGTTCGACCATATGAACCTAGGGCTCTGATACCAATCTGTCAGGACCCGAAAACCGGACCGCTACCGGCTCTAGGATCCAGATCGACTTAAGGTTGCCGGGACCCGTAGCAAGCCTACTATACATGTTGTACACCTGATAAAAATCCCATACATGATCATACATTTTCATAAAAACTTTAAACTTTCACATATACCAAGCTTGACCTGTGCATGCACCATACGGTAAATATAAAACCCCATACTAGAGCCCTCATGTAGGTTCGGACCCGAGGAACCGAGGACCCCAGCAGTGAGTGAGCTGCTTCAGTGTCTGGACAGAGCTAGCCAGAGGTGAGTGGAAACAAGCTTAATGTTTTAAATCAAGCAATTAAATGTTTTGAGCATGTTTCATGCATCATGATGACATGTAATAGGCTGATTGCATTAGTTCACGAATATGTCGCATTGCATTTTATTTTGTGGTTGTGGGTGAATTCTGTATGATCCAATTAGTCCACGAGGCTTTATATATGATATGACAGGAAGACCAGGACCCCATGCTACGGCCTGGCACGAGACTTTATATATATGATATGACAGGAAGACCAGGACCCCATGCTACGGCCTGGCACGAGGCTTTATATATGATATGACAGGAAGACCAGGACCCCATGCTACGGCCTGGCACGAGACTTTATGTATGTTATGACAGGAAGACCAGGACCCCATGCTACGGCCTGGCACGAGACTATGTTGGGACTAATTGGTGACAGGTTCACCCTTGATGTGGATTGTCTGTGATATGATGCATTTCATGAAAGCATGAACTTTAATATAATGTTTTCAGTTTCTGCTCACTGGGCTTTTAGCTCACCCCTCTCCCCTAACCCCAGGTTTGCAGGTACGGGATTGATAGAGAAGAAAAGAAGAGAAAAGTCATATGTATGTAATAGCTAGAGTTTGTGGACATGACAAATGATAAGAATGTAATTATGTTATTGAGGATAGAGTTGTGCTTGACCATAGTATATGTTAATCCCTTGGTATGTACATGATCTTATTTTATGATGTATATGTGAACCAACTCAACACAGGATATATATTGCCCATTGAGGCTTTGATGAAATCCCACAGAGGGATTAATGTTTATGTATATGATGAATATAGTGCATGCACAGGTTGAGTTTGGTAAATGAAGAAAAGAAAAGTTTTTAATTCTTATGTATGTTTGTTGATCATGTATGGGATTAAACAGATAAACAGGATGTATGTTAGGCTTGCTACGGGTCCCGGCGGCCTTACGCCGATCTGGATCCTAGCGCCGGTAACGGTCCGGATTTCCGGGGCGTTACAAAATGCTCTAGTGGGCAACATATCATACATCAAGCTTGGTTCAACATTTCTTATCATTGAAACATTTCATATAGATCATGTTCAAAAAGGGATTAACCATAAACATTAGGGCCAAGCATAATACTAATCCCCAATACATTTCTTTACATTACATCATTCTTACACTTCATGTCCATTACTAGCCTATTACATAGACTATACCATAATCCTGCTGACTTTCCCATAGCTACCTATGCTCCTGCAAACCTGGGGGTTAGGGGAGAGGGGTGAGCTAGAAAAGCCCAGTGAGCAGAACTATAAAAAAATATTATAATAAACATATGCTCTCATGAATGCGTCACAGCACAAGCAATTCACATCACGGATAGACTGACCCAAAAATCCCTCTACTCTATGCCTGGCCCTCGGTGGAGCTCCTCAGGACTTCTGTTACATACATAAGCTCTATGCCCAGCCCTCGGTGGGGCTCCTCAGGACTTATGTTACATAGCATAAAATCTAGAGGGCTAATGGGTTGTCCTGTTGTCCATCCACACCCACAATGAATAATGCAATGCGTCATATTCGTGAATTCTAATGCCAACAACCTATTATATATCATGATGCATGAACATGCTTAAAACATTTGCTTTCTTGAAATAAAGGATTAGTTAGTTCCACTCACCTCTGGCTGACTCTGGACTAACTCTGAAGTAGCTATCTCACTACTGATCACCTCAGTTCCTCAGGTCCGATCCTACACAAGTGGACTCAAATGAGGGACCAAACATACTCTAGCATAACTCTAAACATCTCCCCAAAAACCCCCTAAAACATCATAAAACATGCATGCAAAACAGGCAAAGGAAGGTTGGACAGGGGACTTTCGGCAGCAGGTTCGGCGGTCGAAGGTCCCTCCAGAGCCGAAAGTCAGGCACTTTCGGGGGCAGGTTTGGCGGCCGAAACTCCGCTCCAGAGCAGAAAGTCCAAACTTTTGGGGGCGAGTTTAGGCGGCCTAAAGCTGCCTTCAGGCAGGTTCGGCGACCGAAACTGGCTTTGGCGGCTGAACCTGGGCTCTTCCAAAGGGTAGAACCCAAGCCTCATAAGCACATCCAGCCACCCCAAAACCTCTCAACTCACACCAATACACACAAAAGCATGCATAAACATATTCTCAAGCATATAGGGGCATAAAACTAGTCTAAACCCCAACAAACATCAACGTAGCATAGATTAGAGCATAAAACTAACATAAACCCTAACATTTACATATACTCTAAAGCATGCATCAAAACCCTTAACCCCTTTTTAAAACTTACTTAAAACATGAAAGAAGAGAAGGATCTACACTTACCTCTTGGAGATCGAGAGGAGATGTGATCCCAAACTTGGAGATGTGGAGGAACGAGCTCCGGGGGTCTCCAAGCTTCAAAACTTGATCTTGACCTCAAAAATCTTCAAAACCAAGTAAAAACTCATTAAAACTTGAAGGGATTGAAGGAAAACAACAAATCGACCATGGAAGGGCAAAATCTCACCTATGCCCGAAAATGGAGAGAGAAAACTCGCCCATTTTCGGACAAGGGGCCTTTTATAGGTGGCTGGCCAGACCACCTTCGGGGGCCAAAGGTGCTTCCGCAAACTCCCCATGTTCGGCGGCCGAACCTGAGTCTGCTTCCTTGGTCTTTTTCTTTCAAAACTCAATTTCTTTCTTTGTTAAAATCATAAAACATGTAAAAGCATTTTAGAAAACCTTTATTTTACCCTTCTAGAAGGCTCCGACATCCGAGAAATTCTGGATTCCAACGGAGATTCTGTCGGAAAGTGGAAATTCCAGTGCCGGGGTTTAGCCGGATATTACAAAAAGGTTTCAGCCACTCATGGCTAAAACAAAAATAAAAAAATAAAGAAAGGACGAAGAAGAGATGGTATCACTTGCAATCCCGTAGGTGTGTCAAAGTTGGTATGTAAAAGGTTGTGGGGAGGCTCCTTATGTGTGTTTTTATAGTTGAAAGTGTTGCCCTAGGTCCTTACATGCTGCCCTTGCTGCCCAAGAGGTGCTTGCTGCCCAAGTTGAGTCTGAAAAGGAAAGATTCGCGTTTCAAAATTATTCAGAAGGAAAGAGGCATGCGCTTGCTCTTCAGATGGAAAGTGGCGCGCATAATAGATTGCAGAAGGAAGGTGGCACGCGGTCATTGAATGCAAAAGGGAAAGTGAATCTATCCAGTCTTTCCTTTTTAGGTGGAGTCTTCGTTTGAATTTTGAATGTTGAACGCAGAAGAGGCAAGTGCGTCTTCATGAAATCTTGCTGCCTAAATAGGAAGATTTGACTGCTGCAGTGTGTGCACATCTTTGAACAAGGAAAGGAAGATATGCGATTTGAATTTCAAATAATCTTCTGACTGAACTTTCCTTATTTGCTTTTGCTTCTGCACTTTCCTTATTTGAAAACTTTTCTTTTCTGAAAACTTTCCTTATTTGAAAACTTTCCTTATTTGAAAACTTTCCTTATTTGAAAACTTTTCTTTTTTGGCACTTTCCATATTTGGCACTTTTTGGCAGTTTTAAAAGCATTTTCTCCATATTGTCTCTTTACACCTAATATCTGCAAAACATGATTAAAACCATAAAATTAGGCAGAAAAGATGCAAATAAACATCAAGAACATAATGATAAAGTGGACTAAAATATGCTCTATCACGAATGCACTTAGCACTTTTATGCGACTCATGAACCAGGTTTTGCGTCCTTTCTTACGCAAATTTGTGGTTGTTTATTTTGATGAGATCTTGATTTTTAATCGCAGTGAAGAAGAACATTTACAGCATCTCTGTCAAGTCATAACAGCCTTGCAAGAAAGCTAGCTGGTTATTAATCTTAAGAAGGGCATTTATATGACGTAGCACGTTTTGTTCCTGGAGTTCGTTGTTAGTGCAGAAGGGATACATGTTGATGAGAAGAAGGTAGAAGCAATACGGAATTGGCCCATCCCTAAAACTATTTTTAAAGTTTGTAGCTTTTATAGGCTTGCTACTTTCTATTGACGGTTTATCAGAAATTTTAGCAACATCGTTGCCCCTATCATAGATTCCTTGAAGAAAGAGAGAGTACAGAAATTTGCATGGACTGAAGCTGCCAATAAGAGTTTTGAAGATATTAAAGATAAGCTTACTTCTGCCCCTATTCTTGCTCTACCCGATTTTGATAAACTGTTTGAGGTTGAATGTGATGCTTTTGGAGTTGGGATTGATGGAGTGTTGTTACAGTCTAAAAGGCCTATTGCCTTCTTTAGTGAGAAACTAAATGAAGCTAGAAAGAAGTGGTCTACTTATGAGCAGGAGCTATATGCAGTATTTTAGGCTTTTAAAACTTGGGAGCAGTATCTGATGGGGCGAGAGTTTATTATTCACACATATCATAAATCTTTGATCCATTTTAAAACAGAAAAACATGTGAATACAATGCATGCTCGATGGGCAGCTTACTTTGGAGCCTTTCATTATGTCATCAAACATAAGGTTGTCCATAGTAATAAGGTGGCAAATGCTTTGAGTAGGAGAGCTGCTCTGTTGATTACAGTTAATCAGGAGGTTGTACGTTTTGAATTCCTGAAGGATTTGTATGCTACAGATGATGACTTTGCTAATACATGGGCTAGAGTCCAGACCCACTAGCCTGCTGATAGGTTCTTGGTACATGATGGCTTTCTTTTTAAGGAGAATAGGTTATGCATCTCTCGATTTTTTTTGCGGGAAAAACTGATTCGGGAGGTCCATGGAGGAGGTTTGAGTGGTCATTTGGAGCGTGACAAGACTATTGCTAGGTTGGAGGAGCATTTTTACTAGCCACCATTAAAAAGGGATACAGGTCGGATGGTCCAAAAGTGCCCAGTTTGTCAAACTCAGAAGGGACATTCGCATAATACAGGCTCATACACTCCACTTCCTATTCCAACACATCCTTGGGAGGACTTGTCTATGGATTTTGTTAAACATAGGCATTTCAAATATCAAGCTACCGCTGATAAATATAGGCATTTCAAGTCCTTCAATGTCGGTGACCAAGTTATGGTGTATTTACGCAAGGGGCATGGTGGAGGACAGAAAAAGCTTGATGCCAAGAAGATTGGTCCATTCTGGATCATTCAGAAGATCAATGACAATGCCTATGTTCTTGACCTCCCACATCAGATGAAAATTTCCAATATGTTTAATGTGGCAGATCTATTTCCGTATTACCCTGCTAATGACAACTCGAGGTCGAGTTCTTTATAAGTGGAAGGGAATGACATGGAGCAACTAGCCTTGGACTTTACGACAGACTTGGACCGGGCCTAACTTTTGCTGCTAACGTCCAATAGAGACCCACGATAGCTTTTCGGAAAGGAAATTTTGAGACGTACGATTTTCAAAAGTGTGATGAGGGCCACAGGCCTGTCATAAAGTTCGATATGAAAATTTCATCGTTTAGGGGGTCAATTTTGCATTTTAATTATTTTTTTGGATATTTTGAGTATTTTTATAATTTTGCATATTAGGTTTTTGTTTCTATTATAAATAGCCTCCCTTGGCTATTAGAAACTCACGTTTTCAAATTTTGAAGAATTTCAGTAAGACTTTTAGTCTTCTAGCCTATTTTTTCTCTTATTTCGTCTTAACCAAATGATATTAGTTAAAACTCCTGATAGAGTCTAAATAGTCCTTTATCACATATTTTCATCCAACTTAAAGGATTTTCACCAAATTTTATTTTCTTCAACTTTATCATTTATCCAAATATCTAATCATCAATGCAACTAAAAATATATATTCATACGTTTCAGGACGTAATTGAAATATTCCAAAATTTATTCAAGAAAAGTGAGCACAAACTTCCTCTCTTCAAGATTCTTCTTAATTCCTTATTATCTTTCTCTTATTCTCTTATCCTTCTCTTTCCTTTAAAATTTTTTCACTTCTCCTCCAAGTTGTTCTTCAATACAAGAAAATAAACCAAATGAATTCAATTATTCCATAAAAAAAAAGTACAAATGATAAAAACTCTCTTCCTAATATAAATCTAAACTTACCTTAAAAATTTCAACCACTTGTTACTATTCACATAAATTTTAATCTTAAAATTTCCCCTTGATTTCTTCTTCTAACTTGAATTTCTAATTTTCACATAAATTTTAATCTTAAAATTTCCCTTTGATTTCTTCTTCTAACTTGAATTTCTAATTAAAAATGGTATTTGGATAAGATGAAAATTTAATTTATCGAAGGACTTATGGAAATTAGTGGTAGAAGGAAGATAGGTTTATGGAGAAAATGGTAAAGGACCATCGTCCATGAAGAGCTTACTGAGGGAGAAGAAGATCTGTAAAGACTTTTTCTAGATTTTTTTTAATTTAATGGCTATGATTGGATACATTCTATTTTATGTAACCTCATGGTGGAAATTTAATTTTAAGGAAAGAGAAAAAAATCTAATCTTTCATCTTTTTCCAAATCTTTTTTTTATATATATTTAGACATCAAACCCAAAGACATTTCATATTTAAATATTTCCCCACCATTTTTAGTCATTTGATCAAATTAACCCTTGCCAAGTTTGACTATAGTCAAACCATAGCATTTTATTTTTTAATTTCAATCTTTTTTTATAACACCAAATAAGTTCATAGGTTGATTTTTCATTTGAGTTTTTTAACCATTGTAATGGACTTATTTTAATTCCAGCATAAGTATTTGAACATAATTTGAATAGTACTATTCACGTGTGGGAAAAGTATCGGGTGCCTTTCGGGTGGTACTATTCATTTTCCGGGAATGATACAATTCACGATTGAAATTTTTGGGGTATTACTACTCTTCCCCTCTTATAAAATATTCATCCTTGTAATTTTAGCTTTACTAAAGTGATGAGGATATTATTGCTTCATTGTATCTTTACTCTCTCAAGTTGCTTCTTCTATTTTGTGGTTCCTCCACAAGACTTTAACACGAGGAATTCTTTTATTCCTTAACTATTTAATCTCTATTACCAAGATCTTCATAGGTTTCCTTAACTATTTTATCTCTCTTGCCAAGATCTTCATAGGTGCCTCTTCGTATGATAGATCTAGTTGTATATCCACCAATTCTACTATAAGGATATGGGAAGAGTTTGATCTATATCTTCTAAGCATGGAGATAAAGAAAACATTGTGTATCTTATCGAGTTTTGATGGTAAGGGTAGCCTATATTTTACTAGGCCCACATAATCAATGATTTCATATGGACCAATAAATCTTGGGCTTAGCTAGCCCTTCTAGCCAAAATTGAGCAATATCTTTTAAGATACTTTAAGGAATATTTTATCGCCCACTGAATGTTCTATATCTTTTTTTTTTTTTAGATTTGCATATGACTTTTGTCTATTTGTTGCTGCCTTTAACCTCTCCTTGATGATTTTGATATTTTTTTTGTCTGTCTCATCAAATCAGGACCCATAAGCTTATATTCACTTAGCTCTGTCTAGCATAGAGGATTCATACATTTCATTCCGTACAATGCTTCATAGAGCGTCATCTTAATACTTGATTGGTAGCTATTATTATAAGCAAATTCCATCAATGAAAGGTATTTTCCTAGCTATCTTCAAATTCATTCACACAACTCCTTAACATGTCTTCTAATATTTGAATTACTCTCTCTGATTGACCGTATATCTGTGGATGGAAGGTTGTGCTGGAGTCCAGTTTAGTACCCAAGGCTTCATGTAGTTTCTCCTAAAATTTTGATGCAAACCTCGGGTCTCTGCCAGCTATGTTGGAAACAGACACGCCATGAAGGCATAATGTGTCATTTATATACAATTTTGATAACCTTTCAAGAGATAATTTGTTCTTACAAGTAGCAAGTGCACAATTTTGTCAATCTATCAACTATCACTAGACAACATCCTTTTTCATCGGTGTAAGTGAAAACCTAATGACAAAATTCATGGTAATTCAATCCTCTTTTCACAATGGAATAGAGATTGGATGTAGTAAACTAGAAGGAATTTTATGCTATGCTATGCTTTTAGCTATTGACAGGATAAGCATTTGGAAATAAACTTTGCTATATTCCTTTTCATACTTGGCCATCAGTAGTTTCTTTTCAAGTCTTGATACAATTTGGTGCTACTAAGATACATTGCATAAGAGCTACTATGAGCTTCTTCAAGTATACTCTTCCTTAACCCAATTTTGTTTGGCACACATATTTTGTTTTTGTAGCATAAATAGCCATCGGCTTTAATTTCAAACCCATTATCCCTCCCTTCTTTTGCTTATTTTACCTTTACTGCAATCTTTTCATCTTATTTCTGAGCTTCCTGAACTTGTTGAAATAAACTGAACTTAACCCTTAATTCTGCAATAATAGCTTCATCTTTAGCTAGTGTCAAGTGAGCATTCATAGCTTTTAGTGCAAGCAAATGTTTCCCGCTAAGAGAATCAATAACTAAATTTGCTTTGTCAGGATGATAGTTAATGATACAATCATGATACTTCAACAACTCCATCAATCCCCTGTACCTCAAATTCAATTATTTTTTATTGGGCAAGTACTTTAGGCTTTTATGATCCGTATAAATGTAGCACATTCACCATACAAGTAATGCCTCTATATCTTTAATATAAAGACTACATCTGTCAATTCTAAATCATGGGTGGGATAGTTTCTTTCATGTAGCTTTAGATGTCTAGAAGCACAAGCAACAACTTTCAAATCCTGTATGAATACACAACCAAGTTTATTATGTGAGGCATCACTATAAATCACAAAGTCTTTACTTGACATAGGATGTGTAAGAGCAGGTGCTTCTGTGAGTATAGCCTTTAATCGATCAAAATTGGCCTGACATTTGTCATTCCATTCGAACTTGACATTTTTTTATAACAACATTATCGGTGGAGCAGCTATTTGATATAATCATTTTACAAACCTTTTATAATAACCAGCCAACCTCAAGAAGCTTCCAACTTCTATAACATTTTTTGGTGGCTTTCATGCAAAAATAACCTCTAACTTTTTGGGATCAACACTTATGCCTTCTGCAAATACTACATGTCCCAAAAAAATGTCATTCAATAAAAGTTCACATTTGCTGAATTTAGCATATAGTTGATTCTCCCTTAGTGTCTGTAACACAATCTTCAAGTGCCTATTATGCTCTTCTTTTGCCTTTGAAAAGACCAAAATGTCATATATGAAGATGACAACAAGCTGATCCCAATAAGGATGGAAGATATAGTTCATTAGGTCTATAAAGGCAGTTGAAGCATTAGTCAATCTGAATGGCATGATAAGAAATTCATGATGCTCATATTGGGTTCTAAATGTAATCTTTGATACATTTGCTTCCTTTAATATGAGCTAATAATAGCCCGATCTTAGGATACTTTTAGAAAAGGCACCCATTCACTTTAGCTGATCAAACAAATCATCTATGCGGATAGTGGGTATTCATTTTTTATGGTCATCTTATTGAGCTATTTATAATCCGCACACAATCTTAGTGAAGCATCCTTCTTATTAACAAAGAGCACTAGTGTGCTCGAGGGAGAGATAATGGGGAATATGAAGCCCTTGTGAAGTAGTTATTGTAGCTGCACCTTCAATTCTTTTAATTTTGTCGAAGCCATCCTATAAGGAGCAATTGATATGGGTGAAGTGCCTAGTACAACTTCTATGGCAAATTCTACTTCTCTACCTGGTGGTAAGCTTGGTAATTCATTTGGAACAACATCAGGAAAGTCACAAACAGTAGGTATATCTTGCATTGTAGGTTTTTCCTTCTTAGCCTCCAAAACAAAGGCTAAGTATGCTTCACACGCCTTTCTTATCATTCTTCTGGCTCCAGTAGCAGAAACGATATTGGAGAGAAAATCTATATCTCATCCACAACCACTACTTCTTCACCTTTCAATGTTTTTAACATGATCCGCTTCTTTCTGCAATCAGCTATAACTTGGTGTCTAAACACTAGTCCATTTCTAGTATCACGCCAAATTCTCATAAAAGGTAATTCAATTAAATCTCCATGAAAAATGTGGCCATGAATCAAATTGAGACAATCTTTAAATATTTTATTGACAATTACGCTATGGCCGATAGGATTAGTTAATACTAAGTCTCGATTTAGCGTGTCTGCCTATAGTTTTTTCTTATTTATAATAGACATGCAAATATAAGGATGTGTGGAATCAGGATCAATTAAAGTATGTACACATTAACCAAAGATAGAAAAAGTATCCATAATAACATCAGGGGTGTCCTAGACTTCTCTAACTTTGATGGCATAAGCTCTAGAAGGTGCTATAAATTTTAGTCTATTCACAGACTCTGACACTCTTTGACTAGTGGTACCTGTCAACTCACTTTTGCCCCTACTTCTAACCTTTTACGTTTTTGGTGCAGTTCTTTCTATTGCTAGTGTTGATGCTGTCTATCCTTTAGGACAATCTCTCATAATATGATCTATAGAGCCACATATTCAACAAGCTCCTATTAGCAGTCTAAAATTACATGTATGCTAATCAGACCAAATTTAGACTCATTTATTATGTTGTTATTAATGTTAATTTACATATTTTCTGCCTAATTTTGTGGTTTTGATATTATTTTGCAGAAAATGGTGTAAATAGGTGATTTGGTGAAAATGCTCTTAAAACTGTCTAAAAGAGGATGAAGGGGAACAAGCATGGTTTGCCCAAGCCAAGTTGCAGCTGAAGTGAAGATAAATAAGGAAAGTACAGATAGCAGAGTAGTGAGAAATTCAAATTTCAAATCTCCAAGAAGTCTTTCCCTTATTAAAAATGTGAAGACACCTCAACACTCAATTCTGCCTATTTAGAAAGCCAAATCTCAAGAAGATACACTTGCCTTCCAAGAAGTCAAAATTCAAAAATCAAAATTCAAAATTCAAAATTCAAAATTCAAAATTCAAAATTCAAAAGCCATCTCAACAAGGAAACCTAAGGCAATACTTTCAGCTATAAAAGGATCACAATCAAAAAAGAGAAAGCTTGGACACCTTTCGAATTGAAGAGCCGCACGCCTCCCTCTCCAAGCCACCGATCGGTTCCTCTTCCTCTTCTCTTTCTTTTATTTTTTGTATTTTGTTTCAGCCATGAGTGGCTGAAACCTCTTTTTCTAGTTGAAGGTTAGGTGAAACTTTAGTTGTTTTACGGATTGGGAGATCTGAATATATTATATTTATCCTTTATTTATCAATATTTATGCAATTTCATGTTTAATTCCATTATTGCTTTGTTGTTTAGATCACTAGGGCCCATTGATTCTTGATTGCAAAGTAATAATTTGTTAGTTTGGATAGTTTTAAGTCTGTAATTGCTTGAATTATTCAAACAAAAGTAACTCTTGGTGTGAAAACTAAGGAAATGCATGATCTAACAATATCACCATACGTTTGGGTAGCTAAAATTAGGTCTCTCTATTTCTTAATGCAATTAACGGTTGATTGATGCTAAAAGCCCCAAGGATATTCCTTGGCAACTTGTTGATTAGTGATTAATTAGAGAACGTTTCCTGGTTAATCTATGCTTATTGAATCAAATAAAGGAACCTAAGTGTCAATGATCAATCCCAACAACTGAAGGGGATCCAGTTCTTCAGCTAGAGCTTTTCTCATATTTGAATCTTCTTTACTTTATTATTTACTTTACCTTGTTGCTTTTGATTCCAGATTAATTCATCAATCTCAAAACCCCCCTTTTATTTTACTTTCAGTTTATTTACTTGGTCTTGATAAGGAAAATAGTTTAGTATCAATTCCCTGTGGATTCGATCATTTTACCACTATCTACAATTGTAAAATTCTGGATAACCAAAAAGGTTATTTTTTACCGGTTTTGACAACCGCACAGTAAAAAATTGACACCGTTGCCGGGGAGTTGATTTAACTAACTTATTTTTCTTTCATGACCAGGGCTGGATGTAAAGAAAATCTACTATACGATCCAGAAATTGAGTTCACATCAAGACAAGCCAATCCGAGGAACCAAGCCTCAGAACAGTCTTCATCAAACAGCAACCACCAACTTGGAAGCTGCAATTCAATTTGTTGCACAACACATTCAGACCAATGCTGCTGCACCTACTGTCAAGACTACTGTCTAAGAAACAGAACAATCTGTGCCACCTACTGCTGAATTTAAAGCTGAATTTACTGTCAAACCTACTGTACCAAGAAAAAGAACCAGCTGCAGAACTTGTTGAACTAGCTGCTGAATTTACTGCACAATCTGCTACAAAGATGACAGATTCATCCACAACTGATACACAAGCTGCTACACCCAAACCAGCCCAAAAATAAAAAATTTTTGCCAAAAAAATTCCAAAACTAGCCCTCCAAACAACATCTGAATCAACTGGAATAAAGGCAGTTACAGCAATACCTAAAGAGGCAAAAAATGCAGCAGCTTCTGCTCTTGAACCAGCTACTGTCCTTACTGAATTTGAAGCTGAAAATATTGAGGTGAGAGCTCCAATTGCACAAGAAAAGACTCTTCGAGAACTAGCAGCACCCGTGGATGATCAAGCACTATGGTGCATCACTTACCCACCTTTGAGAGCCCATTTTGAGCTTAAAACCGGATTAATTCACCTACTTCCAAAATTCAGAGGTTTGAAGAATGAAGATCCACACAAGCATCTTAAAGAATTTCACGTTGTGTGCTCCACAATGAGGCCTCAAGGTATTTCTGAAGAGCATGTTAAATTAAGAGCCTTTCCCTTTTCTCTTGATGATTTTGCCAAATATTGGTTATTCTATTTACCACCCGGATCCATCACTTCATGGGAAGGGATGGTGAGAGCCTTCTTGAGCAAATACTTTCCAACCTCAAAAGTTATTGGCATCAGAAGAGAGATCAATTGTATCAAGCAAAAAGATTATGAAGAGCTATATGAATATTGGTAAATATTCAATCGATTGTGCACAAACTGCCCTCAACATGACATCTCTTATAAATCCCTTATTGAACATTTTTATGGAGTTTTGCTGCCATCCGAAATAAAATTCATTGATGCAGCATGTGGAGGTTCAATTGAAGATAAAACACCTCAAGCAATTAGAGAGTTAATTTCAACAATGGCAGCCGCATCCAAGCAATATGAAGATCAAAGAGAACTGCCAAGGAGAGTTAATGAGGTAAGTACATCTTCCTTAGCCTCACAAATTTCTGATTTAACTTCTGCTGTCCATAGTTTGGTTATAGGATAGGCTCAACAAATTCATCAAGAATATCAAGTCAAGGCCAATGCAGGATTTAATGGACAACAGAGATACGATCCTTACTCTGACACCTACAATTTAGATTGGAGGGAGCACCCGAACTTTGGTTATGCTAAGGCACATCAATATCAAAATTCAGCCCAAGCAGCACCTCAGGAATCTAGTTCGCCCTTTGAGGAGATCGTAAAATCTTTGGCAAATACGATGCAAAACCTTCAAGAGCAAATGAGTCAAATGGCTACCTCCCAAACAGAGATTAATCTAAAGCAAAATGTTAGTGCCATCACATTGAGAAGTGGGCTTCAGAATGATAGGGCTGATGATAGGGCTGCACAAATGCAAAAATAGGTTGCTGAAGAAAATCTATTTGCCCAAATAGACTGGACAGACATACTAAGTTCAAAAGACAGAATGCTATTTACAGGTTATGCAGGTAACACAAGTAGAAAGCTATTTGCCCAAACAAACATCAGAGGAAAAATAGCCAGACAATGGTTTGCCCAAACCAGCAGTAGAGGATAAGGCAGAATTCGATTTGCCCACATTCAGTACCAAATTGTAGCCACCTTTTATGGAGAAATATGAATTGGAGTTCGAAGTGCTGCCCAAACACCTCAAAATTTCAAACATAAGGGCTAGAGGCACACCTCACTTGAAAGAGGAGAAACTAATCATGTTACTTCATGAGTACATGAAAGAAATAGGATGGGCGATGACCAAAACGAAAGGCGTGTTGCACTTCTTACTTAATTCGGTTGGGACCCTTTTCCCTCCCCCAATTACTTGAACCTTAATCAAGTCAAGAAAGTCCAGCCTATGACTTTAAACCGGGGCGCTACTGGGAGGAAACCCAGTGGAGATGGAGAGCATGCTGCAACTGCTGGTGCAACACCTACTGCCAGCTGACCACGGAGGCACCTAGCTTGGCCAGCTGTTTGTCCAAATAGACTGGGCAAAAAACCACACCAGGGAAGTACTCAGTTTTCTTTTGATCTTTAATATTTCCAATACATTGAGGACAATGCATAAGTTAGGTGTGGGGGTGCATATCTCTGATTTTTTAAGTCCATTTTAGCTTTAATTTTTAGTTAGCATACATTAGGTGAATTTTTTTTTTCATTTCTATTATTTTTGCCTTTAATGCACACACATGTAGCCATAATTTTTTTCTTTTTTCTGTTTTAGTATGATTTACTCAAACACATAGGCTATGTTGAATGAGCTTTCTTTCCATGACCCCCATTGATGTGATGACTCTTTAAACCTAAGTTGAATCAACTGCAGTGAGTTGTATTCATTTTTGGAAATTTCCTTTTCAATTGAATCTTTGAGCTTGCTATGGTAAAAATGAATTTCATTACTCATTAGAGAGAATCAAAAAAAATGAAAGATATGTGAAACAAATATGACTTATTTTAGCAATTGGTGTTGATTTGCCCAATTCATTGAGAAAAATAAAATTCAGCAAAGGCAAAGACCTCAAAAGCATAAAATAAAAACTGTTCTAATGGTCAAAGACTATGAACAGAGCTAGTAGCCACTTGGAAAGGTGACCAACTGAGTAACTGAGGGTGGGTATCACAAATATGTACCTTCACGTCAAAAGGTTAGTGACTTTTTCAAGCAAGAATAAAGTACAAAAAGCTGAATAAAGTGCTTCAAGTAAAGGAAAATCACTCCGAGAGCTAGGAAAAGTTTAAACTGAACAAGAATATGTGTATGTATAATCTCTCCAATGAGGAAAACGATTAGAAGCCATGGTAGGTAAAGGGAGACAAGGAAAGAAGTAGAGTAGCCTTGGTGCATGCACACTTCACTGCAATGCTTCAAAGTAGGGGTCTGGGATAAGAGCTTAAGTGGAAATAAAGGATCAAGTAGCAAAGAGAGCTTGTTTGACCAAGTTTATTTGCTTGAGGACAAGCAAAGGGCTAGGTGTGGGTATTTGATCAGACCAAATTTAGACCCATTTATCATGTTGCTATTAATGTTAATTTACATATTTTCTGCCTAATTCTGTGGTTTTGATCTTATTTTACAGAAAACAGTGTAAAGAGGTGATTTGATGAAAATGCTCTTAAAACTGCCTAAAAGAGGATGAAGGGGAACAAGCATAGTTTGCCCAAGTTGTTTACCCAAGCCAAGTTGCAACTGAAGTGAAGATAAATAAGGAAAGTATAGACAACAGAGTAGTGGGAAATTGAAATTTCAAATCTCCAAGAAGTATTTCCCTTATTAAAAATGTGAAGACACCTCAGCACTCAATTCTACCTATTTAGGAAGCCAAATCTCAAGAAGATACACTTGCCTTCCAAGAATTCAAAATTCAAAATTTAAAATTCAAAAGCCATCTCAACAAGGAAACCTAGGGCAACACTTTCAGCTATAAAAGGATCACAATCAAACAAGAGAAAGCTTGGACACCTTTCGGATTGAAGAGCCGCACGCCTCCCCCTCCAAGCTGCCGATCGGTTCCTCTTCCTCTTCTCTTTCTTATATTTTTTGTGTTTTGTTTCGGCCATGAGTGGCTGAAACCTCTTTTTCCAGTTGAAGATAAGGTGAAACTTTAGTTGTTTTATGGATTGGGAGATTTGAACATATTATGTTTATCCTTTATTTATCAATATTTATGCAATTTCATGTTTAATTCCATTGTTGCTTTGTTGTTTAGATCAATAAGGCCCATTGATTCTTGATTGCAAAGTAATAATTTATTAGTTTGGATAGTTTTAAGTCCGTAATTGCTTGAATTATTCAAACACAAGTAACTTTTGGTGTGAAAACTAAGGAAATTGCATGATCTAGCAATATCACCATACGTTTGGATAGCTAGAATTAGGTCTCTCTATTTCTTAATGCAATTAACGGTTGATTGATGCTAAAAGCGCCCCAAGGACTTTCCTTGGCAACTTGTTGATTAGTGATTAATTAGAGAATATTTATTGGTTAATCTATGCTTAAGGAGGGATATGGTGGTGAGAAGTGTCTTCCACCTTCATAACTAATTTATTAAATCAAATAAAGGAACCTAAGTGTCAATGATCAATTCCAACAACTGAAGTGGATCTGATTCTTCAACTAGAGCTTTTCTCATATTTGAATCTTCTTTACTTTATTATTTGCTTTACCTTGTTGCTTTTGATTCTAGATTAATTCATCAATCTCAAACCCCCCCCCTTTTATTTTACTTTCAGTTTATTTACTTGGTCTTGATAAGAAAAATAGGTAAGTATCTGATACGGATCCAATAGGGCAAATTTCTAACAATAGTGTGGAGCAAACTTATATCATTCAAATGGATCTAAAAGGAGTTCAAAATCATATTCATATGATCCATAAATATTTAGGGCGTGCTTCAACTCATATGGGGCAGATTTGGTGCAACACTTACAATCATAGGCTTAGGGAGCCTAATCAAACCTATGGGCTAAAACTACACAAAGGGAAGCCTAAAGCGAAGATCAAGAAAGGCTTTTGTGAAGATTCAGCTTTGTTATGATGGGCTTGTTGTGTTTTATTATTTAAACACTTGTTTTATTTTAGCTTTGTTTGGGCTTGTATTCTGGCCATATTTTATCTTTTAAGTTTTAGAGTGTTTGGCCATGTTTTGGGCGTATGTTTTAATACTTATGTATTATTTTAGTGTGTGATTGGGATTGAGGCTTATGTGTTTAAGTCAAGCCCAAGAAGAGTGTCTTAGGGTTTTATTTGTTTTTCTCCTTACTATATAAGGATAAGAAACAATTGTAAGAGGCAGCTTTTAATCAAAATTTCAGAATTCTTTTCATGCCTTTGGCGTGTATTGCTTTGAGTGAGAGTGAGAATTTGCTTTCATCAATTGCACCAGGAATCTTGGCTAACTTATCAACTCTTCGTTGTGGCGTTTGTCAGATTCTCATCTAAATCCTTTGATTATTGGTGTTTCAGCTTCTCTAAGTTTGGGGTGCCATAGGAGGTGCGTTTATGAAATATTTGGATTCCATATCTACTTATGCGTGTGGGTTTGAGGCTTGTGCCATAGGATTCCGCGTCAGTTGGTATCAGAGCCAAAGTGAGATAAATTCTTATTTATCTCAGGATCTAGAGTTTTTTTTAGTTTTTTTTAGTTTTCTTTTTCTTCGTTATTGATTTTGGTGAAAGCTTTTGTGTCCATGGCTGCACCTTCTTGGTTATTAATCATCACAAAAAAAAAAATTGAAATCCTTAAAAAAAAAATAAAATCAAAAATCAAAACTCGCCTTTGCCTTATTTATCTTAATCTGGCCGAAATTGTGATGTACTTCCTTTTTCATCTATATTGCCTTACCTATCTCAATTGATTGCTGTAGTTTATGGGAATCAATTTTGAATTTTGAATTTTGAATTGGGTTGAATCCAGATTAGGAGACAAAAGAAATCTGTCTATTGAATTTTTTTTTTTCTGTTTCTATTTGTGGGTCTTGATACTTGTCTTTTTTGGTAGATTTAAATAGATCCATATTTAATTTACTTTGAATTGAATTAAATTTAAACTTTTGTCCAGGTTCATTTTTTATTTGAATTCTAAGTTTCCTTTTTTTGGTTTAAGCTTGCTTTTACTTCCTTGACATTGTTAGAGTATTGTTTGCTTGTCTATACTCTAGGTGATATTTTTCAAGTAGCACAAAATCTAGTTCTTGTGTTACTTTCCAAATTGTCAGTGTCTTCTTTCTAGTTTTTGCGCGCTTCCTTCTTTCTTTAAGTTTTCTTCTTTGTTTCATTAAACACACCTTGTGGTTGGTTGGTTGACCTTAGTTTCTAAAGTGCAATTGAAGAATCAGCAAAAGAGTGGTAAGAGTGCAAACACTTTAGTGCTTTCTTTTCTAACACAATATTTGCTAGTTCTCTTTGTTCTCTATTGATTTAAGGCAGGATGAGTAAATACAAAAACATGGTGGATAGTGATGATGAAAGTGAATGGGACATGGCTAGTGATTATAAGCTCTTCAAAAAGTCAGTTGGTGGTGAGTTTACAAGGATTTATAAGACTCTTGAGAGGTTGACTGAAACTATAGAGAGTTTGAATGTCTCACAAGCTCCCACTACAACAAGAATGCCTCAAAGAACTCTTAATTCCAATAGGCCTCAAGTTCGAGATAAAGAGTTGATGCACCAGAGATTCATCCCTTCACACTTTTATAGGGATTTGGACAACAGGTTGACAAGACTAATTCAAGGAGGGAAGATGGAGAAAGAAAAGGAGAAAGAAGAGGCTAAAGATCCAATATCAACTTCCATAGAAATTGAAATTGAAGAGGAAGTTGTAATGCATGAAGTTAATGTAGTTGTTGCTGCAAATTCCATCAATGAGCTTATAGAAGAGGTTGTGAATGATGGTGGACATGGGGAGCACGTGATTGATGAGGTGGAGGAGGTGAATGAGGCTGCTTTGGAAGTTGTAGAGGAGAATGGGTCACATCAACAGGATCTTTTTATGACTAATATTTTTGTGCCTAGTTTATTTGTTCTTGATGTGCAGGTTGTTGACGAAAACATCTATGATGAAAGTTTTATGTTATTTTCACCTATTCAAGAGGAGGTCTTTGAAGATGTATTGATTCCTAAAGCTTCCCTTCCTAACATAAATGTAATACCCGACAGATTCAAGACATCGGAATTTCTACCGTCCGGTGGAATTCGAGGATGTCAGAGGTTTTTAGAAGGGTAAGAGAAAGGTTTTCTAAAATATTTTCAAGTATTTTAAAGGTTTCGAGTGAAAACGAATTGAGTTTTGTGGAGAATTGGCCAAAGGAGTTTCTGTCATGTTCGGCCCCCGAAGGTTAAGTTCGGCCCCCGAAAGTGCCCAATGTTCGGCCCCCGAAGGTGATGTTCGGCCCCCGAAAGTTGCATGGTTTTGCATGCAGTTTCGGCAGCCGAAGCTGAGGTGGTCGGTTAGTTGTGCATGCTCCTCAGTCCGTGGTTTGGCCAGGTG
Organism: Manihot esculenta; assembly: GCF_001659605.2. Lineage (NCBI taxonomy): Eukaryota > Viridiplantae > Streptophyta > Magnoliopsida > Malpighiales > Euphorbiaceae > Manihot > Manihot esculenta. The sequence goes on from NC_035161.2 coordinate 18,823,151, forward strand.
TTCACCTCCAGATCATGACCAGAGGTTAGGCCACGTCTCCCATGACTCATCTGCAAGCTTTTATCAGCTTAGGCAGAAGGTTGGTCGTGATTTGAGTGAGTTGAATGTTTTTGAGAGAAAAGAAGAGTTGTGAGGGTTTGAAGCTTTGGAGGAGGAGTTGCTGTGTTTGCTTGTTCCTCTTCTGATTTCAGGAGGTAAGGGACGTCTTTAAGTTTGTTTTAATGAGTTTTAACAGCTTTTTAAAGAGGTTATGGAAGTGTATGCATGAGTTGCATGCTTAGGTTAGTTTTGATGTTTTGATGGTGAAAGCATGATTATATGTTGTGTTAGTTGTTTTGTTGGAGTTTAAGTTGTTTTAAGCTCCTTTATGTTTGTTCAAGTGTTTATGCATGTTTTAGAGGGGTTAAATGCATGTATTGAGGGCTGAGCAGGTGATGAAGGGACTGGCAGGCGTCCTTGTGCACGAAACTGAGTTCTGGATGAACTCAGGTTCGGCCGCCGAAAGTCCAAGTTAGGCCGCCGAACATGCCTGACTTTCGTCTCTGAAGGAGACATTCGGCCGCCGAAGGTGCTGCCGAAGGTGCCCTGTCCAGCCTTCCTTTGCTTGTTTTGCATGCTTGTTTTGAGGTATTTTAGAGGGGTTTTGGGGAGATGTTTATCAGTGATATAGAGTATGTTTGGTACCTCATTTGAGTCCTTCATTGTAGGGTTGGACCCGAGGAAACGAGGTATTTAGCAGTAGTAGCTGCTTCAGAGTTAGAATTGGTCCAGCTAGTTAGCCCAGAGTTAGCCAAGCAGAGGCTACAGGTGAGTGGAACTAAACTGAAGATTTTACATTGAGAAATGACACACTTCTAGCATATTTCATGCATCATAAAATACCATGTTATGTATTAGGTTGTGTTGCATTAGAATCCACGAATATGCTGCATTGCATAAGATGATATTTGTGTGGATGAATGTTGAATGATCCATAGCCCTTGATATCAGTTGAGACACCATGAGAGCATATGAGATATGGCATGAGATAGCCATACCAGGTCGCTCCTGGATAGTCCAGGTCGCTCCTGGTACTATGAGTTAGACAGCCGGGCTGTCAGATCAGAGAAAAGAGAAGTCCAGGTGATGGCCTAATCGCCCCTGGCACAGTGGGACATGTTATGATATGAGTCAGTTAAGAGAAGTCCAGGTGTGGCCTAATCGCCCCTGGCACAGTCGGACATACTATTATGTATGTAGCGGGCTATTGGTGACAAGTTCATCCTTTTGATGATATGTTTGTGATGTGATGCATTCCATGAGAGCATATAATGAATGAATTGTTTTATTGTTCCTCCTCACTGGGCTGTAGTAGCTCATCCCACTCCCTTAACCCCAGTTTTGCAGGTTCTGAGATTAGCTGTGAGAAGTCAAAGTCAGCAAGAGTAAAGAGGAAGGATATGCATGAATGTATGGTTGTAATAGAATAGTGGACATGATGTAATTAAAAGATTAATTGTAATGTATTGATATGTACTGTCATATACTGGATAGACTTGTGCTTTCTCTAGTGTCTTTGCCATAGTGTGATGTATGATTAATCCCTTTGTACATGTATCCTGTTTTACGTTTCTTGATGAGAAATGTGTGAGTTAGGCTTAACGTAAGGCTTTGATGAGATACCAATGGGATGTGTTACAGATTAAAAGGGTTTCAATCCCTTGCCCCACAGCAGATAGTAGTCCCTGGTATAGGCCCTGAGGGCCATTTCAGATTGACATATCTGAGTAGCAGCAGTTAAGCCTACAAAGTTTTACAGGATTGTTGAGTCAGTTTGTCTCATGTATGGGATTATCAGGTACACAGAGAGTATAGTTGGCTGACTACGGGTCCCGGCGGCCTTAAGCCGATCTGGATCCTAGTGCCAGTGATGGTTCGGACCGTTACTAAGGGGTACCGGTTTCCGGGTCGTTACAGATTGGTATCAGAGCATAGGGCCTCAAGAGTACGGTGTGTTGGGATAGCCCACACCGGAAAGAGGTGTTGTCTTGTATAGGAAGGAAAGCACAATAGGTACAATCATGTCCACTAGGATAGGATGTGGAGTCCTGTCTTGCATGATGATGTGAAATGCCATGATGAGTTGCATGTGCATTATTGATATGTTTGATATGTGTTAAGGATTCATGTGTTTTCACATGGATCATTTGATGATATTGTGTGTGATGTTGTGCTTTTCAGAGGCAGGATGAGAGGAAATCGTCGATCTGCGAGATTGACTGGAGCTCCGTCGGAGGATGAGGACATGGATGCTCATCTCCCAGTTCTGCAAAAGGCAACATCAGATAGTTTAAGCAGAGAAGGTACATCAAGGGACCCTAGAAGGTCTAGTGATGAGAGTAGAAGGGGAGTTGTGCAGAGTGGTATGTCAGGGTTTAGGAGAGTCCTAGAGGAGGATGTGCAGAGCAGAGATGGTAGCTTTGGCAGGAGCAGGTTAGGAGGAGATATGGGTGAGTCTCAAGGAGGCACTCAGGCCTCGAGATTTGTTCCACCTCAGTATCCACCCTACCAGTGGGGGGCAGAGTACCCGATGAGAGGTACATCAGAGTTTCCTAGTTATCACCCATATCCCACCTTTATGCCCTATCCTTCCTTTTATCCGCCATATCCACCGCCACAGCCACAGTATACCATGTTTCCACCCTTCTTTGGTTATCCAAGTTTAGCAAACCCTACCTCAGGGAATGTTGCACCTCCTCCACCACCAATAGAACCAGTAGCCCCAGTTGTCCAAATACCTAAGCCTAGTTCACCTGGAGGAAGTGAGGTAAAGATGATAGATTATTTGCGGTTAGATATTCCCAAGTTTGAGACTGGTGATGACCCTTTTGAGTATCTCAGAATGGTCAAGATGATAACTGATGAGTTGGGAACCAGTGAGAGTAGAGCCATTCAGATGGCAGGGGTCACATTGAAATGTGAAAAGGCAAGGGCATGGTTCAACCAGTATGTGAACCCGAGGGTAGAAAGCTTATCCTGGGAGCAGTTTACAACAGAGTTTGCTGAAGGGGCTTTTCTAGATAGCACAAGGAAGAGGTTCCATGATATAGTAGATATGGCACAGAAGAGAGAAGTTAGTGCCAAACTTGCAGGGACAAGTGATGTGAATCTCTCCCCTCTGTACGAGGCTGGGATAGAAAGGAAAAAGGGGGGAAGAGGCCTCAGACGATCAAAGAAGAACAAGTTCTGGAAGCAGATCAAGTCTGGTCTGGGAATAGGTGAGGGATCGAGCTCTGGTTTGAACAACTCCAAATGTCCGAGGTGCGGTAGGCCGCACAAGGGAGTCTGTTTAGTAGGGACAACAGCATGTTTTAGGTGCGGACAGGAGGGGCACATAGCACGTGAGTGTTCCACCGCGACTTTGATAACACAGTCCCAGCAGACAGCCTCAGATAGAGTGACTCAACTAGGAGCTCTAGCTATGACTTTGGGCAGAGGCAGAGGGAGCGAGATCACTCCTTCTTCCACAAGTGCCCCAGATGAAGGTCCATCAGTACCAGCACGGATCTTCGCTTTGACATAGCAAGAGGCCTACACATCAGACATGGCGGTGACAGGTACTTTTCACTTCCATATATTTTGATGTGTCTGTTATTAGAGACTCTGACGTTTCGCTTTCCTTAGGGCTTTGAGAGTCACAGAGAGTAGGGGTTTGTTAGCTTCTGGGATTCAAATGTCCTCTTTGAGTCACTAGACCCAAATGTGATCCATCAGTGGCAGAGTCAATCTGTCAGTAGCGTTTAGTGTTAGTTTTGAGTAGGTGCCTTCCAGCTGACCTAGTGGTTCTAGAGTGACTGTTTGACGTCATTCTAGGGGTGGATGGGCTAGCTACTCATAGTACTGCTTTTGATAGGCAGAGTAGTCAGGCTTAGAGATCAGGATGGATCACAGGTAGTTTGTTGAGGGGACAGTCTAGAGAAGCCTGGAATTTGATATTAGCCCTATAGACTCTGAAACTGTTCAGGCGAGGTTATCAGAGGTTTCTTGCTTGTGTCAGCAAGTATAGCAGTTGCTCAGATTAGGAAAAGAACCAGTTTTGGTGCCCACAGTCAAAGAAAAGTTTTGGATTTTGACCCAGACAAGTCATCAGGTTTACTACCTGCTAAGAGAGTTCAATGAGAGATAGGAATAGTGTCTAGACCCATCATTTCTAGTCTTTACTGCAGGATGGCACCAGTAGTAGGATGGATTATAAGATGGCACCAATAGAATAAGTGAGAGAGATGCTATGGCTTTAGATTTTATCCAGGTATAGGGAGAGTGATCTCTCATCTCCGAGTGCAGCCCTCAAGGAAAAGACATAAGGCAGAGAATAGAGTAAGAAATAGAAGAGTAAGAAAAGAATAAAAGGGTAAGTGAAAGTGAGCAGATTAAGGAAAAGAGAAGAATACGTAAACGAGAATAGAACAGAGAAAGAAACGAGTAAGATTAAGAGTCAGTTCAGGAGGAGATTTCAGTTTAGTCTGGGATTAGGTGGTAATTGAGGCAGAGGAAAGGGTGAGCTTTTCCATTAGTAAATTCCCGAGGAAAGTTCCGTTAGCTTTAGCTCGGATCTTCACCCTGACTCAGTCGGAAGCTATCACATTGAACACAGTGACATCAAGTATGTTCACTTGTGAATGTTCGGATGTGTATGCTGTTTGTTTTGAACCCGCATGTGTTTACTTCCTTGTGGCTTAGTGAGCTGTTACTAGAGTGGGTTTGATGACTTCTAGGCTTAGAGTGTTTTCTCTGGGTTAATGGACCCGGGTATGATCCATCTGAAGCAGAGTCAGTTAATCAGATCAGTTTAGAGTTGTAGTGAGTAGAAGCTATCCAGCTGACCTTATGGTTCTAGAGTTGACTATTTGATGTCATTCTAGGGCGGATTAGCTACTTACTCATTGTACTACCTGTGTCAGTAGAGACAAGGTAGGAGAGTTCAGAGGCTAGGATGGATCATAGAGAGTCCTTAGAAGGGACAGAGTATAGGTGCCTAGAGGTTTGATGTCAGCCCAGCAGGCTCATAGGTACACAGGAAAGGGTATCAGAGGGTTCTAGCTCTTGTGAGCGAGTTTAGGAGTCAGATCAGGGAATTAGCCTCAATACCCATAGTTAGTAAGTTCTAGATGGTTTCCCAGATGAGCTGTCAGGTTTACCATCTGTCAGGGAGTCAGAGTATGGAATAGAAGTGGTGTCTGGACGCGGAACCATTTCTTTCCTTCTACCCTACAGGATGGCACCTACAGAGAGAGAGAGAGAGCATGATCAAAGTATAATAGGAAAGCTTGGTAGAGAAAGGTTACATTCGACTTAGTACCTCACTCTGGAATGTTCCAGTGTCAGTGTGAGAACCGAAGGATGAAACTTTGAGATTTTGTAACGACTGTGAGCAGTTGAACAAAATCACTACCAAGGACAGGTGTTCCCACACAGGATTGATGCTCTGTGGAGACAACGAGGAGGAACTGTGTATCCTCCACGATAGATCTTAGAGTTGGGAACTAGATATTAAGAGTTAGAAAGAGAGTTAAAGAAAACAAAAACCAGTATAGGAAAGAAGAAGAAAGGCGGGCAAGGATCAGAGTGCTCAGCAAAGGCGTAGAATAGTTTAGAAAAACAGAGAAGCATGCCCATTATCTACGTGTAGATTCTAAGAGAACTTGGCATAGAGGCCAAGTGCATAAGTTCAGTTTCGGGGCATGTCCGTATGATTATGAGGTGTCATAAGACGTTTTTGTTTTAAAGTCAGTAGCATTGACGCTATAGGCAAGGCATCTAGTTTTTCCTTAGAGGTATGGCTCCTCTGACTGGGTTGAGTAAAGCGAAGTAACGGTTAGTGTAACCAGACTAGTGTGACTACAGATGAGAAAAGTCAAAGAAAGAGAAAAGTCAGTAATCAGATGAAAGAACCAAGTCAGTTGGGTACTGGACACAGTGAGACGCAATCAGTATAGAGTATAGACACAGATTAAGCAGTTAAGGGTCAACAGAGTTAGGAAGTATAGAGAACCCAAGAGGGTTTCCGTCAGTAATCTCTGTGTCTCTTTGCAGAGGAAGGTGTTAGGCTTTCCTTACTTTTTTATTTGCATGTGTGTTTATTAGGTGCACATTCGAGGACGAATGTTCTTAAAGGGGGGAAGAATGTAATACCCGACAGATTCAAGACATCGGAATTTCTACCGTCCGGTGGAATTCGAGGATGTCAGAGGTTTTTAGAAGGGTAAGAGAAAGGTTTTCTAAAATATTTTCAAGTATTTTAAAGGTTTCGAGCGAAAACGAATTGAGTTTTGTGGAGAATTGGCCAAAGGAGTTTCTGTCATGTTCGGCCCCCGAAGGTTAAGTTCGGCCCCCGAAAGTGCCCAATGTTCGGCCCCCGAAGGTGATGTTCGGCCCCCGAAAGTTGCATGGTTTTGCATGCAGTTTCGGCAGCCGAAGCTGAGGTGGTCGGTTAGTTGTGCATGCTCCTCAGTCCGTGGTTTGGCCAGGTGTTCACCTCCAGATCATGACCAGAGGTTAGGCCACGTCTCCCATGACTCATCTGCAAGCTTTTATCAGCTTAGGCAGAAGGTTGGTCGTGATTTGAGTGAGTTGAATGTTTTTGAGAGAAAAGAAGAGTTGTGAGGGTTTGAAGCTTTGGAGGAGGAGTTGCTGTGTTTGCTTGTTCCTCTTCTGATTTCAGGAGGTAAGGGACGTCTTTAAGTTTGTTTTAATGAGTTTTAACAGCTTTTTAAAGAGGTTATGGAAGTGTATGCATGAGTTGCATGCTTAGGTTAGTTTTGATGTTTTGATGGTGAAAGCATGATTATATGTTGTGTTAGTTGTTTTGTTGGAGTTTAAGTTGTTTTAAGCTCCTTTATGTTTGTTCAAGTGTTTATGCATGTTTTAGAGGGGTTAAATGCATGTATTGAGGGCTGAGCAGGTGATGAAGGGACTGGCAGGCGTCCTTGTGCACGAAACTGAGTTCTGGATGAACTCAGGTTCGGCCGCCGAAAGTCCAAGTTAGGCCGCCGAACATGCCTGACTTTCGTCTCTGAAGGAGACATTCGGCCGCCGAAGGTGCTGCCGAAGGTGCCCTGTCCAGCCTTCCTTTGCTTGTTTTGCATGCTTGTTTTGAGGTATTTTAGAGGGGTTTTGGGGAGATGTTTATCAGTGATATAGAGTATGTTTGGTACCTCATTTGAGTCCTTCATTGTAGGGTTGGACCCGAGGAAACGAGGTATTTAGCAGTAGTAGCTGCTTCAGAGTTAGAATTGGTCCAGCTAGTTAGCCCAGAGTTAGCCAAGCAGAGGCTACAGGTGAGTGGAACTAAACTGAAGATTTTACATTGAGAAATGACACACTTCTAGCATATTTCATGCATCATAAAATACCATGTTATGTATTAGGTTGTGTTGCATTAGAATCCACGAATATGCTGCATTGCATAAGATGATATTTGTGTGGATGAATGTTGAATGATCCATAGCCCTTGATATCAGTTGAGACACCATGAGAGCATATGAGATATGGCATGAGATAGCCATACCAGGTCGCTCCTGGATAGTCCAGGTCGCTCCTGGTACTATGAGTTAGACAGCCGGGCTGTCAGATCAGAGAAAAGAGAAGTCCAGGTGATGGCCTAATCGCCCCTGGCACAGTGGGACATGTTATGATATGAGTCAGTTAAGAGAAGTCCAGGTGTGGCCTAATCGCCCCTGGCACAGTCGGACATACTATTATGTATGTAGCGGGCTATTGGTGACAAGTTCATCCTTTTGATGATATGTTTGTGATGTGATGCATTCCATGAGAGCATATAATGAATGAATTGTTTTATTGTTCCTCCTCACTGGGCTGTAGTAGCTCATCCCACTCCCTTAACCCCAGTTTTGCAGGTTCTGAGATTAGCTGTGAGAAGTCAAAGTCAGCAAGAGTAAAGAGGAAGGATATGCATGAATGTATGGTTGTAATAGAATAGTGGACATGATGTAATTAAAAGATTAATTGTAATGTATTGATATGTACTGTCATATACTGGATAGACTTGTGCTTTCTCTAGTGTCTTTGCCATAGTGTGATGTATGATTAATCCCTTTGTACATGTATCCTGTTTTACGTTTCTTGATGAGAAATGTGTGAGTTAGGCTTAACGTAAGGCTTTGATGAGATACCAATGGGATGTGTTACAGATTAAAAGGGTTTCAATCCCTTGCCCCACAGCAGATAGTAGTCCCTGGTATAGGCCCTGAGGGCCATTTCAGATTGACATATCTGAGTAGCAGCAGTTAAGCCTACAAAGTTTTACAGGATTGTTGAGTCAGTTTGTCTCATGTATGGGATTATCAGGTACACAGAGAGTATAGTTGGCTAACTACGGGTCCCGGCGGCCTTAAGCCGATCTGGATCCTAGTGCCAGTGATGGTTCGGACCGTTACTAAGGGGTACCGGTTTCCGGGTCGTTACAATAAATATCAGCAAGATTCGAGGACGAATCTTTTCTAAATAAGGAAGGAATGATACGGATCCAATAGGGTAAATTTCTAACAATAGTGTGGAGCAAACTTATGTCATTCAAATAGATCTAAAAGGAGTTCAAAATCATATTCATATGATCCATATATATTTAGGGTGTGCGTCAACTCATATGGAACAGATTTGGTGCAACACTTGCAATCATAGGCTTAGGGAGCCTAATCAAACCTATGGGCTAAAACTACATAAAGGGAAGCCTAAAGTGAAGATCAAGAAAGGCTTTTATGAAGATTCAGCTTTGTTATGATGGGCTTGCTGTGTTTTATTATTTAAACACTTGTTTTATTTTAGCTTTGTTTGGACTTGTATTTTGGCTATATTTTATCTTTTAAGTTTTAGAATGTTGGGCCATGTTTTGGGCGTATGTTTTAATACTTATGTGTTATTTTAGTGTGTGATTGGGCTTGGGCCTTATGTGTTTAAGTTAGGCCCAAGAAGAGTATCTTAGGGTTTTATTTGTTTTTCTCCTTACTATATAAGGATAAGAAACAATTGTAAGATGCAACTTTTAATCAAAATTTCAGAATTCTTTTCATGCCTTTGGCGTATATTGCTTTGAGTGAGAGTGAGGATTTGCTTTCATTAATTGTGCCAGGAATCTTGGCTAACTTATCAACTCTTCGTTGTGGCGTTTGTCAGATTCTCATCTAAATCCTTCGATCATTGATGTTTCAGCTTCTCTAAGTTTGGGGTGCCATAGGAGGTGGGTTTATGAAATCTTTGGATTCCATATCTACTTGTGCGTGTGGGTTTGAGGCTTGTGCCATAGGGTTCCACATCAGTATCAATTCCCTGTGGATTCGATCCTTTTACCACTATCTACAGTTGTAAAATTATGGATAACCAAAAAGGTTATTTTTGACCGGTTTTGACAACCGCACAGTCATATGCTTCTTGTTGCAGTGTTTGTAGACTGGTGGTAGTTATCTTCTAAAATCCCGTATACTGGCAATAGATGTAGTTTGCTAAATAGACATGATTGCTGAACTCTTGGCTGATTTTTGGATCTGCTTTTGTGACTGACTCTATCTGGAGGGCTAAAAGCTCTTATGCTACTTACTGGTCCATTGTGAAGTTGTAAATTGACCCTGGCTCTACTTTCGATTCTAGGTCCTTTTTCTATTGACCCTTCGGCCTTCTGCTCTGCACTTCACTTTTTCAATATTTAAACATGCATTAACTAATGCTGAAAAATCTCTAATATGTAAAGTCAATAGAAGTATCCTTATCTCTGTATTGAACCCCTATTTAAACCTCTTATATGTAGCTTCTTCTATAGGGATCATTTCCCTAGCAATATCTACTCAGTCAGATAAATTCCCCTTCGTACTCAATTACTGTATAGTGACCTTGTTTCAAATAGATGAACTCTCTCTTTCTTTCCTCCACATATCTATTTCTGAACTCATTCAAGAAAAATTCCCTTATCCTCTGTATAGATTATGGTGGCACATGACCAATGACCTCAGTGGAAATATGACTTTTTACATCCTCTTCTATTTCTTGAATCTCTTTGTTTTCTTCGAACATCCTACAATATCAAAATTCAAATAAAATATATTTGCATCAAAGTTACATATCTTGAACATGTATGCATGTAATGTACATTTTCTTATAACTAACCCTCTAACCCACATACTGGTATAATCGACTAAACCTTAGCTTTGATACCACTAAATATAATATCCCCTATCCGATTATTTAATTAACTGAACCAAAGATGACACGTTCTTTAGTGGTTCTCTTAGTTTTCCTTTTAATTAATATCATATAATTCATGTCATTTTATTTTGAAAAATTTGACAGGGTCTCCTCTGTAATATATACCTAATTCCACTTATGAATAGTAAATTTGCACTTTCATAAAACTCCAGCCTTAACCCCCTTCTTTAAAAAAAAAAAAAAAATTCTCAACACAATTTCAACAATTCAAATATCCTTTCATCGAATCTCAATACAACATCTCATATCAAATAACTATATAATTATATCAAAATAAAAAAACTCCCTGAATACATTTAATTTACAAACCATAAAAAAAAATTTACAGTACATGCCATTTTTATAAAACCAACTTGCAAAAAAAACCAAAAGTTTACCCAAAAGTTTAATGATGTAACTCTATTGCATGGTTCTGATGCGGATTTTGCTTTACAGCTACTTATTTACAACCTGCATGAGAAAAGAAAAATTTCTATGCACTAAGCAAATTGCTTAGGGATACTCAACTTTTCTCAAATAAACACTTAATAAATGTTCAATTAAATAAGAAAATTAATTAAAACAAAAATAAATCATGTAACAAATAAATTAAAATAATTAATTTTAAACAAACTTAATGCTGCAAATATATTTTTTCTTCATATTTTGATACTAAAATTATTGTATAGAATATAAATAAATTTATTTCTCCGTAACTCTATTTTATTTTTAATTAAATCTTGGTCTCCATAAATTTAATAAGATTATTTGATGTTACACAACAATCGCCCAAAGTAGGCAGTGAGCTGTTACCATATGACAAGTTCACGTGATAATGATTTGATAAACCAAACACATGGTTTCACCTGTAAGAAGGAAGGCCCACACGACCATGGTGCCCAAAACCAAGAGAAAAAAGAACCAGGCACTTCAAGATAGGTCGACCTTAGGCTGGACAGACTTGCCCTCTTAACTTTAGGGTAAGGCTCTATAAGGAAGTTGCCATTAACAGCTACAATCCAACAGATCCCCTTTACGCCTGCGATCACGGGATTCCCGATCAATTAGCCGATGAAGATCCCTTACCAACAAGCTGGCCACATCATTGCCAGATTATCAGAAAATACTATATTTATTCCCACTTTCTTATAGTATAAAAGAGGAACGATCATAGAGGCAAAGGTACGCTATTCTTCCACACAAATATTCTCAAGTTCTTCATTCACCATTTCTCCAATTTACTAAGTTGAGTATCGGAGTAGCTGCCGTGGGTACCCACCACCTCACTTTCTTTGTCTTACAGGATTAACCATTCATAGCATAGCTCCATTCCGACCACATTATCATTTTGGTTTCAGCAACATCATTTATTTATGTTGTCGAAAAATCCATTATATCATTTTTGTTCATTTAGATTAAAATCTGGTCTCTCATTCCTTTCCTCTTAGAAAGAAATCTCCCTCTCCTCTCTCTCTCTAAATGGCCGGTAGTTCACAAGTTGCTGCTAAGATTGCTAGCAACGAGGGCACCATCATTACTTCCACCCCTAGCAGTGGACAAAACATGCCCTCAATGGTCAATAAAGGAGATCTCAATAATTTAAGCATGGAGCAAATACTCTAGTACACTAGAAGGTTGCAGGTTATTTTCAACTAATACAATGCTCGGAAAGGTTGTAGGAAGTCTCCGTTGATACCTCAAGAACTAGAATAGGGGCAATCCAGACACAGTCTAAAGACAAGTTCAAGGAAGGGGAGTCATCAGACAATGCCTCAAAGGGCATTGACTGGAAGTTAGTACATGCTACTTAAAGGTACCAAGAAGGACAGGAAGAGGATCAAATGATGAGCCAAAAGCAAAACCAAAAGCTGGAGAGACAAGGATGTGGGGGAGACCATAAGAGTTACCCAATCTCTCGAGAAAGGAATGACCAAGGTAAGTATAAGAATTACACCCTAGTAAATGACTTATGGACACATATTATAGTATGGATCAGGAAAAATAACAAGTTAGATGGCCTCTTGAACTCAACCCTAAGAAAGCTGGAAGGCGAGATAAGACCAAGTACTGTCATTTTCATGAAGACCATGGACACATAACAGAGGAGTGCCGCAGTTGAAAGACGAGATCGAGAGGCTAATAAGAAATGACACACTTTGAAAGTTCATTAGAAAGAGTAGAAAAGGTTGATGGTTGGTGCCAACTAATAGGAAAAGAAGAAATGATAATATACAATAGGTGTGTTGTACACAAAAAAAAAAAAAAAAAAAAAAAAGAGAAGAGGGAGTCGGCCTCTCTGCACAAGTCTGCTTAGGTCGGCCTCTCTGCACAAGTCTGCTTAGGTTTGCCTCTCTGCACAGGTTTGCTTAGGTCGACCGCTTCGTAGGTCGGCCTCCCCACACCACTTCATTGTCAAGAACAAAATGCTACCATCTTTCTTATAGTGACAATCTTTTCAAGGTTCAAGCTCGAGGTAACAATTTTTGAAACCACCCATGACAGTAAACCTGTGGGGATTATTCATGCAATTATAAGAGGACCGAGTGTTGATACAGGTGGCAAACAGACATTCAACTCTTGTGTCAAACTTTGAGTTTTAAAATTGGTCAAGTCAGATGACCGAGTCTTTTATCCTTAGAAAAATGTTTGCGATTTATAGAAATGTTATAAAACTAGGTTGCATTCTTCAAGCTTCTTTTTTGATAGGAAAATCATAAATGCTGGATGGATGAAAGGGTGGAGACAAGAACAAAGGCCACAAGGCGGTAATTCGCCAAGCCATCCAGGCGTTAGACCCAATAAAAGGCCACAAGGCCATCTGGGCATCGGTCCCGTAAAGTAAGGTATCTCATGCTAGGTCACAAGATGGGAATCTGCCAAGCCATCTAGACATTAGCCTTAATAAAGGGCCACAAGGCCATCCAGGTGTCGGTCCCTCATAGCTAGGCATCTCATACCAGGCCACAAGGCAACTTTAGCCAGGCCATAATTTAGGCATTAGACCGTGGAAGCACAAACAAAGAAAGGCCATAGGACAATTGCTAGGCCATCCGAGCATGGGTCCCGCATAACAAGGTCACAAGGCCATCCGGGCATCGGTCTCACATAACAAGGCCACAAGGCCATCCGACCATGGATCCTGCATAATAAGGCCACATGGCCATCCGGGCGTCGATCTCACATAATAAGGCCATCCAGACATGAGTCCTGCATAATTTCAAGGTAGCTCATATGCCAGGCCATACGACGAAATCCATCAAGCCAGAAGACTGAGTGTTAGTCCCACTGAAAAAGGCATTTTGATACCAGGCCATAAGGTGGGTATACGCTAGGCCAACTAACGACCCGGAAATCGAACCGCTACCGGCGCTAGGATTCAGGTCGACTTAAGGTCGCCAGAACCTGTAGCAAGCCTACTATACATCCTGTATACCTGATAAAATCCCATACATGATCATACATTCACATAAAACTTTGAACATTTCACGAACCAAAACCTGACCTGTGCATGCATCATAACTGTAAACATACAACCCACACTAGAGTCCTCATCAAATACTCTAGCATGGTAAACATCACATGCCTCAAGTTTGATTCCAACATAACTCATCATTAAAACTTTTTACATAAAGATCATGTACAACAGGGATTTACACATAAACTAAGGCAAAGCACAAAACTAAACCATTACATGTTACATGTCCACTGCTATTCTATTACATAGGATATACCAAAACTCTGATGACTCTCCCACAGCTACCTGTGCTCCTGCAAACCTGGGGGTTAGGGAAAAGGGGTGAGCTACTAAAGCCCAGTGAGCAGAACAGTAGAAACAATTTAATTAAATATATGCTTTCATGAAATGCATTACAACACAAACAAATCACATCACGGATGGACTTGTCACCAGTAACCCTCTACATAATCCAATACATGCCCGGCCCTCGACGGAGCTCCTCAGGACTTCCTCTTAAACATAACATAACATGTCCAACTGTGCCAGGGGCATAGAATGGGCCTCGACCTGGACTTTCTCTTACATCGTGCCAGGGGCATAGAATGGGCCTTAACCTGGACTTCCATATCATATCATATCATATCGAGGGCTAGTGGGTCATCCAATATCCATCCACATCAACAACAAATTATTCAATGCATCATATTCGTGAATTCTAATGCAAACAACCTATTATATAACATGGCATTCATGATGCATGAACATGCTTAAAAGTTTGATTGCTTTGAAAATAAAAGAAGTTCTATTCTACTCACCTTTAGCTGACACTGGAACAGCTAACTCACTGCTGGTCTCCTCGGTTCCTTGGGTCCGATCCTACATAGGTGGACTCAAATGAGGGACCAAATAAACTCTAAAATGACTCTCCCCAAAAATCTCCCAAAACATCATAAAACATGCGTAGAAAACAAGCAAAGGAAGGCTTGGCAGGGGACTTTTGGCGGCAGGTTCGGTGGCCGAAGGTCCCTATAGATCCGAAAGTCAGGCACTTTCGGGGGCAAGGTTCGGCGGTCGAAAGCCTTCACAGACCCGAAAGTCAGTAACCTTCAGGGGTAGGTTCGGCTGCCGAAACTCCCCTCCAGATCCGAAAGTCCAACTTTTAGGGGCGAGTTTAGGCGGTCAAAACTGCCTCCTCTGGCAGGTTCGGCAGTCGAACCTGGGCCCTCCTGGGTGGCAGAACTCGATTATGCCATTATGCCCCCAGCCACCAAAACTTCCACAACATGCATCCATCTATTAAAAAACATGCATAAACACATTTTCCAAGCACATAGGGGCATAAAACTAGCCTAAATCCCAACAAACATCAACATAGCATCACATTTATCATTAAACTAATATAAACCCTAACATTTAGACCTACTATAAACATGCATTAAACACCCTTAAAACTTACTTAAAACATATAAAAAGGTATGGATCTACACTTACCTCTTGAAGATCGAGAGGAGATGCGATCCAAACTTGGAGATTAGGAAAATAGGTCTCCGAAGGTCTCCAAACTTTTAAAATGATAGAGCATATTTTAGTTCATTTTATCATTATATTATTGATGTTTATTTACATCTTTTCTGTCTAATTTTGTGGTTTTAATCATGTTTTGCAGATAATAGGTGTAAAGAGACAATCTGGAGAAAATGCTCTTAAAACTGCCAAAAAGTGCCAAATATGAAAAGTGCCAAAAAAGGAAAGTTTTCAAATAAGGAAAGTTTTCAGAAAAGGAAAGTTTTCGAATAAGGAAAGTGCAGAAGCAAAAGCAAATAAGGAAAGTTCAGTCAGAAGATTATTTGAAATTCAAATCGCAGATCTTCCTTTCCTTGTTCAAAGATGTGCACACACTGCAGCAGTCAAATCTTCCTATTTAGGCAGCAAGATTTCATGAAGACGCACTTGCCTCTTCTGCGTTCAACATTCAAAATTCAAATGAAGGCTCCAACTAAAAAGGAAAGACTAGACAGATTCACTTTCCCTTCTACATTCAATGACCGCGTGCCACCTTCCTTCTGCAGTCCATTCTGTGCGCCACTTCCCATCTGAAGAGTAAGCGCACGCCTCTTTCCTTCTGAATAATTTTGGAACGCGAATCTTTTCTTTTCAGACTCAACTTGGGCAGCAAGTACCTCTTGGGCAGCAAGGGCAGCATGTAAGGACCTAGGGCAACACTTTCAACTATAAAAATACACATAAGGAGCCTACACACATAAGGAGCCTCCCCACAACCTTTTACACTCTCCCTTGGACACACCTGCGGGATTGCAAGTGGCACCATCTCTTCTTCTTCCTTTCTTTATTTTTTAGTTTTTGTTTCAGCCATGAGTGGCTGAAACCTTTTTTTCTAGTTGAAGATTGGTTGAAACTAAGGTTGTTTTATAGATTGTGAGATCTGAACACATTGTTTGTCTTTTGGTTATTCAATATTCATACAGTTCATGCTTGAATTCTATTATTACTTTGTTGTTTTGATCAAATTGGCCACTTGATTCTTGATTGCAAGGTAATTAATTGTTAGTTTGGATAATTTTAAGTCTATAATTGCTTGAATTGTTCAAATATAAGAATACTTGGTGTAACAACTAAGGAATTGTATGATCTAGCAACATCTCATGTGTTTGAGTAGTTAGGATTGGATCTCTCTCTTTCTTCATGCAGTTAACAATTATTTGATGCCTAAGGCCCAAGGACGTTCCTTGGCAATTTGTTAATTAGTAATTAATTAAAGGACGTTCCCTAATTGGTTTAATCATAAGGAGAGACATGGTGGTGAGAAGCGTTTTCCATCTCCATAACTAATCTATTGAATCAATCAAAAGAACATAAGTTTCAATAATCAATCCCAACAACTGAAGTGGATCCAATTCTTCAACTAGATCTTTCTTATTATTAATTTCTCTTTATTTTTATTATTTGCTTTACTTTTATTGCTTTCAGTTTTAGATCAATTAAATCAATCTCAAAACCCCCCCATTTTACTTACAGTTTAGCTGGTTTCAGTTTTATCTCGTTTCAATTTATTTTGCTTTCAGTTTCGCTTTTAGTTAATTCTCTTGGTCTTGTTAAGAAAGATAGATAAGTTTTCAATTCTCTGTGGATTCGATCCTTTACCACTATCTGCAGTCATAATATTGTTGATAACCGAAAAGGTTATTTTTGACCGATTTCGACAACCACGAGTCATAAAACTTTGATCTTTGCTCAAAAAATCTTCAAAACAAGGAAAAATCTTATAAAAAACTTGAAGGATTTGAAGGAAAATATAAAATCAACCATGGAAGGGCGAAATCTCACCTATGCCCGAAAATAGAGAGAGAAAACTCATCCATTTTCGGACAAGGGCCTTTTATAGGTGGCTGGCTAGACCACCTTCAAGGGCCAAAAGAGCTTCCGCAACTCCACCATGTTCGGCGGCCAAACATGAGGTTCAGCGGCCGAACCTGGACTTTTCCTCCATGGTGTTTTCTTTCAAAACTCAATTTTCTTTCTTTGATTAAAACCATAAAAACATTAAAATATTTTATGAAAACCTTTATTTCCACCCTTCTAAGGGATTCCGACCTCGGGAGTCCGGATTCCAACGGAGATTCCGCCGGAAGGTTGGAATTCAGATGCCGGAGCTTAGCTGAGTATTACATTCTTCCCCCCTTAAGAACATTCATCCCCGAATGTTCAACAAACATGCATAGCATAACATCAAGGAAGCACACAAAACCTAGAACACTTACCTTAGAAGAGATAAGGGTATTGCTGGAGCATGGACTGCCGGGTCTCCCAGGTGCACTCTTCCATTTTGTGGTGATTCCAAAGGACCTTCACCATCGGGATTTCCTTGTTCCTCAGCTTTCTGATCTACGTGTCTATGATCCGCACTGGCTGCTCAACACAAGTGAAATCTCCTAGGATCTCCACATTAGGCTCATTAAGAACCTTGCTCGGATCTGACACGAACTTTCGTAACATGGAAACATGAAAAACCGAATGGATTCTCTCCATGGAAGTAGGTAAGTCCAACTTGTACAATACATTCCCAACCTTTTGCAGGATCTCAAAGAGTCCGATGTACCGTGGAGCTACCTTACCTTTCTTCCCAAAACGAATCACCCCTTTCATAGGAGACACCTTGAGCAACACCATATCTCCCTCCTGGAACTCTATATGCTTCCTGCGGACATCTTCATAACTCTTCTGCCGACTCACAGCAGTTCTGATTCTTTCTCTGATAATGGGCACTACCCTGCTGGTGATCTCTACTAACTCGAGCCCTGCCAAGGCCATTTCTCCAACTTCTTCCCAGCAGACAGGTGACCTGCACTTCCTCCCATAAAGAGCTTCATAAGGAGCCATCCCGATGCTAGCATGATAGATGTTATTGTAGGCAAACTCCACCAAGGGTAGATGCTGCCTCCAAGAACCGCCAAAATCTAGCACACACATTCTAAGCATATCTTCTATAGTATGGATGGTCCTCTCCGACTGTCCGTCAGTCTAAGGATGGAAAGCAGTGCTAAAGTCTAGCCTTGTGCCCATAGCATTTTGCAGACTCCGCCAAAACCTGGAGGTGAACTGGGGTCCCCTATCAGACACTATTGATACTAGAGCCCCATGCAACCTCACAACCTCTTCCACATATACTTGTGCCAATTTGTCCACAGAATAGCCACTCCTGACAGGGATGAAGTGAGCAGATTTGGTCAGTCTGTCCACAATCACCCATATGGAATCTAATCTGTTGGACGTTGCCGGTATCCCCACCACGAAATCCATTGCAACATTCTCCCATTTCCACTCTAGAATTGGTAGTGGGTTGAGCATACCAGCTGGCTTCTAGTGTTCCAGCTTCACCCTCTAACATACCTTACAGGCGGACATGAACTGTGCCACTTCTCTTTTCATAGCTGGCCACCAATAGACTCTTTTTAGATCCTGGTACATTTTGGTGGCTCTAGGGTGAACGTTGTACCTGGTATTATGAGCTTCCCTCATAATGTCTCCCTTCAGACTCACATCATCTGGTACACATAACCTGTTCCCGTAATGGAGGATACCTTTATTGTCGAATCTGAACTCATAATTCTTGCCTGCCTGGACAGCTCTAGCTATCTTCACCAGCTCTGGGTCCTCATGCTGTTTCTGTGCCACCTGCTCCAGAAAAACGGGTGTCACTCTCATCTGAGCCACTAGTGCACCTGTACCAGACAACTCTAACTGCAGCCCTTCATCAATGAGCTTGTAGAATTCCTTCATCATCGGTCTTCTCTCTGCTGTAACATGGGATAAACTGCCAAGTCATTTCCGACTTAGGGCATCTACCACAACATTTGCCTTACCCGGATGGTACTGAATCTTGCAATCATAGTCACTAAGCAGTTCTACCCATCTTCTCTACCTTAGGTTCAACTCTCTTTGACTCAAGATGTACTGCAAACTCTTATGATCTGTAAAGATCTCACATTTAACCCCATATAGGTAATGTCTCCACATCTTGAGTGCAAAGATCACAGCTGCCATCTCTAGGTCATGTGTAGGATAATTCAACTCATGCTTCTTTAGCTGCCTAGAAGCATAAGCAATTACCCTCTCATTCTGCATCAACACGCGACCTAGTCCCACACGGGATGCATCACAAAACACTGTGAAATCTTCATCACTAGTAGGCAGAGCTAACACCGGTGCTGACATTAACCTTTTTTTCAGCTCTTCAAAACTTTCTTCACACTGATCAGACCATACAAACCTCTGATTTTTTCTTGGTCAATCTGGTTATAGGAGCGGCAATTTTGGAGAAGTCCTGGACGAACCTCCTGTAGTAACCTGCCAAACCTAAAATGCTTTTGATCTCTGTTACTGTAGTGGGTCTGGGCCAGTTAGCTACAGCTTCTACTTTCTTGGGGTCCACTTCAATTCCCTTTTCTGACACAACATGCCCCAAGAATGAGATGTTTCTCAACCAGAATTCACACTTGGAGAACTTGGCATACAAGCCGTGCTCCCTCAGGGTCTGTAACACTATCATCAGATGATGGGCATGCTCCTCTGCATCTTTGGAATACACTAAGATATCGTCAATGAAAATGATAACAATGTGGTCCAGGTACTGGCTAAAAACTCTGTTCATGAGGTCCATGAATGCTGCAGGGGCATTGGTTAGCCCGAACGGCATTACTAAGAACTCATAGTGCCCATATCTGGTCTTGAACGCCGTCTTCGGCACATCTTCCTCTTTGGTTCTTAGTTGGTGATACCCGGATCTCAGATCTGTCTTGGAAAAACAACCCGCTCCTGCTAGCTGGTCAAATAGATCATCAATCTTGGGTAGAGGATACTTGTTCTTGGTAGTGACTTTGTTCAACTGCCTGTAGTCGATACAAAGTCTCAAGGATCCATCCTTCTTCTTTACAAACAGCACTGGAGCACCCCAAGGTGAGGTACTCGGTCGGATGAAACCCTTGTCTACCAACTCTTGCAACTGCTCTTTAAACTCTTTCAGCTCTGCAGGTGCCATCCTATGAGGGGGATAGAGATTGGTCTGATTCCAGGCATCACTTATATTTCAAACTCTATCTCCCTAGCAGGTGGTAGTCCTGGGAGCTCATCTGGGAAGACATCTGGAAACTCTCTGTCTGCATTGAGGCTGGTTCCCTGACATGACTGCTAAGCTCTCTAACATGAGCTAGAAACCCCTGACAACCCATCCTGAGCAACCTATGAGCCTGTAGGGCTGATATCAAACCTCTAGGCATCCCTACTTTATCCCCTCTAAAGACAACCTCTGACTCATCCTGTCCTCTGAACCTGACTACCTTGTTTCTGCAGTCCAAGGTAGGACCATGAGCAGATAGCCAATCCATCCCTAGAATGACATCAAAATCTGTCAAGTCTAGAACCACAAGGTCAGCTGGAAGGCATCTACTCTCAACAAACACTGGACTGAACCGACAGACTGACTCTGCCATAGATGGATCATACTTGGGCCCACTTACCCAAAGAGGACACTCTAACCTAGAAGCTATCAAACCCAACCTCTCTACAGCTCTCGAAGCAATAAAAGAATGAGAAGCACCAGGGTCCATAAGAGCATACACATCAGAACATCCAATGATGAGATTACCTGACACCATGGTATTTGACGTGTTAGCCTCCTGCTGTGTCATGGTGAAGATCCGTACTGAAGCTGATGGACCTTCCCCTCAGGAACCTGCTGAAGAAGAGGCTGACCCTCTCCCTCTGCCTCGACCACTGCCCTGAGTTATGGCTGGAGCTGCTGGTTGTGCCACACTGCCTGAAGCCGTCTGCTGGGATTGTGCCAACAAGGTCACAGTGGGACACTCACGTGCCATGTGCTCCTCCTGTCTGCATCTGAAGCAAGCTGTAGTCCCAAACCGACAAACCTCCTTGTGCGGCTTTCCACACCTCATGCATCCTGAACTGTCTGAACCAGAGCTCGAGTCGCCCCCCATTCCCAAACCTAATTTCAACCTATTCCAAAACTTGTTCTTCTTAGGCTTGGCTTTGCTCCACTTTTTACTACCTGAGGCTGCTACACTCAGAGAAGAGAGATCAAACTTTTCTGAACCTAGGGTCTTAGAACTCGAGGGTTGTGCCACCTGCTGCTTCACTGTTCCCTGGATGATGGCACTAGCCTCCATCTTCCTTGCTGCATCCACAATAGTATGGAAACTCTCCCTCTATGCTGCTAGGATCAGGGAGGAATACCTAGGGTGGAGCCTCATGTTATACCTCCTATCTTTCTTTTGGTCAGTATCATATGCCTGACCCACACACTGCAGCAACTCCAGGAACTTATCGGTGTACTCATCAACACTCATATCCTCTGTCTGCCTTAGCTTCTCAAACTCAACAACCTTCAGCTCCCTAGAACTATTTGGAAAAGCCCATCCAGCAAACTCATTGGCGAACTCTTCCCATGATAAGCTATCCAACCTTGGGTCCACATAGTTTTTAAACCACTCCCTTGCTTTCTTACATTTCAATGTGAACCCCGCCATTTGAATGGCTCTAGTGTCACTAGCTCCTAGCTCATCCGTTATCATTTTCACCATTTTGTGATACTCAAACGGATCATCCCCTGTTTTGAACTTGGGAGCATCCAGCTTCAGGTAATCTATCATCTTTACTTTGCTCCCCACAATGAGATAGGTGTGGGTGTTTGGATATCAGGGACTATAGGTTCTGCTGGTGGAGGAGGAGGTGCAGCATTCCCTGGGTTAGGGTTTGTTGTCTATGGATAAAAGGGTGAGGGTGGAAACACAGGATACTATGGATATGGTGGGTAGTAGGGGGGATAAGGCATGAAAGAAGGATATGGGTTATAGCTGGAAAAATCTAATGTGCCTCCCATTGGATACCCTGGTCCCTGTGGATAGGGTGGATACTGTGGTGGGTGAGCAAAACCCGAGGCCTGAGCGCCTCCTTGAGACTCTCCCATACCCTCTTCAGACATGCTTACACCCAAACTCCCATCCCTTCTCTGGCTATCATCCTCAGATTCCCTCACATATGCCGACATCCTTCCTGGATCCGTTCTGCTCCTATTCACATCAAAAGACCTTCTTGGGTCCCTTTATGTTCATTCTCTGCTTAATCTACTTGACCTTGCCCTTGGCAGAGCAGGGGGAAAGGCATCCATGCCCTCATTCTTAGGTGGGACTCTAGTCAATCGTGCAAATCGATGAGTGCCTCGCATTCTATTTTCTGAAAAATAACATATATCACATAAATATTAGCATCATATGGTTCATGTGGATACATATGAACCCACATCATACATAGCATATCATCAATGCACATGCTTATAGTCATGGTATTTCACATCATCATTCACTCATACAAGACGGGACTCTAGACCTTATCCTAGTGGACATGATTTTTCCTATTGTGCTTGCCCTTCTATAACATCTATGAGCCCGATACTCTCTAGGTCTGACCATATGAACCTAGGGCTCTGATACCACTCTGTAACGACCTGAAAATCGGACCACTACCGGCGCTAGGATTCAGGTCGACTTAAGGTCGTCGGAACCCGTAGCCTACTATACATCCTGTATACCTAATAAAATCACATACATGATCATACATTTACATAAAACTTTGAACATTTCATGAACCAAAATCTGACATGTGCATACATCATAACTGTAAATATAAAACCCACACTAGAGTCCTCATCAAATACTCTAGCATGGTAAACATCACATGCCTCGAGTTTGGTTCCAACATAACTCATCATTATAACTTTTTACATAAAGATCATGTACAACAGGGATTTACACATAAACTAGGGCAAAGCACAAAACTAAACCATTACATGTTACATGTCCACTGCTATTCTATTACATAGCATATACCAAAACTCTGATGACTCTCCCACAGCTACCTGTGTTCCTGCAAACCTGGGGGTTAGGGGAAAGGGGTGAGCTACTAAAGCCCAGTGAGCAAAAGAGTAGAAACAATTTAATTAAACATATGCTTTCATGAAATGCATCACAACACAAACAATTCACATCACGGATGGACTTGTCACCAGTAACCCTCTACATAATCCAATACATGCCCGGCCCTCGACAGAGCTCCTCAGGACTTCCTCTTAAACATAACATAACATGTCCAACTGTGCCAGGGGCGTAGAATGGGCCTCGACCTGGACTTCCATATCATATCATATCATATCATATCGAGCGCTAATGGGTCATCCAATATCCATCCACATCAACAACAAATTATGCAATGCATCATATTCATGAATTCTAATGCAAACAACCTATTATATAACATGTCATTCATGATGCATGAACATGCTTAAAAGTTTTATTGCTTTGAAAATAAAAGAAGTTATGTTCTACTCACCTCTGGCTGACACTGGAACAACTAACTCACTGCTGGTCTCCTCTGTAATACCCGGCTAGAGTCCGGCGTCGAAAGTCCTCTAGTCCGGTGGACTTTCTGATGTCGGAATCCTCTGGAAGGGTATGGATGATGTGTTTCTATGTTTTGAAAGCATTTTTCATGTGTTAAAGTATTTAAAGAAGTAAGGTTTTGCAAGAAAAGCACCAAGGCAGAAAAGCTAAGGTTTGGCTGCCGAAGGTGACTTTCGGCCGCCGAACGTGCATGGCATTCAAGTTCTCATTTGGCCGCCGTAGTTGGTCTGGCCAGCCAACTATAAAAGTCCCTAGGTCGGTCAAATGGATAAGATTTTCTTTCCATTTGCACGAGCTGAGGTGAGACTTGATTGTCCTTGGGTGATTTATGTGTTTTCTCAAATCTTTCATGGTTTTGATGGATTTTCATGTGGTTTTGAAGTTTTTGAGCAAAAGAGCAAGTTTGGAAGCTTGGAGAGTTTGAGAGAGGATTTCTCCATATCTCCACGTAGGGATCGTTCAATCTCTTGTTTGGACGAGGTAAATGAAGATTCTGAACTTCCTTTCTTGATTTTTGAAGGTTTTATGGTAGTTTCATGGGTAGTATGCATGAGTAGGGTTAGAGGAGGTTTTTGGTGATCTTTGGTGTATATGCATGCTTAAGTGTTATTTGGTATGTTTGTTGCAGGTGTTAGGAGAGGTTTAGACCTCTTTATACATGTTATATGGTATATGCTAGTTGGGAGTAGTTGCTATGCATGTTGGATAGGTTTTGGGTGAAGTTTGCATGAAACAGAGCAGGTTTCTGCCCAACGGGCAAAACCAGGTTCGGCCGCCGAAGGAAGGTTCGGCCGTCGAACCCCTTGTGGAGGCAGTTTCGGCTGCCAAAGCTTGCCCCCGAACATTTGGACTTTCGTCTCTGGAGGCAAGGTTCAGCCGCCGAAAGTGCCGCCGAAGGTTGAGTTTCATCTCTGGACGAGACTTTCGGCTGCCGAAGATGCCGCTGAACATGCACGAGTTTCGTCTCTGGAGGGGAGTTTCGGCCGCCGAACCTGCCGCCGCAAGTGCCCTGTCCAGCTTTCTTTTGCATGTTTTATGTGATTGTGTTAGGATGTTGTAGAGGGTTTTTGGGGAGTTTCTTAGAGATGTTCTTGAGTTAGTTTGGTCCCGCATTTCAGTCCACCTGTGTAGGAACGGACCAGAGGAACCAAGGAGTTCAGCAGTGAGCACTGCTTCAGAACCTGCAGAGACAGTACAGAGTCAGCCAGAGGTGAGTGGAACTGAACTAAACTTATACTATGAGCACTCAAACATTTATTTCATGCATCATTTATGCCATGTTTATAGTATTGCATTAGTGAGCACGAAGATGTTGCATTAATCAGTGCATGTACAGATCGGGCGTAGCTTGGATTCATTAGCCCCCTAAATGAAGACCTGAGGAGCCCTAAAAGGGCCGGGCACACGGTACCATAGGGTGCTGAATGAAGACCTGAGGAGCTCCTTTGCGAGCCGGGCAATGTGGGGGAATTTTGAATTAGTCCGTCTGAGATTATGTGATTTACTTGTGTTGTGATGCATTCCATGAGATCATGTTTTATAACATGTTTTATATGTACTACTCACTGGGCTAGTATAGCTCACCCCTCTCCCTCAACCCAAGTCTTGTAGGTACAGAGTCCAGAGAAGTTAGCAGGATACAGATAAAGAGAATAGTTATGTAATAGCTAGTGTGGACATGTAATTGTAACAGCTAATGTATGTTGTATAGATGATGCATGACCTTATGAGTTGTAATCCCTTTTGTATATACATGGTCTGTTATGAAAATGATTTTATTATATGTATGAAAAACCAGGCTTAACAGTATATGATTGGACCCGCCTAGAACAAAGATGAGAGTTCTAGCAGGGGTTTTACAGTACAGAGATAGAATATGCACAGGTTAAGCCTTGGAACAGAGAAACGTTTTAATGTTTACAGAAAATGTATGATCATGTATGGGATTTCAAAGGTACACAGAGTTCACAACAGGGTTACTACGGGTCCCAGCGGCCTTAAGCCGATATGGATCCTAGTGCCGGTAGCAGTTCGGTTTCCGGGCTGTTACAGATTGGTATCAGAGCCCTAGGTTCATATGGTCGGACCTATAGAGAGAGAGTCGGGCTCATAGAGGTCATAGATGGTCAAGCACCATAGGAAAGCATGTCCACTAGGATAGGATGTCAGTCTTGTCTATTTGATGTGTGAAGTGCCATGATGTATGCATGTGCTGTATATGTTGCTAATGTGCTATGTTTGTGTGTTGTGTTCCAGAGAGTAAAGATGCGAGGAACTCGTCGATCCGCGAGATTGACTGGAGTCCCACCAGGAAGTGAGGGTACAGCTGCTTGTCCTCCTGCATTGCCAAGGGCAAGATCTCATCGGTCAAGCAGGGAAGGAACGTCACGAGACCCTAGAATGTCTTCTGACGAGAGTAGAAGAGGAGTAGAGAGAGGGGGCATATCAGAGGAAGAAAGAGAGGATATGGATGTTGGTCAGAGTAGAGAGGAAAGTATGGGTCTAGGAAGGTCGGCAGAAGGTATGGGAGAATCCCAAGGAGGTGCTCAGGCCTCGGGGTTTAGCTATCCACCCTTTCCACAGGGCCCGGGGTATCCGATGGGAGGTACGTCGGATTTCTCCAGCTTTGCCCCATATCCACCTTATATGCCATATATGCCTTATCCTTCTTTTTACCCACCATATCACATGTATCCACCCCTACCTGTTCAGCCAAGTCCAGCACAACCTGAACCAAGAGAAATAGTACCTCCACCACCACCAGAACCTGTAGCCCCTGTTGTTGAAGCACAGCAACCTAGTTCATCAGGGGGACATAAGGTGAAGATGACCGAGTACTTAAAGTTGGATGCTCCTAAATTCAATACAGGAGATGATCCCTTTGAGTACCTGAGTGCAGTCAGAATGATAACCAGTGAGTTGGGAGCTGATGAGAGCAGGGCCATTGAGATGGCAGGGTTCACATTAAAGTGCAAGAAAGCCAAAGAATGGTTCAAGAACTATGTGGACTAGGCCTGTGCATATTTCGGTTTAAACCGAAAAACTGAACCGAACCGATTAATTTCGGTTTTTCGGTTCGGTTAATCGGGATGATCGGTTTGGTTCGGTTAGTATATTTAAAATTATTCAGTTTTCGGTTTGGTTCAGTTTAAACGTGTTAAATAACCGATCAAACCGAAATAACCGATTTCGTGGCTAGGCCCAAGCCCAAGCCTTCCCCCTCCCCTCTGATACCCAACCCAGGCCAGCACCCCAAACCCAAACCCTCTATCCCTTTCGGCCCAGGCGTTCGCCTCCCCCCTCCCAAGTCCCAAATTCCCCTCCCCCAGCCCGAAACGAAACCCTTATTCACATCACTCACACTCACAGTTGAAATTAAAATCCCTAACCCTAACGACGACGAATCCTCTAAACCCATTATTCTCTTTCTCTTTCTCGTCGACCATGACCATCTAATGACTCTCTCCCCGACAGATCGCTATTCTTTCCGATGGACGACGTCGTTGAGGACGCCGATGAGCTACATTCATTCACTTCCGCCTCCGCCTCCTCCTCCTCCTCCTTATCTACCAATCTACTCTCCGGCAACGAGTCGAAGATCCCGGGCGTGGCGACGCAGACGATCCCTCCGCGGACATATCCAGAAGATTGGATCTCTCTCATCCCTCTACTACTGTCTAAAGCTGCAGACATTGAGATTTGAAACAAGAAGGCAAAGATAAAGAATTTGGGAGATGGGGTTCTTCAAGAAATGGATTACAGATTACAGATTACAGAAGAAACAGAAATGGAGATCCCATTTGTAGATTTCTTCTTCTGATAATATTCGTTAATTTTGTTTTATTGTGAATTTTAATACTTTTGAGTAATTCTCCTCTGCTTCCAATCTCATAGTTGCATTTCATCACTTTTTAAAAAATTGCAGATTTCGGTTATATCATCATAATCGGTTTTTTCGGTTTTTAAAATTTTAACACTTCGGTTTTCGGTTTTTTCGGTTCGGTTCGGTTCGGAACCGAACCGACCGATTGCACAGGCCTAGTGTGGACCCCAGAATAGACAGCATGACATGGGAAGAGTTCGCCAATGAGTTCGCAGGGTGGGCTTTTCCTGACAGTTCTAGGGAGATAAAGGTTGTCGAGTTTGAACAGTTGAGACAGACAGAAGAGATGAGCGTTGACGAGTATACAGATAAGTTCCTGGAATTGTTACCATACGTAGGTCAGGCATATGATACGGATCAGAAGAAGGCAAGGAGATATGCCACAAGGCTTCACCCCAGGTATTTCTCCTTGATTCTTCCAGCAGAAAAATAGAGTTTTCACTCTATTGTGGATGCCGCGAGAAAAATGGAGGCAAGTGCCATCATACAAGGAACAGGAAAGCGGCAGGTGGCACAGTCTGCGAGTGCTAAGACCCCCAGTGCAGCAGTTTCTGGCAGCAGAAAAGGAGAGAAGTTTAAGTCGAAGAGAGGCAAGTTTTGGAGCAGGATTAAGTCAGGACTGGGAATGGAAGCGGCTCCAGCTCTGGCACAGGCAATCCAGTATGTCAGAAATGTGGGAAACCACACAGAGGAGTTTGTCTGATGGGATCTACAGCCTGCTATAGATGTGGGCAAGAGGGACATATTGCACGAGAATGTCCCCAGGCGACCTTTATGGCACCATCCCAGCAGATGACCTCTGGCAGTGTAGCACAGCCAGCAGCTTCAGCCGTACCTCAGAGTAGTGGCAGAGGTAGAGGAAGAGGGTCAGCCTCTTCATCAGGGATGGGTTCCCGAGGTGCAGGTCCGTCAGCCCCAGCACGGATTTTCACCATGACGCAACAGGAGGCAGACACATCGAACACAGTGGTGTCAGGTAATCTCATCATTGGGTGTTCAGAGGTGTATGCTTTGATGGACCCCGGTGCTTCTCACTCTTTCATTGCTTCTAGAGCCGTAGAGAGGTTGGGTTTGATAGTCTCCAAGTTAGAGTGTCCTCTCTAGGTCAGTGGACCTAGATGTGACCCATCATTGGCAGAGTCAGTCTGTCAAGTCAGTCCAGTGTGTATAGAGGGTAGATACCTTCCAGCTAACCTTGTGGTTCTAGAGTTGACAGATTTTTATGTCATTCTAGGGATGGATTGGTTATCTATGTATAATGCTACCTTGAACTGCAGGGATAAGGTAGTCAGATTCAGAGACCAGGATGGGTCAGAGTGTGTCTTTAGAGGAGACAGGAGAGGGACACCTCGAGGTTTGATATCAGCCCTCTAGGCTCGTAGGTTGTTGAGGAGGGGTTGTCAGGGGTTCCTAGCTCATGTGAGAGAGCTAGACATGCAGGTTAGGGAACCATCCGCAATACCAGTTGTTAGAGAGTTCCCAGATGTGTTTCCTGAAGAGCTTCCAGGACTACCACCTGATAGGGAAATAGAGTTCGAGATAGAGTTACTGTCTAGTACGAGACCGATCTCTATTCCTCCCTACAGAATGGCACCAGCAGAGCTGAGGGAATTGAAAGAGCAGTTACAGGACTTGGTAGACAAGGGTTTCATCCGCCCGAGTACCTCACCTTGGGGTGCTCCAGTACTGTTTGTCA
Source organism: Manihot esculenta (assembly GCF_001659605.2). Lineage (NCBI taxonomy): Eukaryota > Viridiplantae > Streptophyta > Magnoliopsida > Malpighiales > Euphorbiaceae > Manihot > Manihot esculenta. The sequence continues at coordinate 18,852,409 of NC_035161.2, forward strand.
GGAAGAAGGATGGACCGCTTCGACTTTGTATCGACTACAGGCAGTTGAACAAGGTCACTACCAAGAACAAGTATCCTCTACCCAGGATCGATGATCTCTTCGACCAGCTGTCAGGAGCAGGTTATTTTTCTAAGATAGATCTGAGATCCGGTTACCATCAGTTGAGAATCAGGGAAGAGGATGTACCCAAGACAGCTTTCAGGACCAGATATGGGCATTATGAGTTCCTAGTAATGCCGTTCGGGTTGACTAACGCCCCTGCAGCATTCATGGATCTCATGAACAGAGTTTTCAGAGAATACCTAGATCACTTTGTGATTGTCTTTATAGATGATATCTTAGTGTACTCCAGGGATGCAGAGGAGCATGCCCAGCATCTGAGGATAGTCTTACAGACTTTGAGGGAGCATGGCCTGTATGCCAAGTTCTCTAAGTGCGAGTTCTGGCTGAGGAGCATTTCTTTCTTGGGGCATGTAGTATCAGATGAAGGTATAGCAGTGGACCCCAATAAGGTAGAGGCAGTAGCCAACTGGCCTACACCCATGACAGTAACAGAGATCAAGAGTTTCCTGGGTTTGGCAGGCTACTATCGAAGGTTCGTTCAGGACTTCTCAAAGATTGCTGCTCCGATGACCAGATTGACCAGAAAGAACCAGAAGTTCGTATGGTCAGAAGAGTGTGAAGAGAGTTTTGAAGAGCTGAAAAGACGGTTGACTTCAGCACCGGTGTTAGCTCTGCCGATCAGTGATGAAGACTTCACAGTGTTCTGTGATGCATCCCGAGTGGGATTGGGTTATGTGTTGATGCAGAATGACAGAGTGATAGCTTATGCTTCTAGACAGCTGAAGAAGCATGAGCTGAACTATCCTACACACGATCTGGAGATGGCAGCGGTTATCTTTGCACTCAAGATGTGGAGGCATTACCTCTATGGGGTAAAGTGTGAGATCTTCACGGATCATAAGAGCCTGCAGCACATCTTGAGCCAGAGAGAGCTAAACTTGAGGCAGAGACGGTGGGTAGAATTGCTCAGTGATTATGATTGCAAGATCCAGTATCACCCAGGTAAGGCTAATGTTGTAGCTGATGCCTTAAGCCGGAAGTCACTCGGCAGTTTATCCCACATTACAGCAGAGAGGAGGCCGGTGGTGAAGGATTTCTACAAGTTCATGGAAGAAGGGTTACAGTTAGAGTTATCTGGTACATGTGCTTTGATTGCACAGATGAGAGTTACACCCGTGTTTCAAGAGCAAGTAGCTCTGAAACAGCACGAGGACCCTGAGTTAGTGAAAATTGCCAGGACTGTTCAGTCAGGCAACAGTGCAGAGTTCAGATTTGACAGTGAGGGGATTCTTCGTCACGGGAAGAGGTTATGCGTGCCAGATAACAGCAGGTTAAAGGAAGACATTATGAGGGAAGCTCATAATGCAAGGTATAGCGTTCACCCTGGAGCCACCAAGATGTATCAAGACTTGAGAAAGGTGTATTGGTGGCCAGCGATGAAGAGAGAAGTGGCACAGTATGTGTCAGCCTGCGAAACATGTCAAAGGGTGAAGCTAGAGCACCAGAAGCCGGCTGGAATGCTTAACCCACTGTCGATTCCAGAATGGAAATGGGAGAACATCGCTATGGATTTTGTAGTGGGGTTACCGGTGACGTCCAACAGGCTAGACTCCATATGGGTGATTGTGGATAGACTGACTAAATATGCTCACTTCATTCCAGTCAGGAGTAACTATTCTGTAGACAAGCTAGCGCAGGTGTATGTAGAAGAGATAGTCAAGCTGCATGGAGTTCCTGTGTCAATTGTATCAGATAGAGGACCTCAGTTCACCTCCAGGTTTTGGCGGAGTCTGCAAGCTGCTATGGGCACGAGGTTGGAGTTTAGCACTGCTTTCCATCCACAGACAGACGGTCAGTCAGAGAGGACCATCCAGACAATAGAGGATATGCTCCGAATGTGTGTGTTAGACTTTGGCGGTTCTTGGAGGCAGCATCTACCTCTGGTGGAGTTTGCCTACAATAACAGCCATCATGCTAGCATAGGGATGGCTCCTTATGAAGCTTTGTATTGAAGGAAGTGCAGAACACCTGTTTGCTGGGAAGAGGTTGGAGAGAAGGCTCTTGCAGGGCCAGAGTTAGTCAAGATTACCAGCAGAGTAGTGCCTATCATCAGAGAGAGGATCAGAACAGCTGTTAGCAGACAGAAAAGCTATGCAGATGTCCGTAGGAAGCAGATAGAGTTCCAGGAGGGGGATATGGTTTTGCTGAAGGTGTCTCCAATGAAGGGCGTGGTTCGCTTTGGGAGAAAGGGTAAGCTAGCTCCACGATACATTGGTCCCTTTGAGATTCTGCAGAGGATCAGGAATGTGTCGTACAAGCTGGATTTACCTGCATCTATGGAAAGAATCCATCCGGTTTTTCATGTTTCTATGCTACGGAAATTTGTGTCAGATCCGAGACAGGTTCTCAGTGAGCCTGATGTGGAGATCTTAGGAGATCTCACATATGTAGAGCAGCCAGTGAGGATCATTGACACCCAGATCAGAAAGTTGAGAAACAAGGAAATTCCGATGGTAAAAGTCTTGTGGAACCACCATAACCTAAAAGAGTGCACCTGGGAGACACGGGAGTCTATGCTCCAGCAATACCCATATCTGTTTTGAGGTTCGTTTTTTTGCCCTTTTCTATGTGTTTATGTGCTTTATGTTTGAGGAACATTCGGGGACGAATGTTCTTAAGGGGGGGAGAATGTAATACCCGGCTAGAGTCCGGCGTCGGAAGTCCTGTAGTCCGGTGGACTTTCTAATGTCGGAATCCTCTGAAAGGGTATGGATGATGTCTTTCTATGTTTTGAAAGCATTTTTCATGTGTTAAAGTGTTTAAAGAAGTAAGGTTTTGCAAGAAAAGCACCAAGGCAGAAAAGCCAAGGTTCGGCCGCCGAAGGTGACTTTCGGCCGCCGAACGTGCATGGCATTCGGGTTCTCATTCGGCCGCCGTAGTTGGTCTAGCCAGCCAACTATAAAAGGCCCTAGGACGGTCAAATGGATAAGATTTTCTTTCTATTTGCATGAGCTGAGGTGAGACTTGATCGTCCTTGGGTGATTTATGTGTTTTCTCAAATCTTTCATGGTTTTGATGGATTTTCATGTGGTTTTGAAGTTTTTGAGCAAAAGAGCAAGTTTGGAAGCTTGGAGAGTTTGAGAGAGGATTTCTCCATATCTCCACGTAGGGATCGTTCAATCTCTTGTTTGGAAGAGGTAAGTGAAGATCCTGAACTTCCTTTCTTGATTTTTGAAGGTTTTATGGCAGTTTCATGGGTAGTATGCATGAGTAGGGTTAGAGAAGGTTTTTGGTGATCTTTGGTGTATATGCATGCTTAAGTGTTATTTGGTATGTTTGTTGCAGGTGTTAGGAGAGGTTTAGACCTCTTTATGCATGTTATATGGTATATGCTAGTTGGGAGTAGTTGCTATGCATGTTGGATAGGTTTTGGGTCAAGTTTGCATGAAACAGAGCAGGTTTCTGCCCAACGGGCAAAACCAGGTTCGGCCGCCGAAGGAAGGTTTAGCCGCCGAACCCCTTGTGGAGGCAGTTTCGGATGCCAAAGCTTGCCCCCGAACATTTGGACTTTCGTCTCTGGAGGCAAGGTTCGGCTGCCGAAAGTGCTGCCGAAGGTTGAGTTTCGTCTCTGGACGAGACTTTCAATTGTCGAAGGTGCCGCCGAACATGCATGAGTTTCGTCTCTGGAGGGGAGTTTCGGCCGCCGAACCTGCCGCCGAAAGTGCCCTGTCCAGCTTTCTTTTGCATGTTTTATGTGATTGTGTTAGAATGTTGTAGAGGGTTTTTGGGGAGTTTCTTAGAGATGTTATTGAATTAGTTTGGTCCCTCATTTCAGTCCACCTGTGTAGGAACAGACCAGAGGAACCAAGGAGTTCAGCAGTAAGCACTGCTTCAGAACCTACAGAGACAGTACAGAGTCAGTCGGAGGTGAGTGGAACTGAACTAAACTTGTACTATGAGCACTCAAACATTTATTTCATGCATCATTTATGCCCTGTTTATAGTATTGCATTAGTGAGCACGAAGATGTTGCATTAATCAGTGCATGTACAAATCGGGCGTAGCTTGGATTCATTAGCCCCCTAAATGAAGACCTGAGGAGCCCTGAAAGGGCCGGGCACACGGTACCATAGGGTGTTGAATGAAGACCTGAGGAGCTCCTTTGCGAGCCGGGCAATGTGGGGGAATTTTGAATTAGTCCGTCTAAGATTATGTGATTTACTTGTGTTGTGATGCATTCCATGAGATCATGTTTTATAACATGTTTTATATGTACTACTCACTGGGCTAGTATAGCTCACCCCTCTCCCTCAACCCCAGTCTTGCAGGTATAGAGTCCAGAGAAGTTAGCAGGGTACAGATAAAGAGAAGAGTTATGTAATAGCTAGTGTGGACATGTAATTGTAACAGCTAGTGTATGTTGTATAGATGATGCTTGACCTTATGAGTTGTAATCCCTTTTGTATATACATGGTCTGTTATGAAAATGATTTTATTATATGTATGAAAAACCAGGCTTAACAGTATATGATTGGACCCGCCTAGAACAAAGATGAGAGTTCTAGCAGGGGTTTTACAGTACAGAGATAGAATATGCACAGGTTAAGCCTTGGAACAGAGAAACGTTTTAATGTTTACAGAAAATGTATGATCATGTATGGGATTTCACAGGTACACAGAGTTCACAGCAGGCTTACTATGGGTCTCGGCGGCCTTAAGCCGATCTGGATCCTAGTGCCGGTAGCAGTTCGGTTTCCGGGCTGTTACATCCTCGGCTCCTCGGGTCCTATCCTACACAGGTGGACTCAAATGAGGGACCAAACAAACTCTAATAAACATCTCCCCAAAAACCCCCAAAACATCATAAAACATGCGTAGAAAACAGGCAAAGGAAGGCTAGGTAGGGGACTTTCGGTGGCAAGTTCGGCGGCCGAAGGTCCCTACAGATCTGAAAGTCAGGCACTTTCAGGGGGAAGGTTCTGCGGCCGAAAGCCTTCACAGACCCGAAAGTCACTAACCTTCGGGGGCAGGTTCGGCGTTCGAAACTCCCCTCCAGATTCGAAAGTTCAACTTTCGGGGGCGAGTTTAGGCAGCCAAAACTGCCTCCTTTGGCAGGTTCGGTGGCCGAACCTTGCTTCGGCTGCCGAACCTGGGCCCTCCTGGGTGGCAGAACCCAATTCTGCCATTATGCCCCAAGCCACCAAAACTTCCACAACATGCTTCCATCTATTCTAAAACATGCATAAATACATTTTCCAAGCACATAGGGGCATAAAACTAGCCTAAACCCCAACAAACATCAACATAGCATCACATTTATCATTAAACTAACATAAACCCTAACATTTAGACCTACTTTAAACATGCATTAAACACCCTTAAAACCTCTTAAAACTTACTTAAAACATATAAAAAGGTATGGATCGACACTTACCTCTTGAAGATCGAGAGGAGATGCGATCCAAACTTGGAGATTAGGAGAATTGGTCTCCGGAGGTCTCCAAACTTCTAAAACCTTGATCTTAGCTAAAAAAATCTTCAAAACAAGGAAAAATCGTATAAAAAACTTGAAGGATTTGAAGGAAAACATAAAATCAACCATGGAAGGGCAAAATCTCACCTATGCCCGAAAATGGAGAGAAAAAACTCGCCCATTTTCGGATAAGGGGCCTTTTTTAGGTGGCTGGCCAGACCACCTCCAGGGGTGGAAAGAGCTTCCGCAAATCCACCATGTTCGGCGGCCGAACAAGAGGTTCGGCGGCCGAACCTGGACTTTTCCTCCATGGTATTTTCTTTCAAAACTCAATTTTCTTTCTTTGATTAAAACCATAAAAACATTAAAACATTTTATGAAAACCTTTATTTCCACCCTTCTAAGGGATTCCGACCTCGGGATTCCGGATTCCAACGGAGATTCTGCCGGAAGGTTGGAATTCAGATGCCGGAGCTTAGCCGGGTATTACAGTATTAGTCCCATTTTATGAGAAGATTATAAAGCATTCCATGCCATGCCATAAGGCGAGTATACGGCAGGCCGACCAACCGGGTGATAGTCCTGTTTCACAAAAAGATTCTAAGGTATTTGATGCCGAGGCCACGAGGCGGGTATGAGCCAGGCCACGTGACCGAGAGCATTGGTCCCATATCCGAGGAAGTCTCCCAGGCATGTATCGCTGCTATAGCAATCACCCTAGGAATTCAAAACTTTTTGTGAAGGAGAAAGGCCTATTATAGGCGGGTAAGACTTTTTGACGATCGGTGGGACAGACTACTAAGCGAGTGAGTGAAGTCCATAAGGTAGAAAAATGCATGGAAGCTTGTCAGGGATGGAAAAATACATAGAAGCCTGTTAGGGCTATAAAAGGCCAGAGAGCTCGCAAGGGCTAAAGAATGGCCGGAAGCACGTCAGGGTTAGGGCTATAAAAGGCCAAGGAGCTCGCAAGGCCTAGAGAATGACCGGAAGCACGTTAGGGTTAGAGAATGCCCGGAAGTACATTAGGGCTAGAGAAAGTCCAAAAGCATGTTAGGGCTAGAAAATTCCTGAAACCTCGTCAGGGCTGAGAAAATGCTTGGAAGCTCATCAGGACTGGAAAAATGCACGGAAGCTCATCAGGACTGAAAAAATACATGGAAGCCCGATAGGGCTGTAAAAGGTCAAGGAGCTCATAAAGGCTAGAGAATGCTCGGAACCACATCAAAGCTAGAAAGCCTAAAAGCACGTCAAGGCTAGAGAATGCCCGCAAGCACATAAGGGCTAGAGAATGCTCAAAAGCTCGTTAGGGCTGAGAAAATGCTCAGAAGCCCATCAAGGCTGAAAAAATATACGGAAGCTGACTATGCGGTTGTAGAAGCCGGTCAAAAATAACCTTTTTGGTTATCCACAATTTTACAACTATAGATAGTGGTAAAAGGATCGAATCCACAGGGAATTGATACTTACCTATTTTCCATATCAAGACCAAGTCAATAAACTGAAAGTCAAATAAAAGGGGGGTTTTGAGATTGATGAATTGAATTAGAATTAAAATCAACAAAGTAAAGCAAATAATTCAAGTAAAAAAGATTCAAATATGAGAAAAGCTCTAGTTGAAGAATTGGATCCACTTTAGTTGTTGGGATTGATCATTGACACAAAGATTCCTTTATTTGATTCAATAAATTAGTTATGGGGGTGGAATATGCTTCTCACCACCATATCTGACTCGCGGTTGTCAAAGCTGGTAAAAAATAACCTTTCCGGTCATCAATAATATTACTACTGCAGATAGTAGTAAAGGATCGAATCCACAGAGAATTGAAAACTTATCTATTTTTCTTAACAAGTGATAGAACATATTTTAGTCCATTCTATCTTGATATTATTGATGATTATTTACATGATTTCTACTTAATTTAGTGCTCTTGACATTATTTTGCAGAAAATGGTGAAAAAGGACATTTTGGAGAAAATAACATTAAAACTGCCTTAAATGGAGCAAAGGAGAGCAAGCCTGCCAAGTTGAATTCAAGTGAAGTTAAATAAGGAAAGTTCTAAATAAGGAAAGTGGCAAAGAAGGAAAGAACATTCAGCCAAAGCAATTTGAAATTCAAATTTCAAATCTCCAAGTAGCCTTTTCCTTATTCAAGAAGCCAAGTCTCAAGTTGCCATATATGAAGAGCCAAATAAGGAAAGTATTTTGAAATTCAAATCTTCAAGATTCATATTCAAATTTTGAATTTCAAAATCCAGCTTATTAAGGAAGCTAAATCCAAAGATCACATGCTTGCCACCTCATGTCTTGCACATTCAAAATTCAAATTGCAAAGGAGGCTCCACCTTCCTTATTAGTGCATGGGCGGCAAGGAAAGTGTGAAGGCAAGTCTTGGGCACCTTGGGCAGCATCTTGAAGACACTTGGGCAGCAAGCAAAGACCAAAGGCCCCACTCCTTGCACTTGAACATATGCCCCACGTTTTTCCCTTCTCACATGTGCATGGATGGCACATCTTGGACCAAGGGCATTTTGGGCAGCCTCTTGAAGTCTTTTGGGCAGCCTCTTGACACCTTGGGTAGCCTCTTCACTAATTGGGAAGCAAGTATCATCTAGGGCAATACTTTTCAAGTATAAAAAGACACATAAGGAGCCTCCCCATAGTCTTTCAAGCCCCCCTTGGAGGTACCTATGGGATTCACATCTCTTCTTCTACCTTTCTTCTTTTCTTTTATTTTTGATTTTTGTTTCAGCCATGAGAGGCTGAAATCTTTTATTCTAGTTGAAGATTGGTTGAAACTAAGGTTGTTTTATGGATTGTGAGATTTGAACATAAACTATTTGTCTTTGGTTTGTTCAGTATTCATGCAATTTGGTGCTTGAATCTATTATTACTTTGTTGTTTTGATCAAATTGGCCACTTGATTCTTGATTGCAAGGTAATTGATTGTTAGTTTGGATAATTTTTAGTCCATAATTGCTGAAATTATTCAAACATAAGAACACTTGGTGTAACAACTAAGGAATTGTATGATCTAGCAACATCTCCATGTATTTGAGTAGCTAGGATTGGATCTCTCTATCTCTTCATGCAATTAACAATTGTTTTGATGCCTAAGGCCCAAGGACGTTCCTTGGCAATTTGTTAATTAGTAATTAATTAGAGGACGTTCCCTAATTGGTTTAATCATAAGGAGAGACATGGAGGTGAGAAGCGTCTTCCATCTCCATAACTAATCTATTAAATCAATCAAAAGAACCTAAGTGTCAATGATCAATCCCAACAACTGAAGTGGATCCAACTCTTCAACTAGAGCTTTCTTATTATTTATTTCTCTTTTATTTTATTATTCGCTTATTTTAATTGCTTTCAGTAGTTTGTTAATCAAATCAATCTCAAACCCTCCATTTTATTTTTACTGCAATTTATTTTTATTCCGCTTTCAGTTTATCTCATTTTCAGTTTTATCTCGTTTCAGTTTATTTCGCTTTCAGTTTATTTCGCTTTCAGTTTATTTTGCTTTCCATTTATCTCGCTTTTAGTTTATCTCGCCTTCAGTTTATTCCGCTTTCAGTTTATCTCGCTTTCAGTTTATCTCGTTTCAGTTTACTTTGCTTTCAGTTTATTTTTGTTTCAGTTTATTCTCTTGGTCTTGATAAGGAAAATAGGTAAGTTTTCAATTCCCTGTGGATTCGATCCTTTTACCACTATCTGCAGTTGTAAATTGTTGATAACCAGAAAGGTTATTTTTGACCGGTTTCGACAACCGCGAGTCAACAAGACCAAGAGGATTGACTGAAAGCGAAACTGAAAGCAAAATAAATTGCAACGAGATAAATCTAAAACCAACTAAACTGAAAGTAAAATGAGGGGGTTTTGAGATTGATTCAATTTAACAACTATTGAAAGCAATTAAATAAGCGAATAATAAAATAAAAGGTAAATCAAATATGAGAAAGGTCTAGTCGAAGAGTTGGATCCACTTCAGTTGTTTGGATTGATCATTGAAACTTATGTTCTTTTGATTGATTCAATAGATTAGTTATGGAGATGGAAAACTCTTCTCACCACCATGTCTCTTCTTATGATTAAACCAATTAGGGAATGTCCTCTAATTAATTACTAATTAACAAATTGTCAAGGAACGTCCTTGGGCCTTAGGCATCAAACAATTGTTAATTGCATGAAGAGATAGAGAGATCCAATCCTAACTACTCAAACACATGAGATGTTGCTAGATCATATAATTTCCTTACTTTTCACACCAAGTGTTCTTATGTTTGAATAATCAAAGCAATTACGAACTTAAAATTATCCAAACTAACAATATATTACCTTGCAATCAATAATCAAGTAGCCAATTTGATCAAAATAACAAAGCAATAATAGAATCAAGTATGAACTGTATGAATATTGAATAACCAAAAGATAAAAAATGTGTGTTCAGATCTTACAATCCATAAAATAACCGAAGTTTCAACCAATCTTTAACTAGAATAAAAGGTTTCAGCCACTCATGGCTGAATCAAAAACTAAAAAATAAAGAAAGGAAGAAGAAGAGATGGTATCACTTGCAATCCCGTAGGTGTGTCTAAGGGGGTTTGGAAAAAGCTGTGGGGAGGCTCCTTATATGTCTTTTTATAGTTGAAAGTGTTGCCCTAAATCCTTACATGCTGCCATTGCTGTCCAAGAAGTGCTTGCTGCCCAAGTCTGAAAAGGAAAGAATTGCGTTGCAAGCTCTTCAGAAGGCAAAAGGCGCGCGCGGATGCTCTGCAGAGGGAAGTTGGCGCGCGCGGATGGATGTGCAGAAGGGAAAGTGAATCTGTCCAGTCTTTCCCTTTTAGGTGGAGCCTTCGTTTGAATTTTGAATGCTGAATGCAGAAGAGGCAAGTGCGTCTTCATGAAATCTTGCTGCCTAAATAGGAAAATATGACTGTTGTAGTGTGTGCACATCTTTGAACAAGGAAATAAAGATTTGCGATTTGAATTTCAAATAATCTTCTGACTGAGCTTTCCTTATTTGCTTTTGCTTATGTACTTTTCTTATTTGTAAACTTTCCTTATTTGAAAACTTTCCCTTTTTTGGCACTTTCCATATTTTCCACTTTTTCGCAGTTTTAAGAGCATTTTCACCGGATTGTCTCTTTACACCTATTATCTGCAAAACATGATTAAAACCATAAAATTAGGCAGAAAAGATGCAAATAAACATCAAGAACATAATGATAAAGTGGACTAAAATATGCTCTATCAATATCCCTCCTTAAGCATAAATCAATTAGGGAACATCCTCTAATTAATCACTAATCAACAAGTTGTCAAGGAACATCCTTGGGCCTTTGGCAGCTAACAACTGTCAAACAACTGTCAATTGCATTAAGAAATAGAGAGACCTAATTCTAGCTGTAACGACCCAAAAATCGGACCGCTACCGGTGCTAGGATCCAGATCGGCTTAAGGCCGCCGGGACCCGTAGCAAGCCTAACATACATCCTGTGAACCTGCTTAATCCCATACATGATCGACAACATACATAAAAATTAAAAGTTTTCTTTCATACATTCTATCATACACCAAACTCAACCTGTGCATGCACTGAACATAGTCATAATCATAACCATGACCCCTCTGTGGGATCTCATCAATGCCCCAATGGGCAATACAACATATGTTGAGTTGGTTTACATAAACATTACAAAACATCTAAGATCATGTATAAAAAGGGATACCTTACACATTGGGTCAAGCACCATCTCTAATCCTCAATATCATTACATACATTACTATTAATAACTTTACATCATTTTACAATTTATCATGTCCACACTCTATCTATTACAAACACATGACTTCATTACTCTTGCGGACCTCCTGGTCTACCCTGTACCTGCAAACCTGGAGAATTAGGGAGAGGGGTGAGCTACTAGAGCCCAGTGAGCATAATAATAAAACATTCAAAACATATGATAACATGGAATGCATCACATCACAGCTAATCACATCAAGGATGAATTTATCACCAATAGCCCTCTACATAGTCCAACTGTGCCAGAACGTAGAATGGGTCCTGGTCTTTCTCTTACATAGCATAACATAACATTCCAATGTGCCAGAGCGTAGAATGGGTCCTGGTCTTTCTCTTACATAGTGCCAGCGAACATAGAATGGGTCCCACTGGTCTTACATTCCGTACCGTACATATCACATCATCACATCATAGATCGAGGGCTATGGATCATCCAACATTCATCCATAACAACAACAGTAGAGTATGCAATGCAACATATTCGTGAATTCTAATGCAGAACATTCGTCCCCGAATGTTCACCAACTAACACATAGCATGGCATAAACAAAACATACATACAAGCACATGGACTCACAAAGAACTAACCTTAGAAAAGATAAGGGTATTGCTGGACCATGGACTCCCGTGTCTCCCAAGTGCATTCTTCCAAATTGTGGTGGTTCCACAGGACTTTCACCATCGAGATTTCCTTATTCCTTAGTTTTCTGATCTGGGTGCCTATGATCCGTACTGGCTGTTCAACATAGGTGAGATCCTCTTGGACCTCCACATCAGGCTCACTGAGAACCTTGCTCGGATCTGACACAAACTTCCTCAACATTGAAACATGGAAAACTGGATGGATTCTTTCCATTGAAGCAGGTAAATCCAGCTTGTACGACACATTCCCAATCTTTTGCAAGATTTCGAAGGGTCCGATGTATCGTGGGGCTAGTTTACCTTTCTTCCCAAAGCGAACCACTCCTTTCATAGGAGACACCTTGAGCAATACCAGATCCCCCTCCTGAAACTCTACCTGTCTTCTGCGGATGTCTGCATAACTCTTCTGTCTGCTTGCAGCAGTCTTGATCCTTTCTCTGATTATGGGTACTACCCTGCAGGTAATCTCTACTAGCTCAGGCCATGCCAAGGCCTTTTCTCCAACTTCTTCCCAGCAAACAGGTGATATGCACTTCCTCCCATACAAAGCTTCATATGGAGCCATCCCGATGCTAGCATGATGGCTGTTATTGTAGGCAAACTCCACCAAAGGTAGATGCTGCCTCCAAGAACCGCCAAAGTCCAACACACACATTCTAAGCATATCCTCTATGGTCTGAATGGTCCTTTCTAATTGTCCGTCCGTCAACATACACCTGCGCTAACTTGTCCACAGAATAGCCACTCCTGACAGGGATGAAGTGAGCAGATTTGGTGAGTCTGTCCACAATCACCCATATGGAGTCCAAGCTGTTGGACGCCGCCGGTAACCCCACTATGAAGTCCATAGCTATATTCTCCCATTTCCACTCTGGAATAGGTAGCGGGTTAAGCATTCCAGCCGGCTTCTGATGTTCCAGCTTCACCCTCTGACACACTTCGCAGGCTGACACAAACTGTGCCACTTCTTTCTTCATAGCTGGCCACCAATAAACCTTCTTCAGATCTTGATACATCTTGGTGGCTCCGGGGTGAACGCTGTATCTTGCATTATGAGCCTCTCTCATAATGTTTCCTTTTAGCCCTATGTCATCTGGTACACATAGTCTGCTCCCATAGCGGAGGATCCCTTTGCTGTCGAATCTGAACTCACTATCTTTGCCTGACTGAACAGTCCTGGCAATCTTCACTAACTCTGGGTCCTCATGCTGTTTCTAAGCCACCTGCTCCAGAAACACGGGTGCCACTCTCATCTGGGCTACTAAAGCACCTGTACCAGACAACTCCAACTGTAGACCTTCCTCAATGAGCTTGTAAAACTCCTTCACCACTGGCCTCCTCTCTGCCAATATGTGGGATAAACTGCCAAGTGATTTCCGGCTTAAGGCGTCTGCCACAACATTCGCCTTACCCGGATGGTACTGAATCTTGCAATCATAGTCACTCAGCAGCTTTACCCATCTTCTTTGTCTCAAGTTCAAATCTCTTTGACTCAGGATGTACTGCAGGCTCTTATGATCTGTAAAGATCTCACATTTAACCCCATAGAGGTAGTGCCTCCACATCTTGAGTGCAAAGATTACTGCTGCCATCTCTAGGTCATGTGTGGGGTAATTCAACTCATGCTTCTTCAGCTGTCTAGAAGCATAAGCAATCACCCTTTCATTCTGCATTAACACACAACCCAAACCCACTCGGGATGAATCACAGAAGACCGTGAAGTCCTCACTGCTAGCTGGCAAAGCTAACACTAGTGCCGATGTTAATCTCTTCTTAAGCTCTTCAAAACTCTCTTCGCACTGGTCGGTCCACACAAACTTTTGATTCTTCCTGGTTAGTCTGGTCAGAGGAGCTGCAATCTTTGAGAAGTCCTGAACGAACCTCCTGTAGTAACCTGCCAAACCCAAGAAACTTCTAATCTCTGTCACTGAAGTGGGTCTAGGCCAGTTAGCCACAGCTTCTATCTTCTTGGGGTCCACCTCTATCCCATTTCCTGACACTACATGCCCCAAGAATGAAATGCTCCTCAACCAGAACTCACACTTAGAGAACTTAGCATACAAGCCATGTTCCCTCAAGGTCTGCAGAACCAACCTCAGATGATGGGCATGCTCCTCTGCGCTCCTGGAATACACTAAGATATCATCTATGAAGACAATAACGAAGTGATCCAGGTATTGGTTAAACACTCTATTCATGAGATCCATGAATGCTGCAGGGGCGTTTGTTAACCCGAACGGCATTACAAGGAACTCAAAATGCCCATATCTGGTCCTGAAAGCTGTCTTTGGCACGTCTTCCTTCCTTATCCTCAGCTGATGATACCCCGATCTCAGATCTATTTTTGAGAAACAACCTGCTCCGGCTAGCTGGTCGAATAGATCATCGATCCTTGGCAGAGGGTACCTATTCTTGGTAGTGACTTTGTTCAACTGCCTATAGTCGATACAAAGTCTAAGGGATCCATCCTTCTTCCTCACAAACAAGACTGGAGCACCCCAAGGTGAGGTACTCTGTCGGATGAAGCCCTTTTCTACCAGCTCTTGCAACTGTTCTTTCAATTCCTTCAACTCGGCTGGAGCCATCTTGTAGGAGGGATAAAGATCGGTCTAGTTCCAGGCATCAATTCTATCTCGAACTCTATCTCCCTAGCAGGTGGTAAACCTGGAAGCTCGTCTGGAAAAACATCCTGAAATTCTTTGACAACTGGCACCGAGGCTGGCTCCCTGACCTGACTATCTAGCTCTCTCACATGAGCCAAATACCCCTGACATCCCTTCCTAAGCAACCTACGAGCCTGAAGAGCTGATATTAGACCTCTAGGTGTACCCCTCTTGTCTCCTCTGAAGACGACCTCTGACCCGTTCTGATCTCTGAACCTGACTACCTTGTCTCTGCAATCCAAGGTAGCACCGAGGGTAGATAGCCAATCCATCCCTAGAATGACGTCAAAGTCTATCAAATCTAGAACCACAAGGTCGGCGGTGAGGCATCTTCCCTCAACAAAAACTAGACTGTACTGGCAAACTGACTCTGCCACTAACGGGTCACACTTGGGTCCACTGACCCATAGGGGACACTCTAACCCAGAGACTATCAGACCCAACCTCTCAACGGCTCTCGGAGCAATAAAAGAATGAGATGCACCCGGGTCCATTAATGCATACACATCAGAACACCCAATGATGAGATTACCTGACACCACGGTGTTGGATGTGTTAGCCTCCTGCTGAGTCATGGTGAAGATCCTGGCTGGAGCTGATGGACCTTCACCTCGGGAACCAGAAGAAGAGGCTGCCCCTCTCCCTTTACCTCTGCCACTGCTCTGAGTTGTGGCTAGAGCTGCTGGCTGCGCCACACTACCAGAAACTGTCTGCTGGGGCTGGCCCATAAAAGGTGCTCTAGGACACTCCCGAGCCATGTGTCCCTCCTGTCCACATCTGAAACATGTATTAGTCCCAGCTTGACACACTCCCTTGTGTGGCCTCCCACACCTTAGGTATTCTGTACCGTCTGAGCCTGAGCTCGAGCCACCGCCTAATCCCAGACCGGATTTCAACTTACTCCAAAACTTGCTCTTCTTCAGCTTCTTGGTGGTGTTATTCCACCTTTTGCTACCTGAGCTCTGAGAAGAGAGACCTGGCCCTCCTCTCCCTGGGGTCTTAACCCCTGAAGACTGGGTCACTGACTGCTTCACTGACCCCTCAACTATAGCACTAGCCTCCATCCTTCGAGCCATATCCACCACAGTGTGGAAACTTTCCCTCTCAACTGACTGAATCAAAGAGGAGTACCTAGAATGCAGTTTCATAACATATCTCTTGGCCTTCTTCGAATCTGTATCTAGAGCTTGCCCTGA
Source organism: Manihot esculenta (assembly GCF_001659605.2). NCBI lineage: Eukaryota > Viridiplantae > Streptophyta > Magnoliopsida > Malpighiales > Euphorbiaceae > Manihot > Manihot esculenta. Next base: position 18,868,250 of record NC_035161.2, read on the forward strand.
AAAAGGCAATAGCTCCAAGAATTTATCTGTGAACTCCTCTACACTCATGTGTTCTGTCTGCCTCAGCTACTCAAACTCAATCATCTTCAGTTCTCTGGAACTGTCTGGAAAAGCCCATCCAGCAAACTCATTCGCAAATTCCTCCCATGTCATGCCGTCTAGTCTCGGGTCCACATAACACTTGAACCATTCCCGTGCCTTTTTGCACTTTAAGGTGAACCCTGCCATCTGAATGGCCCTGCTGTCATCTGCCCCTAGCTCATCAGTTATTGTCCTCACTACTCTTAGGTACTCAAAGGGATCATCCCCTGACTTGTATTTGGGAGCATCCAGCTTAAGGTAATCTGTCATCTTCACTTTGCTCCCACCGGCTGAGCTAGGTCTAGAAGGTTGAGTAACTGGGGCTGCTGGTTCTGTAGGTGGTGGAGGTGGGGGTGCAGCATTCCCCGAGGTGGAGTTTGCAGGGTTAGGATAGAAGGGTGAGGGTGGATAAGCTGGGTACTGTGTGTAAGGTGGATAGAAAGGTGGATAAGGCATGTAGGTAGGGTAGGGGTTAAAGCTGGAGTAATCCGATGTGCCTCCCATCGGATACCCTGAACCCTGTGGGAAGGGTGGATAATGGGGTGGAAAACCATATCCCGAGGCCTGAGCGCCTCCCTGTGACTCCCCTGTCCCTTCTTCCGCCATGCTGACATCCAGATTCCCATCCCTCCTCTGATCCTCTTCCATAACCTCCCTCACATCTGAAGAACTTCCTCCTCTATCAGTCCCCCTTCTACTAGCATCAAAAGACCTTCTAGGGTCCCTTGACACTCTTTCTCTATTTGATCTACATGACATTGCCCTAGGCAATGCAGGAGGACGGGCGCTCGTGCCCTCATCCTCTGGTGGTACTCCAGTCAATCTTGCAGATCGACGGGTTCCTCTCATCCTGTTTTCTTAAAAACAGTACACATCACACAAACATTAGCATCATATGATTCATGTGGAAACACATGAACCCACATCACACATATATCGTTCATATCATAGCATCAATGCACATGTATATAATCATGGCATTTCACATCATCATACAAGACAGGACTCAACATCCTATCCTAGTGGCCATGATCTTGCTATTGTGCTTGACCTCCTAGAACATCTATGAGCCTGACACTCTAGGTCCGATCCTATGAACCTAGGGCTCTGATACCATTCTGTAACGATCCGAAAATCGGACCGCTACCGGCGCTACGATTCAGGTCGGTTTAAAGCCGCCGGGACCCGTAGCAAGCCTAACATACATCCTGTGAACCTGCTTAATCCCATACATGATCGACAACATACATAAAAATTAAAACTTTTCTTTCATACATTCTATCATACACCAAACTCAACCTGTGCATGCACTAAACATAGTCATAATCATAACTATGACCCCTCTGTGTTATCTCATCAATGCCCCAATGGGCAATACAACATATGTTGAGTTGGTTTACATAAACATTACGAAACATCCAAGATCATGTATAAAAAGGGATACCTTACACATTGGGTCAAGCACCATCTCTAATCCTCAATATCATTACATACATTACTATTCATAACTTTACATCATTTTACAATTTATCATGTCCACACTCTATCTATTACAAACACATGACTTCATTACTCTTGCAGACCTCCTAGTCTACCCTGTACCTGCAAACCTGGGGAATTAGAGAGAGGGGTGAGCTACTAGAGCCCAGTGAGCAGAATAATAAAACATTCAAAACATATGATAACATGGAATGCATCACATCACAGCTAATCACATCAAGGATGAATTTGTCACCAATAGCCCTCTACATAGTCCAACTGTGCCAGAACGTAGAATGGGTCCTGGTCTTTCTCTTACATAGCATAACATAACATTCCAATGTGCCAGAACATAGAATGGGTCCTGGTCTTTCTCTTACATAGTGTCAGCGAACGTAGAATGGGTCCCACTGGTCTTACATTCCGTACCGTACATATCACATCGTCACATCATAGATCGAGGGCTATGGATCATCCAACATTCATCCATAACAACAACAGTAGAGTATGCAATGCAACATATTCGTGAATTCTAATGCAACAACCTAGTATATCTCATGCCATTAATGATGCGTGAATCATGCTAAAATGTCCATTTATTTGCTTTAAAAATGTAATAGGTTATTCCACTCACCTCTGGGTAGCTCTGACCAGACACTGGAGCAGCTGACTCACTGCTGGGGTCCTCGGTTCCTCGGGTCCGAACCTACACAGGTGGACTCAAATGAGGGACCAAACATATATGAACATAACTCTAAACTACTCCCCAAAAACCCCCTAAAACATCATGGAACAACCATAGAAAAACATGTAAAGGAAGGCTGGACAGGGCACTTTCGGCGGCAGGTTCGGCAGCCGAAAGTCCCTCCAGAGCCGAAAGTCAGGCAGGTTCGGCGGCACCTTCGGCGGCCGAAACTCCCAGAGAGAGACAAAACTCATGCATGTTCGGCGGCAGTTTCGGCGGCCGAAACTGCCCTCCAGAGACGAAAGTCCTCTTTCGGGGGCAGGCTTCGGCAGCCGAAAGGCTGGCCTCCCAGGCAGGTTCGGCAGCCGAAAGTCCTTCGGCTGCCGAACCTGGTTTCTGCCAAAGGGCAGAAACTTGGTTCCTCATGCACAAACGCCTCCCAAACTTTTCAAACATGCATAAACCTATTCTACAACACTCCCAATCATACACAAACAAGCATACAAGCTTCTAGGGGCTTTAAACCATCAAAAACCCCAACTACAACACATCAAACAACTCACATTGTTCATAAACATACATAACCCATAAACCTAACCATGAGCTAAACATGCATTCTACCCCATAGATCTACTTAAAACTTACTTAAAACATGCCATAAGCTCGAGATCAGCCCTTACCTCTTGAAGATCGAGAGGAGAACGACCCTAGCTCGGAAAATGGGAGAGAGAGAGTTCCTTGAACCTCCAAGCTCCAAGACTTGCTCAAATGCTCAAAATCTTCAAAACAAGGGTAAAACTAATGAAAATCGAGAAAGATTTGAAGGAAAGAACTCAAAACCGGCGAGGGATGGCGGAGAGCTCATCTTGGCCGAAAATGGAAAGAAAAACTCGCCCGTTTTCGGCTAAGGGACCCCTTTATAGGTGGCTGGCCAGGCCACGTTCGGGAGCCGAAAGTGCCTCCACATGCATGCCATGTTCGGCGGCCGAACATAAGGTTCGGCGGCCGAACCTGGACTTCCCTCACTTATGCTTTCGGGGGCCTAAAAGCGCTCCCGAAGGCATGCATGTTCGGCGGCCGAACTTGAGGTTTGGCGGCCGAACCTGAGTTTTCCTCCAAGGTTGTTTTCATGCAAAAACTCATTTCCTTTTTACTTAAAACTATGAAATACATTAAAACATTTTATGAAAACATGCTTCTACCCTACTAGAGGCTTCCGACATCCGAAATTCCACCGGACGGTAGGAATTCCGATACCGGAGTCTAGCCGGGTATTACACTAGCTACCCAAACGTATGGTGATATTGCTAGATCATTCAATTTCCTTAGTTTTTACACCAATAGTTATTTGTGTTTGAATAATCCAAGCAATTATGGACTTAAAACTATCCAAACTAACAAATTATCACTTTGCAATCAAGGATCAATGGGCCCTATTGATATAAACAACAAAGCAACAATGGAATTAAGCATGAAATTGCATAAATATTGATAAACAAAAGATAAACAATATATGTTCAGATCTCCCAATCCATAAAACAACTAAAGTTTCACCTAATCTTGAACTAGAAACAAAGGTTTTAGTCACTCATGACTGAAATAAAACACAAAATAAAAGAAAGAGAAGAGGAAGAAGTGGACGGCGGCTTGGAGTGAAGGGCGTGCAGCTCCTTATGTGGCCTTTTATAGTTGAAAGTGTTGCCCTAGATTTCCTTGATGAGGTGGAGTCTTCTTTTGAATTTTGAATTTTGAATGCTGAATTTTGAATTTTGAATGTTCTTCTTTGAATTTTGAATTTTGAATGTTCTTCTTTGAATTTTGAATTTTGAATTCTTGGGAGGCAAGTTCATCTTCTTGAGATTTGGCTTCCTCAATAAGTGAAAGGTTTCTTGAAGATTTGAAATTTGAATTTCAAATTACTTTGCTGAATGTACTTTCCTTATTTATCTACTCTTCAGCTGCAACTTGGCTTATGCAAACATGTTTGTTCTCCTTTATCCTATTTTAGGCAGTTTTAAGAGCATTTTCACCAAATTACCTCTTTACACCGTTTTCTGCAAAATAAGATCAAAACCACAAAATTAGGTAGAAAATGTGTAAATTAACATTAATAACAACATGATAAATAGGTCTAAATTTGGTTTGATCAGAAGCCTGTCAGGACTGTACAAAGGGAGGGAGCTTGCAAGGGCTAGAGGAGTCCCGGAAGCTTGTCAGGGCTAGAAAATGTACGAAAACCTGACAGGGTTGGTTAGGGCTATAAGCTCGACAGGGCTGAAAAAATGCTTGGATGATCCCTAGGGCTGGTTGGTGCTAAAGAGTACTCAAAAAATCGTCAAGACATTATTGTATCACTCAATATTTTTCAAACAAGATATTGGACATGACCGGTCGGCAAGACAAGTAAGAAAAAATTAAGAGCATCATGCGCTTAGCCCGAAAAAATAAGCCACATGCCCTAGATCATGAAGACAACTATCACCTTCAAATCTAAAGAATTGAAGACTAGCAAGGGACCTTTGATATTACACAATAATCGCCCAAAGTAGGCAATGAGCTGTCACCATAAGATAGGACCACGTGGCAAGGATCTGATAAACCAATATGCGGTCCCACCCATAGAAAGGAAAGGCTGAATAACCATGGTGTCTCAAACCAAGAAAAGAAGACTCTGGCGCTTTAGGACAAGTAGACCTCAGATCGGACAGACTCTCCTTCTTCACTTCAGGGCGAGGTTCCATAAGGAAGTTACCATTAACAGCTACAATCCAACAGATCTCCTTTACACCTGTGATCATAGGATTCCCGACCAATTAACTGATGAAGATCTCTTAACAATGAGCCGACCACATCATTGTTGGATTATCATGAAATGCTATATTTATTTCCATCTTCTTACAGTATAAAAGGGAAATGATCACAGAGATAAAGGTATGCTATTCTCCCACACAAATACTCTTAAGTTCTTCATTCACCATTTTCTCCAATTTATTGACTTGAGAATCAGAATGACTCCTGTGGGCACCCACCACCTCATTTTCTCTATCTTGCAAGATTATCCAATCACAGCACAACTCCATTCCGACCACATTATCATTTTGGTTTCAGTAACATCATTATTAAGTCAGATAAGGGAAAAAAATCTATAACTGTAAGACACATAGTACCAAATAACTGTAGGGCTCGAACCTGGATCTATAATTGTAGTGGTAGGGCCATCAACCAAACCTATAGGGTACCTTACTATAGCTAAAAAATATCATGTATATGTAGGGCAATACTACTAAAACTATATATATATATATGGCATGTCATACCTTCCATGTTATATTTATTCATAATTCTCAATTCAGTGTATTTTAATTCACTTGCCTTTAGATCTTCGACATTTTATATAATAATAAATCAACATACAAATTTCAATAACCCAAATTCTCTTGCTATAAGTCTAATCCTTTGCAACTTGTCAATTATCCTTTCTAATCCTATAGTTTTGTTATTTAACATTTGAATACACTTCCAACCAATAAGTGTACACATCAAATATCTTATTCTTTAATTCATTTTATCACTTACCATGTAACAACCTAATTTTTATTCCCTCTCATTTTATCGAATTCTTATTTAGTAGCAAAAATTACATTTTTACTTTTAAACTTTTAATAGTCAAGTAACATACTTCCCATTTTAAACTCTTTTAATTTTATTCTGTTTGTTTTCAGCTTTACACCTGTATTTTTATCTTCATTAAATTCATTCCAAATTACAACTTAGTATACAAAGAAACCAAAATTCACACATAAACCCCTCCTTGTAAATTTTCAGCCATAATATCTTTTCCTCGCAACAATTTCACTTCAGTCTAATTCAATACCTACCATCATTAAGATTTTTCCAATTTCGATTTTGCATATTAGAGAAACAAAATTATCTCTTTAGTCCATGTCATAATTTCATCCAACTTAAATGATTTTCACCAAATTTTATTTTCTTCATCTTTATCGTTTACCCAAACATCTAATATGATATGCAACTAAAAAATATATATTTGTATATTTCAAATATACCAAGATAGCAAAGTATCAATTATGACGTAATTGGAATATTCCAAAATTTATTCAAGAGAGCACAAACTTTATCTTTTTAAAGTTCTTAATTCCTTACTATCTTTTTATTTCTTCACTTCTCCTTCTCTTTCCCTTTTAAATTCTTCACTTCTCCTCCAAATTGTTATTCAATATATATAAGGAAATAAACCAAATGAATTGAATTATTCCATGAAAAAGCATATAAAAATGATAAGAATTCAATTCCTAATATAAATTCTAATTTACCTTAAAATTTTCAACTAGTTGTTACTATTTACATAAACTTTAATCTTAAAATTTCTCCTTGATTTTTTCTTCTAACTTGAATTTCTAGTTACAAAAGGTATTTAAGTAAGATGAAGATTTAATTTGGTGGATGACTTAATGAAAATTAGTTGTAGAAGGGAGAAAGGTTTATGGAGAATGTAACGACCCTAAAATGGACCGTCACCGGCGCTAGGATTCAGATCGGCTTAAGGCTGCCAGAACCCGTAGCAAGCCTGCTTTACTCTCTGTGTACCTGTAAAATCTCATACATGGTCATACAGAACCCCTTAAAAGAGCCTAAAACAATCACATAAAGCATGTAAAAGAAGGCTGGACAGAATACTTTCGGCGGTAGGTTCGGCGGCCGAATGTCCTCTCCAGAGCCGAAACTCAAGCACCTTCGGCGGCCGAATCTCCACTTTCGACAGCCGAACCCTTTCGGGAGCAAGGTTCGGGGGCTGAAACACACTCCAGAGACGAAAGCCTCTAACCTTCGGCGGCACCTTCGGCGGCCGAATCCCCCTTCAGAGCCGAACCTCAACACTGTCGGGGGGGGGGTGAGCTTTGGCAGCCGAAGCCACCTCTTCAAGGGTTCGGCGGCCGAATGTACCTTCAGCTGCCGAACCTGAGTTCATCCAGAACTCCTCCTCGACAGCAAACAAGCCTCCCCAAACCATTCCAACACCTAACACCTGCATACCTCAACTCCTCAACACACATATACTAGAGTATATGCACAAAGGGGTCCAAAACTAACTTAAAACCCCAACAAAACAACACATATACATGCTTTCAACACCAAAACACCAAAGTCATGCTTTTTACCCTAAACATGCAACTCTACCCAAAAAATCCACAAAACCTCTATAACTCATTACAAAAAGTTCAAGATCTCCACTTACCTCTTGAAATCAAGAAGTTGAACGATCTGAACGAGAAAATAGGGAACAACTCTCCTTCAACCTCTGCAAACCTCAAAACTTTTCTTTTTCACTTAAAACCTTCAAAACAACAACAAAACTCTTCAAACCTTTGCAAACTTTGATAAAACCATGAAGATGACTCATGGAGGACGTAGCCTTACCTCTGGAAGTGCAAAGACAAGCTATACTTATCCATTTCACCGACTGGAGGCATTTATATAGGTGGCAAACCGACTCAGCTTCGGCAGCCTAACCGCATGTAAAACCATGCAATGTTCGGCGGCCGAACCTGAGCTTTCGGAAGCCGAATTTAAAGAACTTTCGGCGGCCGAACATTACCTTCGGTGGCCGAACATGGCAAAAGCTTCCTTGGCCTTTTCTCTCCACAAGTCAATCCTATTCCACTCTAACCTTAAAAACATTTTAGAAAACCTTTCTCTTACCCTTCTAAAAACCTCTGGCATCCTCGAATTCCACCGGACGGTAAGAATTCCGATGCCTGAGCTAGCCGGGTATTACAGAGAAAATGGTGAAGGACCATCCACCATGAAGAAGAAGTGAGGGAGAAGATCTGTAAAGACTTTTCTATATATTTTTTCAATTAAATGGCTAGGATTAGATAGACTTTATTCTATTTAATCACATGGTGGAAATTTAATTTTAAGAAAAAAAAATTAATCTTTCATTCTTTTCTCAATTTTTTTTTATTCAGACATCAAACCCAAAGACTTTTTATAGCTAAACGTTTTCTCCAACATCTTTAATCATTTGATCAAATTAACCCTTACCAAGTTTGACCATAGTGTATCTGTATTTGGCGGAGTAGACGAACGTACTCGTGAAGGAAATGATCTTTATAGGAAATGAAAGAATCTGGAATAATTAATGAGGAAAATATTGCAGAATCAAAAGTGTCGTTACTCTTCAGTTTTCTGTTGAGATCTATCCTGTAGAGGTACTCAAATTGGATCAGTGATTGATTTCTAGGTTTCGTCGTAAACCTAATTGGTTATTTCTAATTACGTAAATCAATAGTTCAAACCATGACATTTTATTCTTTACTTTCAATCTTTTTTCATAATACTAAATAAATGTATAGTTTGATTTTTCACTTGAGTTTTTTACCATCCCAATGGACTTATTTTAATTTAATATAATTATTTGAACATAATTTAAATAGTACTATTCACAGATCAAAAAAGTATTGAGCGCCTTTTGAGTTATACTATTCATTTTTTAAAAGTAATACTATTTACGACCCAAATTTTTTGGGTGTTATAATTTCTCTTCAATTTGACAAAAGCCCCTTACCATAATGGGCAAAGTCTTTCTCCATAAACTTATTGACAGTGTTAGACCCTTCAATTCTAATCTAATTAGGAATTTTATCTACTTAAGATAATACAAAATCTACTCTATCTGAGCCTCCTCCTATTAGGTGATGCTAAATAATCTATCTATTATACTACTCCTATTTATAGTGTTAGTCCCTTCAATTCTAATCTAATTAGAAATCTTATCCGCTTTAGGAATAACACGTTAATAACAGATCTATTTAGATCTCCACTTATTAAAAAATAGATTTCCACTCTAATTAGAAAAGAATATTCTATTAGGATTTCGTGCTACAAATTAAAAAAATTCAAAGAATATAATTTGACCATTAATCCTATGACTGTGATTAGGACCAGATGTTTGAAAATAATTAATTTACCATCATATTCAAAGTAACAAATATCTATGGTTTTAAAAATTAGAGATTCTCTTGTCTATTCATCAATAGTTAAAAAAAAAAATCTCTTAAACTATAAGTAATTTAAATTATCATGGTTAAAATTGAAATTTTAAAACAATCAAGTAATATGATTTCAATTTAAAACAATCAAGTAATATGATTTCAATTTAAAACAATCAAGTAATATGATCCGATCATTAATAAAATAACCACATGACCAAAGATAGACATTTGAAAACAATTGCTTTACCCTCATCTTCAAAGTAGAAAACGATCATGGTTTGAACAATTAGGGATTCTCTTGTACTTGAAATTCTCATTGCTTTTTGTTTCATTCCAGCCCTATGGGTGATTAAAGGGAGAAAATGGAATCATCTTCATCATCAACGAGACCATTTGCATATGCAAGGGTGGGTTCACACAAAAGGATAGAGGTTGAAGATGGTGACAAGTCAGTAACGTGCTATTGTCATGTGCCTACAAAAATATGGACAATATATAAGGAAATCAATCGTCAAAGAAGGTTTTGTGGCTGTGCAAACTTTTGGGTGAGTATTGGCTTTTATATTCTCATAGATTTTATGTATTATTAGGCTGTGAATTAGGTCCTTGTGTTGTTGATAGTGTGTTTTAGGGTATATGTTATCAGTATTGGATTTTTCTGAATTAATGTATGCACCTCACACAACTTCATTTTTTGGTATGAGAATTATGTAATTACTTTATGAGTGCAGTGTTTTGTGATATACTCCAATTGATTTGAGTCTTTTATATTCTTATAATAATATTACCACGTGACTCAATTTTTATTTGGCTCAGTAAAAAATAAATAACTTAGTAAGAGTCGCCACTCAGATGAAAAACCTGACAAATAAAGGTTATGGATTGTGAGTTATTCTTAACGAGCGTCCACCAACCTTTATGATTCTATTTGGCTTAAATTAAAGATAATGGTACAAGATAGAAAAATTATAGATACCTTTTTCGTCTGAAATTTAAAATATGTACCTGCTCTTTATACACGTTTCTTATATTATGTTTTATTGTATTTAATATGATACTTTCATTCATGTGATATACAATCTATATTTAGACATGCACATTAAAAGTAAACAAGTATCCATTGCACATGAATTCATTAACCTAAGCATATGAGGTCTCTATAGTAAGCTCAAGTGAGACGATTACCTTATTTCCTTAGCACATATTTCTACGTCAGTTTACATGCCATAACTAATTTGCATATAAGTTATGATTCTAAGCGTGCGTACTTCCTATGTTTGGTGGACATGGCAAAGAAAAAGGCCACCAGGTTTCTAAATGTAAATTTAATACTTAGATTTATTTTAGGTCATGTTCCAGTAAGATTGCTACTAAATCATCTTTTGTACCATGGGGGTAAGACAGCTCCTAAACATATTATCTATGTGTCTAGCATGTTAAATTGCTTTTAGATTATTAAGTGGTTCTAATTAGATTACTAAATCCATTTTCATGCATTTTAGTGAAGAAAGCTAGTACAACACCATACATAGAAAGGAGGAAAAAAAAAATTTAAACTATTATATCCATCTTATGACTAAAATAGAGGAAGAAGAAAAGAATTAAATTATAAAATCCTCGGAAAAAATTAACTAAGTAAAATACATTCCAATTAGGAATGAGCACTCGGTCGGTTCGGTTCAAAATCAAACCGAACCAAATAAACTAAAATTGAAATTTTGGTATTTATAAAAATCGAATCGAATCGATTTTTATCAAAAATCGAATCAAACTGAATCGGTTTGATTCGATTCGATTTGATCGGTTTGAATTTTTAATAAATTTTTTATTTTTTACACTTTATTTTTAGTATTTTAAAATTTAATTGAAATATTTTAAGTTTAATATGATCTAATATCTTTATATTATTAAAAATAATATACTATTATCACTAATCGGTTCGGTTTGATTTTTTTGATTTTTTTTTCTGATCAAAACTGAACTGAACTGATATAACTGAAATTTTTGAAATTAAAAACTGAATCAAACCGAAATGAATAAAAAATAATACTGAATTTTTAAATTAATTTAATTCAGTTAATTTTTTCAATTTGAAGTGAATACTATTTAGCCTGCAACTAAAAACTGAAGAACGAGTAAACTATCCTATTAAAGGCCATTTGGCCAAATACCTTATAGAAAAGGTTTTCAATCTTGGGCATTTGAGCACCAATTTGAGCTTAGACTCCTCCATGGATTGGAAAGGCCTCGTATAGATCACACAGGTTAGGCTTAAAGTGTGGATGATTGGACCTACTGGATCATTTGGAACCCCTCCATAGTTTTGGGCTTGTTTTATTGCCCAGATAACAATTAAACATCCATAAAACAAAAACATACTCATAAAATAATGACTACAAAAATTAAAGTAAAATAAATACAAAATTCAAATCAAATAAGGAACTCTTGAACTAGTAGGAGATATATGATTTCCGCCAAACAAAGGAAATATATTCTATCCTCCATCTCTAGTCGAAAATTTGGTTCAGCTGATCTTTAGATTCTGGCACTTAATTTCTTAATTTTTTGTTTATTATGTAAATGATTTCAGAAAAATATAAAATTTTTCAAAATTATAAAAAATACATGGAATAAAAATATGAAAAAAAGAATCAAGGCATAAACATATATAAATAAATATATACTGCATTTGTAAATCCGCTATTCCAAATTTGCACATATTTTAGGCACTGATTTTGTGTGCGATTTGATACGTAGGAAGAAATTTAAATTTAAAAAATTTAATACATACAAATTAAAGAATACTTTAGAATTAACTAGAATCAAGAATCATCCAATTTAAGGTCCTAGAGATCAAATTATAGGTCTTAGAAGTCGAGTTGCATTTAAGAACACGTTTAGATCGCAACTTAAAACAACTGAAACTTTTAATAATCATAACATTGAATAGGAAAATCGTTTGTGACAAATAATATTTAAGAATGACTAATTTGAATGAATAATAAAATATAAATTTTTTAAAAACAATTACTAATCCAGAACTCAGATCAACTTATAATAAAAAATTTCATTACACAACTTTGACAAAGAACGAAACTAAAGTATCTTCCAAGAATTACTATACTATATTTCTAACCAACTAATATTATTAGAAACATAAATAATCAAGTGACAATTCAAGTTTAAAAACGCCATAATAAATTCTTGATAAGTTTAACCAAGTATGGAACGACAAAATCTAGATTAGAATACCACAATGTTGAATCTTGATAAGTTGATAAAAATGAAAGCACATAAAATTAACCATTTTTACAATGGATGTAAGAAATTCTTAGTATGGAGAAAAAATCAACCTCCTTTTTTTTTCACCGAAACAACAAACAAATTAACTCAACAAAATGACTATAACAACTATAACTATGAAATTGAAATTGAACAATATAATAATAAAGATAGACAAATAGAAATTTATGTACGACCTCTACTCGGATACCAATTGATGCAGGATCCTAAATTAACAATGTAATCTAAAACTCCAATACACAATAATATCAAGTCACATGCTAAAATTAATTTCGAAGCATTCTATTATACCATTGAATAATGAATAATAAGAACGTAGATAATCGAACAAGAAAACGAGAATGGAATCACCACAAAATTACTAACCTCGATAATATGCCAATTCTTGATACAACATAAAATTAAACAAAATTCTCTTTAGAATTTTATTAACCAAGAAAAATAATATTGTTCATAAAACAAGTGTTATATTTCATAGTTGCCACTTAGAAAGGCTTTTATAGCCTTCTAAAATTCTAATCTTAGTGGTAAAAGAATTAATTCCAATGTAGGGTCACAGTTAAACCTTCCTCAATAAAAATTACAATAAAAATCATTTTCCTAGTTGGACTAGGAGAACTCTTTTTCTTTATGGGATGCATAAATTTAGCCACCTAAATTAAGCCTAATAAATTTAAAATAAGTTTAATAAAATATTAAAATACTAAAATAACAAAATAGACCTAACTGCATTCGGCTTAAATGGGCTATATGGCCAGAATAGGTGCTACACACCCCAAATGAGTTGGAGTTCATGTATTGCACCTTTTTGCTTCTTTTGGACCGTTTAGTTGATTTTGAAGTCCTTTGGTAGGTTCTCATGCATTTCAAACTTGATCGTTCCATTGCTTGATTATTTGCAAAATATCATGAATAATCTTTCATGAATGTTCCCATACTTTCCAAACATAGTTTTCAAATTGAATACCTTTCTTCCACCTAAAATAATTTGGTACTGGATGATTCAAAAATTGGTTTCAAGTTTTGTAGCTAATATATTTGAAGATTTTTGGAGCTCTCGTGTGCCTTAGTTTGTTGAAAAGTAATACCGCCTTGTGCACGCATCAACTCCTCCCTCTTCAAGAAGATTCGTCCTTGAATCAACAAGTATAATAGTGAGAAAAAAAAAATCAATGTACACATACTCATCTTCGAGCATGTGTTCTTGAACAACAATCTTAGAAGCAACTTGATTGTCATGGCTTTGATCTATTGAAGGAGCTTCTATTTTCTGTTGGGATTTCTTAAACAGAATAATCTTTTGAGTCAGAGTTAGAATCAATGTAAAAATTTTCTCAAGTTCAATGTCTTCAAAATCATCTCCATATTAGTTGTGTTTTCAACAATTATAGTAGCAACTTGGATTTCTTGGACTTGATCTACTAAAGTGCTTTATATCTCATTGACTCGCGGTTGTCGAAGCCGGTCAAAAATAACCTCTACGGTTATCAACAATTTTACAACTGCAGATAGTGGTAAAGGATCAAATCCACAGGGAATTGAATACTTATCTATTTTTCCCAAACAAGATCAACTGAAAGCACAATTGGAGGTAAGTAACTGAAGGCAGATCAATAGTAAAGTGCAATAAAGTAAAAAGGGGATTTTGAGATTGATTTGACTAACAACTATGGAAAGCAATTAAAACAGCAAGTAATCAAAATAAAAGAGGAAATCAATATGAGAAAGGTCTAGTTGAAGATATGGATCCACTTTGGTTGTTTGGGTTGATCATTGAAACTTATGTTCCCTTGATTGGTTCAATAGATTAGTTATGGGGGTGGAAAATGCTTCTCACCACCATGTCTCTCCTTATGATTAAATCAATTAGGGAATGTCCTCTAATCAATTACTAATTAACAAATTGCCAAGGAACGTCCTTGGGCCTTAGGTATCAAAACAATTGTCAATTGCATGAAGAAAGAGAGAGATCCAATCCTAGCTACTCCAAACGCATGAAGATGATGCTAGATCATACAATTCCTTAGTTTTTACACCAAGTGTTCATAGGTCAGAATATTTCTAGCAATTACGGACTAACAAATATCCCAACTAACAATCAATTAACTTTGCAATCAAGAATCAAGTGGCCAATTTGATCAAAACAACAAAGCAATCTTAGAATTAAGCACACAATTGCATGAATATTGAACAAACCAAAAACACTTTATGTTCAGATCTCACAACCCTTTAAACAACCTTAGTTTCAATCAAACTTCAACTAGAATTAAGGGTTTCAGCCACTCATGGCTAAACCAAAACAGAAAGTAGAAGAAGAGAAGATGGGAGAAGGAACCGGCAGCCGAAGGTGGAGGAGGAGCGGCTGCCAAACCTTGGTGGTGATCAAGTCTGAAAATCTGCCACTTCTTGTCTTCATAAGGCCTTTAAATAAGTGTTGGGAGGCTGCCTAGGGTTTCTTGGGTGTCCATGCATCTTTTTGATGTTGCCCAAAGTGCCCTTGGTCTTATATGTGTCTTCTAGGTGCATGTGTGAAGTTGCAAGGACATTTTGGTCTTTTAATTGCTGCCCAAGTGTGTCCAAGAAGTTTCCTTCACATTATTTTTGCCACTCATGCACTAAAGAGGAAGGTGGAGCCTCCTTTTGAATTTTGAATGTGCATGGCATGAAGTGGGAAACATGTGATCTTCAAGATTTGACTTCTTGAATAAGGAAGATGCAATTCGGGGGGACTTTCGGCCGCCTAAGCTTATTTTCGGAAGCTGAACTTTCGGCTCTGGAGCAAACTTTCGGCTGCCGAAAGTGCTGCCAAAGATGGGTGACTTTCGGCTCTGGATGAGCCTTTCGGCCACCGAAGGTGCTTCCGAAGGTGATTGAGTTTCGGTTCTGGACGAGGCTTTCGGCCGCCGAAGGTGCTTCCGAAGGTGGTTTTTCCAGATTTGGCACTTTTTGGCAGTTTTGAGAGCATTTTCTCTTGACTGTCTCTTTACACCTAATATCTGCAAAACATGATTAAAATTACAAAATTAGGTAGAAAAGGTGTAAATAAACATCAATAAGATCATGATAATATGGACTAAAATATGCTCTATCAAATACCCCCACACTTAGCCTTTTACTTGTTCTCAAGCAAATAAACATAGTCAAATAAGCTTTCTTTGCTCTAGATCCTTATTTCCACTTAAGCTCTTACTCTAGACACCTATTTTGAATCATTGCAGTGAAGAATATATGCATGAAGATTACTTACCTTCTTTCCTTGTTTCCCTTTGCTTACCATGGTTAGGATTTGTTTTCCTCAAGAGAGATATCATACATGCACATTTTTGTTAAGACTTTTTCTAGCTTTTGGAATGACTTGCCCTTACCTTGAAGTACTTTATTCAAGCTTTTGCACTTAGATTTTCCTTGAAAAAATCACAAACCTTTTGATGTGAAGGTACATATTTGTGATACCCACCCCCAGTTACTCAGTTGGTAACCTTTCCAAGTGGCTACTAGCTTTGTTCTTAGTCTTTTGACCATTGGAACAGTTTTTTATTTTGTGCTTTTGAGGTCTTTGCCTTTGCTGAATTTTCTTTCTCTCAATGATTTGGGCAAATCAACACCAATTGCTAAATCAAGTCATGTTAAGTTCATTCACACAACTTTCAATTTATTCTCTCTAATGAGGGTCATCAGTATATTTTTCACCATGGCAAACTCAAAGATTCAATTCAAAAGGCAATTCTCAAACATGAATACAACTCACTGCAATTGATTCACCATAAGTTTAAAGAGTCATCACATCAATGGGGTCATGGAAAGAAAAGCTCATCCAACATAGTTCATCAGTTTGAGTAGAGCAAAACAAAAAGAGAAGAAGGTTGTGGTTGTGTGTGTTTTATTGAAGGCATAAACTAAAAATTTCAACTGTGGCTATTCAAGGTAAAACTGAAAGAAAAAAGAAAAAATTTTGCAATCCGAAAGCATTGTGAATTTGCAGAAGAAGAAAGGAAGAAGAAGAAGAGAAGAGGAGAAGAAGAAGAAGAGAAGAGGAGAAGAAGAAGAAAGGGAGAGGAAGAGAAGATATGCACGCCCACACCTAAATCATGCATTGTCCTCAATGTATAAGAAACATAAAAGAACAAAGGAAACTGAATACTCCCCTGGGGTGTAAGGTGCATGGCATGTGATTCACTTAGGCTGAGGGATGTTGTAGTGGAATTTCTTCCACCACTTGTACTGTGAATCCTTCAAAGTATGGTTTTAGACGATGTCCATTCACCTTGAAGATTTTTCCAGTTTCTATGCTTCGGATGTCTACAGCTCCATGTGGGTAAGCATGTTCTACTATGAATGGTCCAATCCACCTAGACCGTAGCTTTCTTGAAAATAATTTCAAACGAGAGTCAAAGAGTAAGATTTTATTACCAACCTCAAATTGTTTTCTTGAAAGATGATTGTCATGGGAGGCCTTGGTTTTTGTTTTATAGTTTCAAGAATTCTCATATGCATCTTGTCTTATTTCCTCTAGCTCTTGCAGTTGCAGCTTGCGATGTTGCCCAGCTTCTTTGAGGTCCATGTTGCAATTCTTTACAGCCCAATAGGCTTTGTGCTCAAGTTCAACTGGAAGGTGACAAGCTTTTCCATAGACCAATCTATAAGGAGACATACCTATGGGAGTCTTGTAGACTGTTCTGTATGCCCATAGAGCATCTTCTAATCTTGTACTCTAGTCCTTTCGGTTAGGAGACACTGTCTTTTCAAGAATGGCCTTGATTTCTCTATTGGACACTTCAGATTGCCCATTTGTTTGAGGGTGGTAGGCTGTGGATGTCCTATGTATGACGTTGTATTTTCTGAGAAGGCTTTCCACTACTCTATTGCAAAAATGGGTCCTCTATCACTGATGATTGCCTTTGGTACTCCATGTCTGGCAAAGATATTAGTCTTCATAAAGTCTACTACTGCCTTGGCATCATCAGTTTTAGTTGCTCTAGCTTCCACCCACTTGGACACATAATCCACTGCAAGGATGATATAAGTGTATCCAAAGGATGGTGGGAATGGGCCCATGAAGTCAATTCCCCAAACATCAAATACCTCACAGACCATGATGGGGTTCTGTGGCATTTGATTCCTTTTTTTCAGATTTCCAGCCTGCTGACACCTAGCACATGATCTACAAAATAGAAAAGTATCTCGAAACATGGTGGGCCAAAACAGGTCACTTTCAAGTATCTTATGAGCAGTCTTTCTTGGACCAAAGTGTCCACCACAGCTATATGAATGACAGAAAGTAAGCACAGAAGCTATCTCTTGATCTGGGATACATCTTCTTATCATTTGGTCAGCACAATGTTTCCACAAATATGGTTCATCCCAAACATAGTACTTAGCATCTTTCTTTATCTTGTCTTTGGTATGCTTAGGCATGTCAGAAGGCAAGTTACCTGTGGCCAAGTAGTTTACCATATCTGCATACCATGGTTCATCAGATTGAGCAAGGAAGATTTGTTCAAGTAGGTCATTCTTACAATCTTCAGATTCTGGAAGGTGTCGCTCTTGGCTTGACTGTAAAGGGGGACTGAGAGAGCTTGCTTGCGTCGGAGTCTGTGGAACAAGGTTCGGCAGCCAAAGGATGGTGGTGTTCGACGGCCGAATATCAGTAGTTTTGGCAGACGATGGGATCTGAGGTGAATGATTCGGTGGCTGAAGGGAGTTCATCTTCGGCGGCCGAATGGTTGCTGAGTTCGGCGGCCGAGAGTCAGTAGAGTTCGGCTGCCGAAAGTTTTCAGTGTGCTGGGCAGGCTGTGGCGATGGATTCTATATCTGGAAGGAAATGAGGTTCGGCGGCCGAAAGTTGTCTGTGTTCGGCGGCCGAATGTCTTCAATCTGCGCAACATCAATTTGTTGGATGCTACAGACTGTTTCTTTGAGTTTTGGCTCTTTCTGGCACTCAATTTGTACTTGATCAGTATCTCTGCAGAAATCACTATTAAGAATATCATCTTGATTTTCATCAAAAATCTCTTGGCTCAAACAGTCAACAATATCAAGACCATAAACAGGGAACATATCATGTGGATATTTCATGGCATCATAGACATTGAATTTAATGACTTCCCCTTCAAACTCCATAGTGAGAGTATCATCATGCACATCAATTTTAGTTCTAGCAGTAGTCAAGAAAGGACGTCCAAGAAGGATATCAGAACTAGTATTGCAACTATCTTTCTTAGTATAAATCACATAAAAATCTGCAGGAAAGACAAGTTCATCTACTTGGACTAATACATCTTCTAGAACACCTATGGGATATACCACAGATCTAATCACAACTCTTGTGTCCTTCAGTGCACATGCATTTAGAGATTTATAGATGGAGAAAGGCATGACATTTATAGATGCGCCAAGATCACACATGGCTTTCTTGATTCCAACATTCCCTATCGTACAAGAAATTGCAAACATACCTTTGTCCTTGCACTTAGTAGGGAGTCCTCTGTTAATCATAGCAGTAACAACTTCTCCTACACTTACTTTTTCTCTCTCAGCTAGCTTTCTTCTATTGGTGCATAATTCTTTCAGAAATTTTGTGTACCTTGGAAACTGCTTGACAACGTCTAGCAGTGGTATGTTGATTTTCACTTTTCTGAAAGTCTCAAGAATCTCCTTTTCTTATTTTTCTTTTTGTGTTCTTTCAAATCTTTTTGGAAAAGGAGGTGGAATGTGAAAACATACCTTAGGTTCAGTCTTTTGCGCAGGTGGTGCTTCAGGTTGCGCTAGAGAGGTTTCAAGTTGCATTGGTTCTTGCGCAACTTGCTTTTCTTGCTCATAGCTAGCATATTGAAGCTCTTTTCCACTTCTCAAAGTGATGGCACTCACATTTTGTCTAGGATTAGTTTTAGTTTGAGAAGGGAGCTTGCCTTGGGATTCAACTTTGTTCATGAATGCGGTTACTTGTCCCATTTGTTGTTGGAGAGATTGTACAGTGTTTGTAAGTGTCTCCATCATCTTTTCAAGGTGCTGATTGGAACTTGAAGGTGCTGGTTGGGCTTGATTTCTGTGGTAGTTTTGGTGATTCTGATTGTTGTTGGCCCTTCCGTAGCTGAAATTGGAGTGGTCTCTCCAGCCTGGATTGTATGTGTTTGAATATGGATCATGTCTAGGCTGGTTGTTGTACCCTCCAATGGCATTAACTTGCTGGTTGTCTTCTTGAAGAGTAGGACATTGATCAGTTGGATGTCCTACATATGAACAAATACCACATGGCCTAGGTGGCTGGGTTGCTTGCATCTGTTGTACCAGTCCTATGGCAAAATCTTTCATAACAGCTGTTAGTTCAGAAATAGTGAGTGAGCTTACCTCATTGACTCCTCTTTGTATTTGCTTTTCTTCTCCATACTGCCTAGATGAGGCTGCAAGTGTAGAAATCAACTCTCGCATCTCCTTAGGTGTCTTGTCTGTAATGGATCCACCACAGGCTACATCTATGAATCTTCTTTCTGATAAGAGTAACCCTCCGTAGAAGAGCTGTATGAGGGACCTGTCTGACATATCATGTTGTGGACAACCTGTACATAGTCTTTCAAACCTTTTCCAATAATCATATAAATCTTCAGTTGGTTTCTGTCTTATGCTAGTGATTTCTCTTATTATGCCAATTGACTTAGATGTTGGGAAGTATTTGTTCAAAAAGGTTTGGACCATATCATCCCAAGATGTTATAGATCCAGGTGGCAAATAAAATAACCAATCTTTAGCAAAGTCATCCAATGAGAAAGGAAAAGCTCTTAATTTAACATGATCTTCAGAAATATCTTGAGGTCTCATGGATGAACAAACAATGTTAAATTCTTTCAAGTGCTTGTGTGGATTTTCATTTTGCAAACCTCTAAATTTTGGGAGAAGATGAATCAAACATGTTTTTAGTTCAAAGGGAACTGTCAGAGGTGGATAGGTGATGCAAAGTGGTGCTTGATCACCTATAGGTGTTGCTAACTCCCTCATGGTTCTTTCTCTTGGCATCTGTGGCCTTATGGGTGGATTTTCTTGAATTATTTGGTTCTGGACAGCTTGACCATTAGGGGCAACAACTTGTGCATTAGGTTTTGCCATTGGTGCAAAGTTCGGTTGCTGGAGCAAGGAAGGTTCGGCGGCCGAAGGTTGGACAGAATGCTCAGCAGCTTGCTTTCCTAATCTTCTGAGGGTGCATTCAATTTCTGGATCTAAGGGCAGAGTGTCCCTGTGTTCAGATCTGGTCATGAAAGAAAAATAAACAAGTTGAATCAATTCCCTGGCAACGGCGCCAATTTTTGACTCGCGGTTGTCGAAGCCGGTCAAAAATAACCTCTACGGTTATCAACAATTTTACAACTGCAGATAGTGGTAAAGGATCGAATCCACAGGGAATTGAATACTTATCTATTTTTCTCAAACAAGATCAACTGAAAGCACAATTGGAGGGAAGTAACTGAAGGCAGATCAATAGTAAAGTGCAATAAAGTAAAAAGGGGGTTTTGAGATTGATTTGACTAACAACTATGGAAAGCAATTAAAACAGCAAGTAATCAAAATAAAAGAGAAAATCAATATGAGAAAGGTCTAGTTGAAGATATGGATCCACTTTGGTTGTTTCGGTTGATCATTGAAACTTATGTTCCCTTGATTGGTTCAATAGATTAGTTATGGGGTGGAAAACGCTTCTCACCACCATGTCTCTCCTTATGATTAAATCAATTAGGGAACGTCCTCTAATCAATTACTAATTAACAAATTGCCAAGGAACGTCCTTGGGCCTTAGGCATCAAAAAAATTGTCAATTGCATGAAGAAAGAGAGAGATCCAATCCTAGCTACTCTAAACGCATGAAGATGATGCTAGATCATACAATTCCTTAGTTTTTACACCAAGTGTTCTTAGGTCAGAATATTTCCAGCAATTACGGACTAACAAATATCCCAACTAACAATCAATTAACTTTGCAATCAAGAATCAAGTGGCCAATTTGATCAAAATAACAAAGCAATCTTAGAATTAAGCACACAATTGCATGAATATTGAACAAACCAAAAACACTTTATGTTCAGATCTCACAACCCTTTAAACAACCTTAGTTTCAACCAAACTTCAACTAGAATTAAGGGTTTCAACCACTCATAGCTGAACCAAAACAGAAAGTAGAAGAAGAGAAGATGGGAGGAGGAACCGGCGGCCGAAGGTGGAGGAGGAGCGGCTGCCGAACCTTGGTGGTGATCAAGTCTGAAAATCTGCCACTTCTTGTCTTCATAAGGCCTTTAAATAAGTGTTGGGAGGCTGCCTAGGGTTTCTTGGGTGTCCATGCATCTTTTTGATGTTGCCCAAAGTGCCCTTGGTCTTATATGTGTCTTCTAGGTGCATGTGTGAAGTTGCAAGGACATTTTGGTCTTTTAATTGCTGCCCAAGTGTGTCCAAGAAGTTTCCTTCACATTATTTTTGCCACTCATGCACTAAAGAGGAAGGTAGAGCCTCCTTTTGAATTTTGAATGTGCATGGCGTGAAGTGGGAAACATGTGATCTTCAAGATTTAGTTTCTTGAATAAGCAAGATGCAATTCGGGGGGACTTTTGGTCGCCTAAGCTTATTTTCGGAAGCTGAACTTTCGGCTCTGGAGCAAACTTTCGGCCGTCGAAAGTGCTGCCAAAGATGGGTGACTTTCGGCTCTGGATGAGCCTTTCGGCCGCCGAAGGTGCTTCCGAAGGTGGTTGAGTTTCGATTTTGGACGAGGCTTTCGGCTGCCGAAGGTGCTTCCAAAGGTGTTTTTTCTAGATTTGGCACTTTTTGGCAGTTTTGAGAGCATTTTCTCTTGATTGTCTCTTTACACCTAATATCTGCAAAACATGATTAAAACCACAAAATTAGGTAGAAAATGTGTAAATAAACACCAATAAGATCATGATAATATGGACTAAAATATGCTTTATCAGCCAATTTGATCAAAACAACAAAGCAATCATGGATTCAAACACGCTATTGCATGAATATTGAACTAATCAAAGAGAAATAGTTTATGTTCAGATCTCACAATCCATAAAACAATCTTAGTTTCAATCAATCTTCAACTAGAATTAAGGGTTTTAGCCACTCATGGCTGAAACAAAAATAAAAAACAAGAAGAGAAGATGGAGAGGATGAACCGGCAGTGGAGAAGCCTTGTGGAGATCGGCGGCCGAACCTTGGAGGAGTGGGGGGTGATGAATTCTACCTCTTCTTGCCTTCTTGAAGCCTTTTAATATGTCTTCAGAGGCTGCCTAGGGTGTCTTGGCAGTCCATGAGTCTTTTAGGCGCTGTCCAAATGCCCTTGGTCCAATATGTGCCTTCTATGTGCATGTGTGAAGGGGAAAACGTGGAGCTTGTCTTCAATTGCAAGGGATGGGCTCTTTGGTCTTTTACTTGCTGCCCAAGGTCTTCAAGATGCTGCCCAAGTGTGTTCAAGTTGCTGCCCAAGGTGCCTCTTCACACTCCCTTGCCGCCCATTCACAATTAAGGAAGGTGGAGCCTCCTTTTGCAATTTGAAGTTTGAATGTGCAAGGTACGAAGTGGAAAACATGTGATCTTTGGATTTGGCTTTCTTAATAAGCTGGATCTTGAAATCCAAAATCTGAATATGAATCTTGGAGATTTGAATTTCAAAATACTTTCCTCATTTGGCTCT
The DNA here is from genome assembly GCF_001659605.2 of Manihot esculenta. Lineage (NCBI taxonomy): Eukaryota > Viridiplantae > Streptophyta > Magnoliopsida > Malpighiales > Euphorbiaceae > Manihot > Manihot esculenta. Next base: position 18,891,489 of record NC_035161.2, read on the forward strand.
CCATATATGGCAGCTTGAGATATGGCTTCTTGAATAAGGAAAAGGCTACTTGGAGATTTGAAATTTGAATTTCAAATTGCCTTGGCTGAATGTTCTTTCCATATTTACCACTTTCCTTATTTAGAACTTTCCTTATTTAGCTTGACTTGATTTCAACTTGGCAGGTTTGCTCCCTTTTGCTCCAAATAAGGCAGTTTTAGGGGAATTTTCTCCAAAATGTCCTTTTACACCGATTTCTGCAAAACAATGTCAAGAGCACTAAATTAAGCAGAAATCATGTAAATAATCATCAATAATATCAAGATAAAAAGGACAAAAATATGCTCTATCAAATACCCCCACACTTAGCCTTTTGCTTGTCTTCAAGCAAATTAACATAGTTAAACAAGCTTTCTTTGCTACTTGATACTTATTTCCACTTAAGCTCTTACTCGAGACACCTATTTTGAATCATTGCAGTGAAGAATATGTAACAGCCCGGCCCCGTACGACCGGCCCTGTTACCGCTCACAGCCCGTTACACCTCCTGGGGGCGGCCACTATGAGCAGCTCTTAACATCCCTTCACCCTCATGGGATCCGGGCAGGATTTGTCCCTCGGGGGAGCCAATACGGCCCGCCCTAGCCCGAGTGGATTTGGCCCAATTCCTTCCTCTGGGAATTAGGTCGCCTCCCCCACTGCTCGAACCCTTGACCTCCCACTTTAAGGGAATAGTCTGGTGAGAGTGAGTACCAATTCTTCTACTGTAACGACCCCAAAATGGACCGTCACCGGCGCTAGGATTCAGGTCGGCTTAAGGCCGCCAGAACCCGTAGCAAGCCTGCTATACTCTCTGTGTACCTGTAAATTTCATACATGATCATACATTTTTTGTGAAAATGAAAACTCTTTTCTGGCCCAAGGCTTAACCTGTGCATGCACTATCTCTGTACTCTGTACTCCGTACTCTGTACTCTGTACTCTGTACTCTGTACCCCTGACTAGAGCTTGCTCTAGATGGGTTCATTCATACCTGTTAAGCCTGGTAGTCCACATACAGTAAAACATATACATATACCGATCATGTACAACACAATAGATTTACAACTACTAAGTCAAGCACATATATAACTATTACATCTCTTTAATAGTACATGTCCACTCTAGACTATTACATTTCTCTTTATTCTTTCTCTGAACCCTGCTGGACTGTCCCTGTACACGGTATACTGAACCTGCAAAACTGGGGTTAAGGGAGTGGGATGAGCTCTATAGCCCAGTGAGTAGAACAGTAAAACAATTCATTAACAGATGCTCTCATGGAATGCGTCATAACACAAACATTTCACATCAAGAGTAAACCTGTCACCACATAGTCCCAGTAACTCTGTGCCAGGGCATAGTCAAAGGCTCCTGGACTTCCTGTCATATATGTATATGTGTATATAACACCATTGTACTTACCATTGCCAGGGCGTAGTCAAAGGCTCCTGGACTTTACTATATACCTGCCAGGGCGTAGTCAAAGGCTCCTGGTCTTTGCTATACTTGCCAGGGCGTAGTCAAAGGCTCCTGGTCTTCCTGTCTGTGACTATGGGATCATTCAGCATTTACCCACATCAACAAATAACAATGCAATGCAACATATTCGTGGATACTAATGCAATCAACTTATGGCATAATCATGATGCATGAGATATGCTAAAACATGTCTTTGATCAAGTCAAAAAGCATTAAGTTTAGTTCCACTCACCTCTGGCTATCTGGACTGACTGACTCTGCAGGCTCTGAAAACTCTGGAGCAGTACTCACTGCTGCTCTCTCTGGTTCCTCTGCTCTGTGCCTACACAGATAGACTCAAATGAGGGACCAAACATACTCGGACATACCGCTAAACATCTCCCCTTAAAACCCCTTAAAACACCTTAGACCAAACATAGAAAACATGCAAAGGAAGGCTGGACAGGGCACTTTCGGGGGCACCTTCGGCGGCCGAATGTCCCTTCCAGAGACGAAAGTCAGGCATGTTCGGCGGCCTAACTTGGACTTTCGGGGGCCGAACCTGAGTTCATCCAGAACTCAGTTTCGTGCACAAGGACGCCTGCCAATCCCTCCATCACCTGCTCAGACCTCAACACATGCATTTAACCCTTCTAAAACATGCATAAACACTTCAATAAGCATAAAGGAGCTTCAAATAAATTAAACTCCAACAAACAACACACAACAACCATACACAAAGCATAGGATCCATACACCCTAATATGGACAACTTATGCATACTCAAGCACAACTCCCCTTTCCCATCATCAAACTCATTTAAAACATGATAAAAACAAAGGATTCACTCTTACCCTTTGAAGAACAAAGGCTGGCGTGACCCCAAACTTGAAGAAATGAAGATTCAAGCTTCACAAGTTCTCAAACTCCACAACTTCTCAAAACTAGTTAAAACTCACCATAAACTTATTTTTCTTTGAAAGATTTGATTAGAAACTCAAGAAAATCACCAAGGGGAAACATGTGCTTGTTCCTGACCCAAAGGAGAGCTTAAGCACCTCCATAGTCGGCCATATCCACTTAAAAAAGGTGAACCACCGCTTCACGTTCGGTGGCCAAAGCTACATGTAACACCTCATCACGTTCGGGGGCCGAACATTGAGTTTAGGGGGCCGAACATGAGCTACTTTAGGCGGCCGAACTTACACTTTAGGGGGCCGAAAGTGGCAAAACTTTCCTTAGCCTTGTTTCTTCAAAACTTATTCCTTTGCTAAAACAAAAGCTTAAAACATCTAAAAACATTTTAGAAAACCTCCACTCTCCCTTCAGGGATGCTCTGACATCCTCGATTCCACCGAACGATAGGAATTCTGATGTCTGAACATGCCGGGTATTACATTCTTCCCCCCTTAAGAACATTCGTCCTCGGATGTTCCTAAAACAAATTAGAAACATACAAAAAGGAGGAAACGAACCTCAAAACAGATATGGATACTGCTGGAGCATAGACTCCCGCGTCTCCCACGTGCACTCTTCTACATTATGGTGGTTCCATAGGACTTTCACCATCGGAATCTCCTTGTTCCTTAGCTGTCTGAGCTGTGTGTCCACAATCCGCACTGGCTGTTCTACATAGGTGAGATCTGTGTGAATCTCCACCTCAGGCTCACTCAGAATCTGAGTCGGATCTGACACAAACTGCCGTAGCATAGAAACATGAAAGACCGGGTGAATCCTCTCCATCGAAGCAGGTAAATCTAGCTTATATGATACATTTTCGATCCGCTGCACAACCTCAAAAGGTCCAATGTACCGTGGAGCTAATTTACCCTTCTTCCCAAAACGAACCACACCTTTCATCGGAGACACTTTCAGCAATACCCAATTACCCTCCTGAAATTCTAACTGTTTTCTGCGAACGTCGGCATAACTTTTCTGTCTACTCTGAGCTGTTCTGATTCTATCTCTGATCATGGGCACCACTCTACTAGTAATCTCGACTAACTCTGGCCCTGCCAGAGCCTTCTCTCCTATCTCTTCCCAACAAACAGGGGATCTGCATTTCCTCCCATACAACGCTTCATACGGAGCCATCCCTATGCTAGCATGATGGCTGTTATTGTAGGCAAACTCCACCAAAGGTAGATGCTGCCTCCAAGAACCGCCAAAGTCTAACACACACAATCGAAGCATATCCTCTATGGTCTGGATGGTCCTCTCTGACTGTCCATCAGTTTGTGGGTGGAAAGCAGTGCTAAACTCTAATCTTGTGCCCATCGCACTCTGCAGACTTCGCCAAAATCTAGAGGTAAACTGAGGTCCTCTATCTGAGACTATTGATACTGGAACACCATGTAATCTCACTATCTCATCTAGATAGACCTGAGCCAACTTATCCACAGAATAGGTACTCCGAACTGGAAGAAAATGAGCAGATTTCGTGAGTCTGTCCACAATCACCCATATCGAGTCTATTCTGTTGGACGCTGCTGGTAAACCCACTACAAAATCCATAGCTATGTTTTCCCATTTCCATTCGGGAATCGGTAATGGGTTAAGCATTCCTGCTGGTTTCTGATGCTCTAGCTTCACCCTCTGACAAACCTCACAGGTTGTCACAAACTGCGCTACTTCTTTCTTCATAGCTGGCCACCAATAGACCTTTTTTAGATCCTGGTACATCTTGGTGGCTCCTGGGTGAACACTATATCTCGCATTATGAGCTTCCCTCATAATGTCTTCCTTCACATTGCCACGATCGGGTACACAAAGTCGACTCCCATAACGAAGGATCCCTTTACTGTCAAATCTGAACTCTGCACTGTTGCCTGACTGAACAGTCCTGGCAATTTTCATTAATTCAGGGTCCTCGTGCTGTCTCTGAGCTATCTGCTCCAGAAATACAGGTGTCACTCTCATCTGTGCTATCAATGCACCTGTACCAGACAACTCGAGCTGTAGTCCCTCTTCTAAGAGTTTGTAAAGCTCCATCACAACTGGTCTTCGCTCTGCTGATATATGGGATAAACTGCCTAGTGATTTCCGGCTGAGGGCGTCTGCCACCACATTCGCCTTACCCGGATGATACTGGATCTTACAATCATACTCACTGAGCAATTCGACCCATCGTCTTTGCCTCAAATTCAGCTCTCTCTGACTCAAGATGTACTGTAAACTCTTGTGATCAGTAAAGATCTCGCATTTAACCCCGTAGAGGTAATGCCGCCACATCTTAAGTGCAAAGATAACTGCTGCCATCTCTAGGTCATGGGTGGGGTAATTCAACTCATGTTTCTTCAACTGTCTAGAAGCATAAGCTATTACCCGATCACTCTGCATCAATACACAGCCCAATCCCACTCGGGATGCATCACAGAACACTGTGAAATCCTCATGACTTACAGGCAGAGCTAAGACTGGTGCTGTAGTCAATCTCTTCTTGAGCTCCTCAAAGCTCTCTTCACACTGGTCAGACCAGACAAACTTCTGGTTCTTTTGAGTCAATTTGGTCATAGGAGCCGCTATCTTTGAAAAGTCCTGAACGAACCTCCTGTAGTAACCTGCCAGTCCCAGAAAGCTTTTAATCTCAATCACTGTCGTGGGTCTGGGCCAGTTAGCTACAGCTTCTATCTTCTTGGGATCTACCTCAATACCCTCTGCTGATACCACATGTCCCAAGAAGGAAATGCTCCTTAACCAAAACTCACACTTCGAGAACTTGGCATACAAACCATGCTCTCTCAGTGTCTGCAAAACTATCCTCAGATGCTGGGCATGCTCCTCTGCATCTCTGGAATACACTAATATATCATCGATGAAAACAATGACAAAGTGATCCAGAAACTCACTGAAAACTCTGTTCATGAGATCCATGAATGCTGCAGGGGCGTTAGTCAACCCGAACGGCATCACTAAGAACTCATAATGCCCATATCTAGTTCTGAAAGCTGTCTTAGGCACATCTGCCTCTCAGACTCGCAACTGATGATACCCGGATCTCAGATCTATTTTCGAGAAACAACCTGCTCCAGCTAGCTGGTCAAACAGATCATCAATCCTAGGTAGAGGATACCTATTCTTGGTAGTGACCTTGTTCAACTGTCTGTAGTCGATACAAAGTCTGAGGGATCCATCCTTCTTTCTGACGAAGAGCACTGGAGCACCCCAAGGTGAGGTACTAGGGCGGATGAACCCTTTATCTACCAAGTCCTGCAACTGTTCTTTCAACTCTTTTAACTCTGCTGGCGCCATCCTGTAGGGAGGAATAGAGATAGGGTTGGTACCTGGCAGCAATTCAATTTCAAACCCTATCTCCCTATCAGGTGGTAGTCCTGGTAAATCGTCTGGAAACACATCAAGAAACTCTCGGACTACTGGTACTGCGGCTGGTTCCCTCACCTGACTGTCTAGCTCTCTCACATAAGCTAGAAACCCCTGACAACCCCTCCTAAGCAAACGACGAGCCTGAAGGGCTGAAATCATACCTCTGGGTGTACCTCTCCTGTCTCCTCTGAAGACACACTCTGACCCATCCTGGTCTCTGAGACTCACTATCTTCTCTCTACAGTCCAAAGTCGCACTATATGTAGATAACCAATCCATCCCTAGAATGACATCAAAATCCGTCAAATCTAGAACCACAAGGTCAGCTGGAAGGTATCTACCCTCTATGAACACTGGACTGAAACGACAGACTGACACTGCCACTGATGGGTCACATTTAGGTCCACTGACCCAGAGAGGATACTCTAACTCAGAACTGATCAAACCCAATCTCTCTATGGCTCTCGAAGCAATAAAGGAATGAGAAGCACCGGGGTCCATCAAAGCATACACATCTGAACACCCAATGATGAGATTACCTGACACCACTGTGTTCGACGTGTTAGCCTCCTCCTGTGTCACAGTGAAAATCCGTGCTGGGGCTACCGGATTTCCACCTCGGGAACCTGCTGCTGAAGTAGAGGCTGCCCCTCTCCCTCTACCTCTACCGCTACTCTGAGGCATGACTGAAGCTGCTGGCCGAACACCTGGCTGTACCACACTGCCTGAACTCATCTGCTGGGATGGTACAAAAGTCATCTGAGGACAATCCCGAGCAATATGCCCTTCCTGTCCACATTTAAAACAAGCTGTAGATCCCAACCGACAAACTCCGCCATGTGGTTTTCCGCATCTACTGCAGACTGTAGCTGTGCCAGAGCTTGAGCCACTACCTATTCCCAGACCTGACTTCACTTTACTCCAGAACTTACTCTTTGTTCCTTTTGCTCGATCCCATCTCTTGCCACCTGCGGCTGCTGCACTAGGGGCCTTAGAACTCGAAGCCTGTGCCTTTGACTGTTTCTGAATATTGGCACTAGCCTCCATTTTCCTGGCTGCATCTACTATCGTATGAAAACTCTCCTTTTCTGCTGGAAGAATCAAGGAAGAATACCTGGGATGCAATCTCATAGTATATCTCCTTGCCTTCTTCTGGTCAGTATCATAGGCTTGACCCACATACTGAAGCAAATCCAGGAACTTATCTGTGAATTCATCAACACTCATTTCATCTGTCTGTCGCAACTGTTCAAACTCTATTACTTTCATCTCCCTGGAGCTATCAGGAAAAGCCCACCCTGCAAATTCATTGGCGAACTCTCCCCAAGACATATTGTCCATCCTGGGTTCCACATAATTCTTGAACCAATCTCTGGCCTTCTTGCATTTTAACGTGAAACCTGCCATCTCAATGGCTCGACTATCATCAGCTCCCAACTCACTGGTTATCATCCTAACTGACCTGAGGTATTCAAATGGATCATCTCCCGTGTTATACTTAGGAGCATCCAATTTCAAGTACTCCGTCATTTGTACCTTACCTCCAGATGAGCTAGGTTGATGTCTGTCAACAACAGGGGCTACTGGTTCTGGTGGTAATACTGGCTCATTTGGTTCTGGGTGTGCTGCACTTGGATGAGTAGGGGAAGATGGATACATAGGATATGGTGGGTAATAAGAAGGATAAGGCATATATGGCATGTAAGGAGGATAGGGGACAAAACTCGAGTACTCCGACATACCTCCCATCTGATACTCTGGGTAGCCGAAGCCTGACGTCTGAGCGCCTCCCTGCGACTCTCCCATACCTTCCTCAAATCTGCCTATACCCATACTGTCATCCCTCGACTGCTCAATCTCCTCCTCTGATCTTCCTCCTCTTGCTGTACCTCTTCTGCTCTCGTCCACAGACCTTCTAGGGTCTATTGACGTACCTTCCCTGCTAGATCGCTGAGACCTTGCCCTCGGCAATGCAGGAGAACGAGCAGCTGGTCTCTCACTATCTGGTGGGACTCCAGTCAATCGAGCTGATCGACGAGTTCCTCGCATCTTTATTCTATCTGGAAAACAATACATAACATAACACTTAGCACATAAACATCACATATCAATACAACACATGCATAACTTATGGCATGAAACAGATAGGACGCAACACCCTATCCTAGTGGACATGATTTCCTATTGTGCTTGACCACCCTCTATGAGCCCGACACTAGCGCTATAGGTCCGATCATGTGAACCTAGGGCTCTGATACCAATCTGTAACGACCCCAAAATGGACCGTCACCGGCGCTAGGATTCAGGTCGGCTTAAGGCCGCCAGAACCCGTAGCAAGCCTGCTATACTCTCTGTGTACCTGTAAATTTCATACATGATCATACATTTTTTGTGAAAATGAAAACTCTTTTCTGGCCCAAGGCTTAACCTGTGCATGCACTATCTCTGTACTCTGTACTCTGTACTCTGTACTCTGTACTCTGTACTCTGTACCCCTGACTAGAGCTTGCTCTAGATGGGTTCATTCATACCTGTTAAGCCTGGTAGTCCACATACAGTAAAACATATACATATACCGATCATGTACAACACAATAGATTTACAACTACTAAGTCAAGCACATATATAACTATTACATCTCTTTAACAGTACATGTCCACTCTAGACTATTACATTTCTCTTTATTCTTTCTCTGAACCCTGCTGGACTGTCCCTGTACACGGTATACTGAACCTGCAAAACTGGGGTTAAGGGAGTGGGATGAGCTCTATAGCCCAGTGAGTAGAACAGTAAAACAATTCATTAACAGATGCTCTCATGGAATGCGTCATAACACAAACATTTCACATCAAGAGTAAACCTGTCACCACATAGTCCCAGTAACTCTGTGCCAGGGCGTAGTCAAAGGCTCCTGGACTTCCTGTCATATATGTATATGTGTATATAACACCATTGTACTTACCATTGCCAGGGCGTAGTCAAAGGCTCCTGGACTTTACTATATACCTGCCAGGGCGTAGTCAAAGGCTCCTGGTCTTTGCTATACTTGCCAGGGCGTAGTCAAAGGCTCCTGGTCTTCCTGTCTGTGACTATGGGATCATTCAGCATTTACCCACATCAACAAATAACAATGCAATGCAACATATTCGTGGATACTAATGCAATCAACTTATGGCATAATCATGATGCATGAGATATGCTAAAACATGTCTTTGATCAAGTCAAAAAGCATTAAGTTTAGTTCCACTCACCTCTGGCTATCTGGACTGACTGACTCTGCAGGCTCTGAAAACTCTGGAGCAGTACTCACTGCTGCTCTCTCTGGTTCCTCTGCTCTGTGCCTACACAGATAGACTCAAATGAGGGACCAAACATACTCGGACATACCGCTAAACATCTCCCCTTAAAACCCCTTAAAACACCTTAGACCAAACATAGAAAACATGCAAAGGAAGGCTGGACAGGGCACTTTCGGGGGCACCTTCGGCGGCCGAATGTCCCTTCCAGAGACGAAAGTCAGGCATGTTCGGCGGCCTAACTTGGACTTTCGGGGGCCGAACCTGAGTTCATCCAGAACTCAGTTTCGTGCACAAGGACGCCTGCCAATCCCTCCATCACCTGCTCAGACCTCAACACATGCATTTAACCCTTCTAAAACATGCATAAACACTTCAATAAGCATAAAGGAGCTTCAAATAAATTAAACTCCAACAAACAACACACAACAACCATACACAAAGCATAGGATCCATACACCCTAATATGGACAACTTATGCATACTCAAGCACAACTCCCCTTTCCCATCATCAAACTCATTTAAAACATGATAAAAACAAAGGATTCACTCTTACCCTTTGAAGAACAAAGGCTGGCGTGACCCCAAACTTGAAGAAATGAAGATTCAAGCTTCACAAGTTCTCAAACTCCACAACTTCTCAAAACTAGTTAAAACTCACCATAAACTTATTTTTCTTTGAAAGATTTGATTAGAAACTCAAGAAAATCACCAAGGGGAAACATGTGCTTGTTCCTGACCCAAAGGAGAGCTTAAGCACCTCCATAGTCGGCCATATCCACTTAAAAAAGGTGAACCACCGCTTCACGTTCGGTGGCCAAAGCTACATGTAACACCTCATCACGTTCGGGGGCCGAACATTGAGTTTAGGGGGCCGAACATGAGCTACTTTAGGCGGCCGAACTTACACTTTAGGGGGCCGAAAGTGGCAAAACTTTCCTTAGCCTTGTTTCTTCAAAACTTATTCCTTTGCTAAAACAAAAGCTTAAAACATCTAAAAACATTTTAGAAAACCTCCACTCTCCCTTCAGGGATGCTCTGACATCCTCGATTCCACCGAACGATAGGAATTCTGATGTCTGAACATGCCGGGTATTACAGAATATATGCATGAAGATTACTTACCTTCTTTCCTTCTTTCCCTTTGCTTACCATGGCTAGGATTTGTTTTCCTTAAGAGAAAGATCATACATGCACATTAATTTGTTCAGATAAGACTTTTTCTAGCTTTTGAATTGACTTGTCCTTACCTTGAAGTACTTTATTCAGGCTTTTGTACTTTAGATCCTGCTTGAAAAAGTCACCAATCTTTTGACGTAAAGGTACATATTTGTGATACTGACCCTAGTTACTCAGTTAGTCACCTGTCAAAGTGGCTACTAGCTCTATTCTTAGTCTTTTGACAATTGGAACAGTTTTTGATTTGTGCTTTTGAGGTCTTTGCCTTTGCTGAATTTTCTTTCTCTCAATGATTTGGGCAAATCAAAACCAATTGCTAAAACAAGTCACATTAAGTTCATTCACACAACTTTCAATTTATTCTCTCTAATGAGGGTCATCAATATATTTTTCACCATGGCAAGCTCAAAGATTCAATTCAAAAGGCAATTCTCAAACATGAATATAACTCACTGCAATTAATTCAACATAAGTTTAAAGAGTCATCACATAAATGGGTCATGGAAAGAAAAACTCATCCAACATAGTTTATCAGTTTGAGTAGAGCAAATAAAAAAGAAGAAGAAGGTTGTGGTTGTGTTTTATTGAAAGCAAAAACAAACTAAAGGAAAAACTGAAAGCAAAAATCGCATGAATTGCATAAATTAAAGCAAAAATCGCAAATTCTGAAAGAAAAGATGAAAAAAAAAATTTCGCATAACTGAAGAAGAAAAGAAGAAGAAGAGAAGGAGAGGAAAAGAAGAGAAGAGATATGCACCCCCACACCTAAATCGTGTATTGTCTTCAATGTGTAAGAAACATAAAAGAACAAAGGAAACTGAGTACTTCCCTGGGGTGTGGTGCATAGTGTGTGATTCCTATTCAGACCGAGACAGTGGAATTTCTTCCACTACTTGCACTGCGAATCCTTTATAATATGGTTTCAGTCGATGCCCATTTACTTTAAAGATTTTTCCAGTTTCTATGCTTTTGATGTCTACAGCTCTATGTGGGTAGGCATGCTCCACAATGAATGGTCCAATCCACCTAGATCGTAGCTTTCCTGGAAACAATTTCAAACGAGAATCAAAGAGTAGGACTGTTTCACCAACCTCAAATTGTTTTCTGGAAAGATGACTGTCATGGGAGGCTTTGGTTTTTGCTTTGTAGTTCCAAGAATTCTCATATGCATCTCGTCTTATTTCCTCTAGCTCTTGCAGTTGTAATTTGCGATAGTGGCCAGCTTCCTTAAGGTCCATGTTGCAGTTCTTTACAGCCCAATAGGCCTTGTGTTCAAGTTCAACTGGAAGGTGGCAAGTGTTCCCATAGACTAATCTGTAGGGAGACATACCTATGGGAGTCTTGTAGGCTGCTCTGTAGGCCCATAAAGCATCTTCTAATCTTGTACTCCAGTCCTTTCGGTTAGGAGACACTGCCTTTTCAAGGATGGCCTTGATTTCTCTATTGGATACTTCAGCTTGCCCATTTGTCTGAGGGTGGTAGGCTGTGGATATTCTATGGATCACATTGTGCTTCTTGAGGAGGCTTTCCACTACCTTGTTGCAAAAATGGGTCCCTCTATCACTGATGATTGCCTTTGGTATTCCATGTCTGGCAAAGATGTGGGTCTTCACAAAGTCTATTACTGCCTTGGCATCATCAGTTTTTATTGCTCTAGCTTCCACCCACTTGGATACATAATCCACTGCAAGGATGATGTAGGTGTATCCAAAAGATGGTGGGAATGGGCCCATGAAGTCTATGCCCCACACATCAAACACCTCACAAACCATGATGGGGTTCTGTGGCATTTGATTTTTGTTGCTCAGATTTCCAGTCTGTTGACACCTAGCATATGATCTGCAAAACAAAAATGCATCTCGAAAAATAGTGGGCCAAAACAGGCTACTTTCAAGTATTTTATGAGCAGTCTTTCTTGGACCAAAGTGTCCACCACAACTATATGAATGACAAAAAGTAAGCACAAAAGCTATTTCTTGATCTGGAATACATCTCCTTATCATTTGGTTAGCACAATGTTTCCACAAATATGGCTCATCCCAAACACAGTACCTGGCATCTTTCTTTATCTTGTCTTTGGTATGCTTGGGTATGTCAGAAGGTAAGTTACCTGTGGCCAAGTAGTTTACCATGTCTGCGTACCATGGCTCATCAGATTGGGCAAGGAAGATTTGTTCAAGTAGGTAATTCTTACATTCTTCAAATTCTGAAAGGTACTCTTGGCTTGACTGCAAAGGAGGACTGGAAGAGCTTGCTTGCGTTGGAGGCTGTGGAGCAAGGTTCGGCGGCCGAAAGGCAGTAAAGTTCGGCGGCCGAGAGTTAGTAGAGTTCGGCGGCCGAAAGGCAGTGGTTTCAGTCTGCGTTGAGATATGTGGTGAGTGATTCGGCGTCTGAAGGGCAGTTGAATTCGGTGGCCGAAAGGTGGTTTCAGTCTGCGCAAGGACTTTCTGAAGTGGTGCTACGGAGTTTCCTTCAGTCTGTACTTGACTGCAGTTCATCTGTTGGATGCTGCAGACTGTCTCCTTAAGTTTTGGCTCTTTCTGGCTCTCAATCTGTACCTGATCAGTATCTCTGCAGAAATCACTGTTAAGAATATCATCTTGATTTTCATCAAAAATTTTCTGGCTCAAACAGTCAACAATATCAAGATCATAAACAGGGGACATATCATGTGGATATTTCATAGCATCATAGACATTGAATTTAATGACTTCCCCTTCAAACTCCATAGTCAAAGTACCATCATGTACATCAATCTTAGTCCTAGCAGTACTCAAGAAAGGACGTCCAAGAAGGATGTCAGAACTAGCATTGCAACTATCTTCCTTAGTATCAATCACATAAAAATCTGCAGGAAAGACAAGTTCATCTACTTGGACTAACACATCTTCTAGAACACCTATGGGATATACCACAGATCTATCAGCTAATTGAATGACAACTTTTATGTCTTTCAGTGTACATGCATTTAGAGATTTATAGATGGAAAGAGGAATGACATTTATGGATGCACCAAGATCACACATGGCTTTCTTGATTCCAACATTCCCTATCTTACAATAAATTGCAAACATACCTTTGTCCTTGCATTTAGTAGGGAGCTCTCTTTTAATAACAGCAGTGACAACCTCACCTACACTTACTTTCTCTCTCTCAGTAAGCTTTCTTCTGTTGGTACACAACTCTTTCAGAAATTTTGCGTACCTGGGGATCTGCTTAACAACATCTAGCAGTGGTATGTTGATTTCCACTTTTCTGAAAGTCTCTAGGATCTCCTTTTCTTCCTTTTCTTTTTGTGTTCTTTCAAACCTCTTGGGAAAAGGAGGTGGAATCTGAAAACATACTTTTTGATCAATCTTCTGCGCAGGTGGTGCTTCAGGTTGCGCTGGAGAGGCTTCTGGTTGCCTTGGCTTTGGCGCAACTTGTGTTTCAGAATGTGTAGGGAAGGTTTCAGATGGCGCAGGCTTTAGTGCTATTTGCTTTTCTTCCTCATATCTTGCATTTTGAAGCTGTTTTCCACTTCTCAAAGTAATAGTGATAGAGCATATTTTAGTCCATATTTTCATGATCTTATTGATGTTTATTTGCACCTATTCTACCTAATTTTGTGGTTTTAATCATGTTTTGCAAATATTAGGTGTGAAGAAACATATTGGAGAAAATGCTCTTAAAAATGCCAAAGGAAGCCAAAATTCAGCAACCTTCGGGAGCACTTTCGGAAGCCAAAAACCAGTCACCTTCGGCTGCCGAAAGAGGACTCCAGAGACGAAACTCTACCACCTTGGGCGGCACCTTCGGCCGCCGAACCTTGCATCCAGAGCCGAAAGTCCAGCCTCTGAAACTCATTTTAGGCAGCCGAAAATCCCTCTCAACACTCTCTTTCCTCATTCAAGAAGCCATATCTCAAGTTGCCATATTTGAGGAGCCAAACAAGGGAAGTATTTTGAGATCCAAATCTTCAAGATTCACATTCAAATATTGGATTTCAAGATCAAGCTATTTAAGGAAGCCAAATCCAAAGATCACATGTTTCCCACTTAGTGTCATGCACATTCAAAATTCAAAAGGAGGCTCCACCTTCCTTATTAGTGCATAGGCAGCCTCTTAACTCTTTAGGCAACATCTTGAAGACCTTGGGCAGCAATTAAAAAGACCAAAGAACCCCCACTTGCCCCCCATCACATGCATCTCGTTTTTGCCTTCACCCATGCACAAAGAAGGCACACATGGGACCAAGGGTACTTTGGACAGCCTCTAAAAGACTCATGGACTGCCACCAAACCCTAAGGAGCCTCTCAAGATCTATTTAAAGGCTTCAAGAAGACAAGAAAGGCAGATTTGGTTCCACCACTTCTCCAAGAATTCGTCCAAGGCTCTTCTTCCCTTAGTTCTTCATCTTCTTCTTCTTTTCTTTTATTTTCTGTTTTGGTTCAGCCATGAGTGGCTGAAACCTTTCTTTCTAGTTGAAGTTTGGTTGAAACTAAGGTTGTTTAAAAGGTTGTGAGATCTGAACATAAAGTGTTTGATTTTGGTTTATTCAATATTCATGCAATTGTGCTTAATTCTAAAGATTGCTTTATTGTTTTGATTAAATTGGCCACTTGATTCTTGATTGCAAAGTTAATTAATTGTTGGATTAGGATATTTGTTAGTCCGTAATTGCTGGAAATATTCTGTCCATAGAACACTTGGTGTAAAAACCCAAGAAATTGTATGATCTAGCAACATCTCATGCGTTTGAGTAGCTAGGGTTTGGATCTTTCTTGTTCTTCATGCAATTGGCAATTGTTTTGATGCCTATGGCCCAAGGATGTTCCTTGGTAATTTGTTGATTAGTAATTGGTTAGAGGACGTTCCCTAATCAGTTTGTTCATAAGGAAAGACATGGTGGTGAGAAGCGTCTTCCACCCCCATAACCAACCTATTGATTCAATCAAGATAACCATGTTTCAATGATCAACCCAAACAACCAAAGTGGATCCATATCTTCAACTAGACTTTTCTCATATTGATTTCTTCTTTTATTTTAATTACTTGCTGTTTTAATTGCTTTCAATAGTTGTTAGTCAAATCAATCTCAAAACCCCCCTTTTTACTTTTATTGCACTTTACTTTCATTTAGCTTTCAATTACTTGCTTTCAATTGTGTTTTCAATTAGTTCTCTTGGTCTTGATTGAGAAAAAATAAATAGGTAATCAATTCTCTGTGGATTCGATCCTTCACCACTATGTGCAGTTGTAAATTGTTAATAACCAAGAAGGTTATTTTTGACCGGCTTCGACAACCGCACTGTCAAATAGCACTGACATTCTGCCTGGGATTAGTTTCTGTTTGAGAAGGGAGTTTACCTTGGGTTTCAGAATTGCTTCCAGATGTGGCCATCAGATCTACACGCTGATTGAGGCTTTGTATAGCACTTGCCATGGACTCCATCATCTTTTCAAGGCGTTGGATGGGATTTGAAGGTGCTGGTTGGGCTTGGTTCCTTTCATAGTTCTGATGGTTCTGATTGTTGTTGGCCCTTCCGTAGCTGAAATTGGGGTGGTCTCTCCAACTTAGATTACATGTGTTTGAATATGGATCATGTCTAGGCTGGTTGTTGTACCCTCCAACGGCATTAACTTGCTGGTTGTCTTCTTGTAGTGTAGGACATTGATCAGTTGGGTGTCCTACATATGCACAAATACCACATGGCCTAGGTGGCTGGGCTGCTTGAATCTGTTGAACCAGTCCTATGGCAAAATCTTTCATAATAGCTGTCAGTTCAGAAATAGTAGGTGAACTTACCTCATTGACTCCTCTCTACATTTGCTTTTCTTCTCCATATTGCCTAGATGAAGCTGCAACTGTAGAAATCAACTCTCGCATCTCCTTAGGTGTCTTGTCTGCAATGGATCCTCCACAAGCTACATCTATGAATCTCCTTTCTGATGAGAGCAATCCTCCATAGAAGAACTGTATGAGGGACCTGTCTGACATATCATGTTGTGGACAACCTGTACGTAGTCTTTCAAACCTTTCCCAGTAATCATATAAATCCTCAGTTGGTTTCTGTCTTATGCTAGTGATTTCTCTTATTATGCCAATTGACTTAGATGTTGGGAAGTATATGTTCAAAAAGGTTTGGACCATATCATCCCAAAAAGTTATAGATCCAGGTGGCAAATAAAATAACCAATCCTTAGCATAGTCATCTAATGAACAAGGAAAAGCTCTTAACTTAACATGATCTTCAGAAATACCTTAAGGTCTCATAGATGAACAAACAATATTGAACTCTTTCAAGTGCTTGAGTGGATTTTCATTTTGCAAACCTCTAAATTTAGGGAGAAGATGAATCAAACCTGTTTTCAGTTCAAAGGGAACTGTCAGAGTTGGATAGGTGATGCAAAGCGGTGCTTGATCACCTACAGGTGTTGCCAATTCTCTCATGGTTCTTTCTCTTTGTGGTGGCATGGCTGGATTTTCTTGAATTATTTGGGCTTGGACAGCATGTCCATTATCGGCAGCAGGTGGTGCCTCACGTTCAGCCATTGGTGCAAAGATCGGTGGCTGGAGTAGAGAAGGTTCGGCGGCCGAAGGTTGGGGAGGTTCGGCGGCCGAATGTGTGGCAGAATGTCCGGCTGCACAAAGGTAGTTTCAGGCGCTTCTTCAGATGGAACTGCTTGCTTTCCTAGTCTTCTGAGAGTGCGTTCAATCTCCGGATCGAAACGCAAAGTGTCCCTACATTCGGATCTAGTCATGAAAGAAAAAATAAACAAGTTAAATCAATTCCCCGGCAACGGCGCCAATTTTTTGACTCGCGGTTGTCGAAGCCGGTCAAAAATAACCTTTCTGGTTATTAACAATTTTACAACTACAGATAGTGGTAAAGGATCGAATCCACAGAGAATTGAATACTTATCTATTTTTCCCAACAAGGTCAAGAGAATTAACTGAAAGCACATGACAGGAGTGGTTGTCGAAGCCGGTCAAAACTAACCTTCTTGGTTACCTACAATTTACAACTGTAGACAGTGGTGAAGGATCGTATCCATAGAGAATTGAATACCTATTTATTTATCTCAATCAAGACCAATAGAACTAATTGAAAGCAGAAGTGAAAGCAAGTAATCAAAGAGAAAGAGAAACAAGTGCAAGGAAAGTAAAAAGGGGAGTTTTGAGATGATTTGATTAACGACTAATGAAAACAATTAAAACAGTAAGTAATCTAAAATAAAGAGAGAAATCAATAAGAGAAAAGTCTAGTTGAAAATATGGATCCACTTTGGTTGTTTGGATTGATCATTGAAACATGGTTATCTTGATTGATTCAATAGGTTGGTTATGGGGGTGGAAAACGCTTCTCACCACCATGTCTTTCCTTATGAACAAACTGATTAGGGAACGTCCTCTAACCAATTACTAATCAACAAATTACCAAGGAACGTCCTTGGGCCATAGGCATCAAAACAATTGCCAATTGCATGAAGAACAAGAAAGATCCAAACCCTAACTACTCAAACGCATGAGATGATGTTAGATCATGCAATTTCTTGGGATTTTACACTAAGTGTTCTAAGATCAGAATATTTCCTGCAATTACGGACTAACAAATATCCTAATCCAACAATCAATTAACTTTGCAATCAAGAATCAAGTGGCCAATTTGATCAAAACAACAAAGCAATCCTAGAATTAAGCATCAATTGCATGAATATTGAATAAAATCAAAGATAAAAGTTTCTGTTCAGATCTCACAACCTTTTAAACAATCTTAGTTTCAACCAAACTTCAACTAGAAAGAGGGTTTCAGCCACTCATGGCTGAACCAAATAGAAAATAAAAGAAAAGAAAGCAAAAGATGAAGAACTAAGGTGGGAGAGAGGCTTGGAGCCTTGCCGATTTTTGGGAGAGAAGAAAAGCTGTCTTCTTGTCTTCTTGAAGCCTTTAAATAGATCTTGAGAGGCTGCCTAGGGTTTCATGAAAGTCTAGGAGACTTTTAGAGGCTATCCAAAGTGTCCTTGGTGTTGCATGTGCCTTCTTTGTGCATGTATGAAGGCAAAAACGAGTTGCATGTGATGGAAGGCAAGTGGGGGCACTTTGGTCTTTTCATAGCTGTCCAAGATCCTCAAGATGTTGTATATTAAGTCCAAGAGATTGCCCATGCACTAATGAGGAAGGTAGAGCCTTCTTTGGAAACTTGAATGAAGTGGGAAACATGTGATCTTTGGATTTGGCTTCCTTAAAAAGCTTGATCTTGAAATCCAATATTTGAATGTGAATCTTGAAGATTTGGATCTCAAGATATTTCCCTTATTTGGCTCCTCAAATATGGCAACTTGGGATATGGCTTCCTGAACAAGGAAAGAGTGCAATAGAGCGCATTTTCGGCTGCCTAAATTGAGTTTCGGAGGCTGGACTTTCGGTTCTCATCTGAAGGTTCGGGGGCTGAAGGTTGGAGTTCGGAGGCCGAAGGTAGTGGACTTTCGTCTCTGTCTGCATGGTTCGGTGGCCGAAGGTGCCGCCGAAAGTGGTCCACTTTCGTCTCTGGAGTCTTCATTCGGCCGTCGAAGGTTGCCGCCGAAGGTGACTGATTTTTAGCTTCCGAAAGTTGCCTCCGAAGGTTGCTTCTCTTATTTTGGCTTCTTTTGGCATTTTTAAGAGCATTTTCTCTTGAATGTCTCTTTTCACCTAATATGTGCAAAACATGATTAAAACCACAAAATTAGGTAGAAAAGATGCAAATAGACATCAAGAATATCATGATAATATAGGCTAATTTATGCTGTATCAAATACCCCCACACTTAAGCTTTTGCTTGTCCTCAAGCAAATAAACATAGTCAAATAAGTTCTGTTTGCTCTAGATCCTTGTTACCACTTAAGCTCATACTCTAGACACTTATTTTGAAGCATTGCAGTGAAGACTATATGCATGAAGATTACTTCCCTCCTTTCCTTGTTTCCCTTTGCTTACCATGGCTAGGATTTGTTTTCCTCAAGAGAGACATGCACATTATGTTAAGACTTTTCTAGCTTTTGGATTGACTTGCCCTTACCTTGAAGTACTTTTATTCAGGCTTTTGCACTTTAGATTTTGCTTGGAAAGGTCACCAACCTATTTTTGATGTCATGGTTTATATTTTTCAGTTGGTCACCTATCCAAGTGGCTACTAGCCTTGTTCATAGTCTTTTGACCATTGGAACAGTTTTTGAATTTGTGCTTTTGAGGTCTTTGCCTTTGCTGAATTTTCTTTCTCTCAATGATTTGGGCAAATCAACACCAATTGCTAAATCAAGTCATATTAAGTTTATTCACACAATTTTTAATTTATTCTCAATCAATTGAGGGTCATCAATATACTTTTCACCATGGCAAACTTAAAGATTCAATTCAAAAGGCAATTCTCTAACATGAATACAACTCACTGTAATTGATTCAACATAAGTTTAAAGAGTTGTCACATTAATGGGGTCATGGAAAGAAAAACTCATCTAACATAGTTCATCAGTTTGAGTAGAGCAAAACAAAAAGAAGAAGAAGGTTGTGGTTGTGTGTGTTTTATTGAAAGCATAAATAATAAAAATGAAAAATTTTGCCTAATGCAATCAAACTAAAGATTAAAGCAAAAATAAACTTAAAAGTAAAAATTCAGATATATGCACCCCCACACTTAAATCATGCATTGTCCTCAATGTATAAGAAACATAAAAGAACAAAGGAAACTGAGTACTCCCCTGGGTGTGGTGTGCATGGTGCGATCCTCTTGATCAAGGTTCAAGTAATTGGGGAAGGGAAAAGCGTCCCAATTGCATTGAGCAAAAAGTGTAGCGCTCCTTTTGATTTGGTCATGAACCATCCTACTTTTTCCATGTACTCATGAAGTAACATGATTAGCCTCTCTCCTTTCAGATGAGATGTGCCTCTAGCCCTCATGTTTGCATTTTTAGCACTTCCAACTTCAATTGATATTTCTCCATGGGTGGCTGCAATTTGGCATCAAGTTCAAGCAAAATAAATTCTACCTTATCCGGAGATTTTGGAAGACATTGATCTGCATGCTCATTTGGTTTAGGCTTTTGGACTACCATTTGTTCCTTGTGAGCATGGGCTGTTTGCATTGGATGGATGGTATAATTGGGTTTAGTATCCTCCTTTTGCATAGGACCTAACTGAGGTGGAAGACTAATCTGCCTTGGAATCTGTGGAACAAGGTTCGGCGGCCGAAAAGTGTTTGAGTTCGGCGGCCGAATGTCTTATGTCTGTGCTTGGCTGCAGTCTACTTGTTGGATGCAACAGTCAGTTTCTTTCAATTCTGGATCTTTCTGAGTTTCTTCCCTGCAAAGATCATCATTTAGTATATCATCTTGATTTACATAAAAAACATTTTCACTTAAACAATCAATGATATCTAAATTATCAACAGGCTCTGTTTGATCAGTTTGTTTGAGCAAATAGTTTTCTGGTTGTGCCTCTTCAGCAGCTTGTTCTTGTACTTGCCAACTTTCATCTTCGTCCTCCACATCTTGAAGCTCTTGCTCTCTTCTTAACATGTTTGCTTTTATTGAGGTGGCCAATTGTCCTATGTCCTCTTGCATGCCTTGCATGGCATTAACCATTGTTTCCATCATTGTTGCCATCATCTTTTCAATGTGCTGATTTGGATTTGAAGGTGCTGATTGGGCTAGATATCCTTGATAGTCCTAGTAGTCATTGGCCTTAGTATAGCCATAGTTCGGCTGGTCTCCCCAATATGGATTGTATGTGTCATGGTAGGGATCATGTCTTGGCTGTTCATAGAATCCTCCATATGCATGAACTGGTTGGTCATACTCATAACGTGTGGGACATTGGGAAGTTAGGTGTCCCACATATCCACAGATCATACATGGTTGAGATTGCTGAAGTTGTCGAGCCTGTAGAGCTAAGACATGTCTTTCCACAATAGAGGTTATGTCAGGAATTTGAGAAGTGAGATTATATGTACTTACCTCATCCATGATTCAGAGATGTTCGGTCATCGGTGCAAAGTTCGGAGGCTGGAGTGAAGGACTTTCGGCGGCCGAATGTTAAGATGGTTCGGCGGCCGAAGGTTGGGCAGAAGGTTCTGCGGTTGAGGCTTGCTTTCCTAGCCTTCTGATGGTGCGTTCAATTTCTGGATCAAAGGGCAGTGTGTCCCTACTTTCAGATCTGGTCATGAAAGGAAAATAAACAAACAAGTGAAATCAATTCCCCGGCAACGGCGCCAATTTTTGACAGGAGCGGTTGTCGAAGCCGGTCAAAAATAACCTTCTAGGTTACCTACAATTTACAACTGTAGACAGTGGTGAAGGATCGTATCCACAGAGAATTGAATACCTATTTATTTATCTCAATCAAGACCAATAGAACTAATTGAAAGCAGAAGTGAAAGCAAGTAATCAAAGAGAAAGAGAAACAAGTGCAAGGAAAGTAAAAAGGGGGGTTTTCAGATGATTTGATTAACGACTAATGAAAACAATTAAAACAACAAGTAATCTAAAATAAAGAGAGAAATCAATAAGAGAAAAGTCTAGTTGAAGATATGGATCCACTTTGGTTGTTTTGGTTGATCATTGAAACATGGTTATCTTGATTGATTCAATAGGTTGGTTATGGGGGTGGAAAACGCTTCTCACCACCATGTCTTTCCTTATGAACAAACTGATTAGGGAAAGTCTTCTAACCAATTACTAATCAACAAATTGCCAAGGAACGTCCTTGGGCCATAGGCATCAAAACAATTGCCAATTGCATGAAGAACAAGAAAGATCCAAATCCTAACTACTCAAACGCATGAGATGATGTTAGATCATGCAATTTCTTGGGTTTTTACAGCAAGTGTTCTTAGATCAGAATATTTTCAGCAATTACAGACTAACAAATATCCTAATCCAACAATCAATTTACTTTGCAATCAAGAATCAAGTGGCCAATTTGATCAAAACAACAAAGCAATCTTAGAATTAAGCATCAATTGCATGAATATTGAATAAAATCAAAGACAAAAGTTTCTGTTCAGATCTCACAACCTTTTAAACAACCTTAGTTTCAACCAAACTTCAACTAGGAAAGAGGGTTTCAGCCACTCATGGCTGAACCAAACAGAAAATAAAAGAAAAGAAAGCAAAAGATGAAGAACTATGGTGGGAGAGAGGCTTGGAGCCTTGCCGATTTTTGGGAGAGAAGAAAAGCTGTCTTCTTGTCTTCTTGAAGCCTTTAAATAGATATTGAGAGGCTGCCTAGGGTTTCATGGAAGTCTAGGAGACTTTTAGAGGCTGTCCAAAGTGTCCTTGGTATTGCATATGCCTTCTTTGTGCATGTATGAAGGCAAAAACGAGTTGCATATGATGGAAGGCAAGTGGGGGCACTTTGGTCTTTTCATAGCTGTCCAAGATCCTCAAGATGTTGTATATTAAGTCCAAGAGATTGCCCATGCACTAATGAGGAAGGTAGAGCCTTCTTTGGAAACTTGAATGAAGTGGGAAACATGTGATCTTTGGATTTGGCTTCCTTAATAAGCTTGATCTTGAAATCCAATATTTGAATCTGAATCTTGAAGATTTGGATCTCAAGATATTTCCCTTATTTGGCTCCTCAAATATGGCAACTTGGGATATGGCTTCCTGAACAAGGAAAGAGTGCAATAGAGCACATTTTTGGCTGCCTAAATTAAGTTTCGGAGGCTGGACTTTCGGTTCTGATCTGAAGGTTCGGGGGCCAAAGGTTGGAGTTCGGCGGCCGAAGGTAGTGGACTTTCGTCTCTGTCTGCATGGTTCGGTGGCCGAAGGTGCCGCCGAAAGTGGTCCACTTTCGTCTCTGGAGTCTTCATTCGGCCGCCGAAGGTTGCCGCCGAAGGTGACTGATTTTTAGCTTCCGAAAGTTGCCTCCGAAGGTTGCTTCTCTAATTTTGGCTTCTTTTGACATTTTCAAGAGCATTTTCTCTTGAATGTCTCTTTTCACCTAATATCTGCAAAACATGATTAAAACCAGAAAATTAGGTAGAAAAGATGTAAATAGACATCAAGAATATCGTGAAAATATGGGCTAATTTATGCTCTATCAAATACCCCCACACTTAAGCTTTTGCTTGTCCTCAAGCAAATAAACATAGTCAAATAAGTTCTCTTTGCTCTAGATCCTTGTTACCACTTAAGCTCATACTCTAGACACTTATTTTGAAGCATTGCAGTGAAGACTATATGCATGAAGATTACTTACCTCCTTTCCTTGTTTCCCTTTGCTTACCATGGCTAGGATTTGTTTTCCTTAAGAGAGACATGCACATTATGTTAAGACTTTTCTAGCTTTTGGATTGACTTGCCCTTACCTTGAAGTACTTTTATTCAGGCTTTTGCACTTTAGATTTTGCTTGGAAAGGTCACCAACCTATTTTTGATGTCATGGTTTATATTTTTCAGTTGGTCACCTATCCAAGTGGCTACTAGCCTTGTTCATAGTCTTTTGACCATTGGAACAGTTTTTGAATTTGTGCTTTTGAGGTCTTTGCCTTTGCTGAATTTTCTTTCTCTCAATGATTTGGGCAAATCAACACCAATTGCTAAATCAAGTCATATTAAGTTTATTCACACAATTTTTAATTTATTCTCAATCAATTGAGGGTCATCAATATATTTTTCACCATGGCAAACTCAAAGATTCAATTCAAAAGGCAATTCTCAAACATGAATACAACTCACTGCAATTGATTCAACATAAGTTTAAAGAGTTATCACATTAATGGGGTCATGGAAAGAAAAACTCATGTAACATAGTTCATCAGTTTGAGTACAGCAAAACAAAAAGAAGAAGAAGGTTGTGGTTGTGTGTGTTTTATTGAAAGCATAAATAATAAAAATGAAAAATTTTGCCTAATGCAATCAAACTAAAGATTAAAGCAAAAATAAACTTAAAAGTAAAAATTCAGATATATGCACCCCCACACTTAAATCATGCATTGTCCTCAATGTATAAGAAACATAAAAGAACAAAGGAAACTGAGTACTCCCCTGGGTGTGGTGTGTATGGTGCGATCCTCTTGATCAAGGTTCAAGTAATTGGGGAAGGGAAAAGCGTCCCAATTGCATTGAGCAAAAAGTGTAGCGCTCCTTTTGATTTGGTCATGAACCATCCTACTTTTTCCATGTACTCATGAAGTAACATGATTAGCCTCTCTCCTTTCAGATGAGATGTGCCTCTAGCCATCATGTTTGCATTTTTTAGCACTTCCAACTTCAATTGATATTTCTCCATGGGTGGCTGCAATTTGGCATCAAGTTCAAACAAAATAAATTCTACCTTATCCGGAGGTTTTGGAAGACATTGATCTGAATGCTCCTTTGGTTTAGGCTTTTGGACTACCATTTGTTCCTTGTGAGCATGGGCTGTTTGCATTGGATGGATGGTATAATTGGGTTCAGTATCGTCCTTTTGCATAGGACCTAACTGAGGTGGAAGACTAATCTGCCTTGGAATCTGTGGAACAAGGTTCGGCGGCCGAAAAGTGTTTGAGTTCAGCGGCCGAATGTCTTATGTCTGTGCTTGGCTGCAGTCTACTTGTTGGATGCAACAGTCAGTTTCTTTCAATTCTGACTCTTTCTGAGTTTCTTCCCTGCAAAGATCATCATTTAGTATATCATCTTGATTTACATAAAAAACATTTTCACTTAAACAATCAATGATATCTAAATTATCAACAGGCTATGTTTGATCAGTTTGTTTGAGCAAATAGTTTTCTGGTTGTGCCTCTTCAGCAGCTTGTTCTTGTACTTGCCAACTTTCATCTTCGTCCTCCACATCTTGAAGCTCTTGCTCTCTTCTTAACATGTTTGCTTTTATTGAGGTGGCCAATTGTCCTATGTCCTCTTGCATGCCTTGCATGGCATTAACCATTGTTTCCATCATTGTTGCCATCATCTTTTCAAGGTGCTGATTTGGATTTGAAGGTGCTGATTGGGCTTGATATCCTTAATAGTCCTAGTAGTCATTGGCCTTAGCATAGCCATAGTTCGGCTGGTCTCCCCAATATGGATTGTATGTGTCATGGTAGGGATCATGTCTTGGCTGTTCATAGAATCCTCCATATGCGTGAACTGGTTGGTCATACTCATAACGTGTGGGACATTGGGAAGTTAGGTGTCCCACATATCCACAGATCATACATGGTTGAGATTGCTGAAGTTGTCGAGCCTGTAGAGCTAAGACATGTCTTTCCACAATAGAGGTTATGTCAGGAATTTGAGAAGTGAGATTATATGTACTTACCTCATCCATGATTCAGAGATGTTCGGTCATCGGTGCAAAGTTCGGAGGCTGGAGTGAAGGACTTTCGGCGGCCGAATGTTGAGATGGTTCGGCGGCCGAAGGTTGGGCAGAAGGTTCTGCGGTTGAGGCTTGCTTTCCTACCCTTCTGATGGTGCGTTCAATTTCTGGATCAAAGGGCAGTGTGTCCCTACTTTCAGATCTGGTCATGAAAGGAAAATAAACAAACAAGTGAAGTCAATTCCCCGGCAACGGCGTCAATTTTTTACAGGAGCGGTTGTCGAAGCCGGTCAAAAATAACCTTCTTGGTTACCTACAATTTACAACTGTAGACAGTGGTGAAGGAGGATCGTATCCACAGAAAATTGAATACCTATTTATTTATCTCAATCAAGACCAATAGAACTAATTGAAAGCAGAAGTGAAAGCAAGTAATCAAAGAGAAAGAGAAACAAGTGCAAGGAAAGTAAAAAGGGGGGTTTTCAGATGATTTGATTAACGACTAATGAAAACAATTAAAACAACAAGTAATCTAAAATAAAGAGAGAAATCAATAAGAGAAAAGTCTAGTTGAAGATATGGATCCACTTTGGTTGTTTGGGTTGATCATTGAAACATGGTTATCTTGATTGATTCAATAGGTTGGTTATGGGGGTGGAAAACGCTTCTCACCACCATGTCTTTCCTTATGAACAAACTGATTAGGGAACGTCTTCTAACCAATTACTAATCAACAAATTGCCAAGGAACGTCCTTGGGCCATAGGCATCAAAACAATTGCCAATTGCATGAAGAACAAGAAAGATCCAAACCCTAACTACTCAAACGCATGAGATGATGTTAGATCATGCAATTTCTTGGGTTTTTACACCAAGTGTTCTTAGATCAGAATATTTTCAGCAATTACGGACTAACAAATATCCTAATCCAACAATCAATTAACTTTGCAATCAAGAATCAAGTGGCCAATTTGATCAAAACAACAAAGCAATCTTAGAATTAAGCATCAATTGCATGAATATTGAATAAAATCAAAGACAAAAGTTTCTGTTCAGATCTCACAACCTTTTAAACAACCTTAGTTTCAACCAAACTTCAACTAGAAAGAGGGTTTCAGCCACTCATGGCTAAACCAAACTGAAAATAAAAGAAAAGAAAGCAAAAGATGAAGAACTAAGGTGGGAGAGAGGCTTGGAGCCTTGCCGATTTTTGGGAGAGAAGAAAAGCTGTCTTCTTGTCTTCTTGAAGCCTTTAAATAGATCTTGAGAGGCTGCCTAGGGTTTCATGGAAGTCTAGGAGACTTTTAGAGGCTGTCCAAAGTGTCCTTGGTATTGCATGTGCCTTCTTTGTGCATGTATGAAGGCAAAAACGAGTTGCATATGATGGAAGGCAAGTGGGGGCACTTTGGTCTTTTCATAGCTGTCCAAGATCCTCAAGATGTTGTATATTAAGTCCAAGAGATTGCCCATGCATTAATGACGAAGGTAGAGCCTTCTTTGGAAACTTGAATGAAGTGGGAAACATGTGATCTTTGGATTTGGCTTCCTTAATAAGCTTGATCTTGAAATCGAATATTTGAATGTGAATCTTGAAGATTTGGATCTCAAGATATTTCCCTTATTTGGCTCCTCAAATATGGCAACTTGGGATATGGCTTCCTGAACAAGGAAAGAGTGCAATAGAGCGCATTTTCGGCTGCCTAAATTGAGTTTCGGAGGCTGGACTTTCGGTTCTGATCTGAAGGTTCGGGGCCCAAAGGTTGGAGTTCGGCGGCCGAAGGTAGTGGACTTTCGTCTCTGTCTGCATGGTTCAGCGGCCGAAGGTGCCGCCGAAAGTGGTCCACTTTCGTCTTTGGAGTCTTCATTCGGCCGCCGAAGGTTGCCGCCGAAGGTGACTGATTTTTGGCTTCCGAAAGTTGCCTCCGAAGGTTGCTTCTCTAATTTTGGCTTTTTTTGGCATTTTTAAGAGCATTTTCTCTTGAATGTCTCTTTTCACCTAATATCTACAAAACATGATTAAAACCACAAAATTAGGTAGAAAAGATGTAAATAGACATCAAGAATATCATGATAATATGGGCTAATTTATGCTCTATCAGCACAACTGAAGGCTAGTAACTGAAAGCATAATAAAAGTAAAGTGCAATAAAGTAAAAAAAGGGGGGAATTTTGAGATTAATTTGACTAACAACTATTGAAAGCAATTAAATAAGCAAGTAATTAAAATAAAAGAGGAAATCAATATGAGAAAGGTCTAGTTGAAGATATGGATCCACCTTGGTTGCTTGGATTGATCATTAAAACTTATGTTCTCTTGATTAGTTCAATAGATTAGTTATGGGGGTGGAACACGCTTCTCACCACCATGTCTCTCTTTATAATTAAATCAACTAGGGAACATCCTCTAATTAATTACTAATTAACAAATTACTAAGGAACGTCCTTGGGCCTTAGGCATCAAAACAATTGTCAATTGCATGAAGAAAGAGAGAGATCCAATCCTAGCTACTCCAAACGCATGAAGATGATGCTAGATCACACAATTCCTTAGTTTTTACACCAAGTGTTCTTAGGTCAGAATATTTCCAGCAATTACGGACTAAAAAATATCGCAACTAACAATCAATTAACTTTGCAATCAAGAATCAAGTGGCCAATTTGATCAAAACAACAAAGCAATCATGGATTCAAGCACACTATTGCATGAATATTGAACTAATCAAAGAGAAATAGTTTATGTTCAGATCTCACAATTTGTAAAACAACCTTAGTTTCAATCAATCTTCAACTAGAATTAAGGGTTTCAGCCACTCATGGCTGAAACAAAAATAAAAAACAAGAAGAGAAGATGGAGAGGATGAACCGGCGGTGGAGAAGCCTTGTGGAGATCGGCGGCCGAACCTTGGAGGACTGGGGGGTGATGAATTCTGCCTCTTCTTGCCTTCTTGAAGCCTTTTAATATGTCTTCAGAGGCTGCCTAGGGTGTCTTGGCAGTCCATGAGTCTTTTAGGGGCTGCCCAAAATGCCCTTGGTCCAATATGTGCCTTCTATGTGCATGTGTGAAGGGAAAAACGTGGAGCTTGTCTTCAATTGCAAGGGATGGGCTCTTTGGTCTTTTACTTGCTGCCCAAGGTCTTCAAGATGCTGCCCAAGTGTGTTCAAGTTGCTGCCCAAGGTGCCTCTTCACACTCCCTTGCCGCCCATTCACAATTAAGGAAGGTGGAGCCTCCTTTTGCAATTTGAATTTTGAATGTGCAAGGCATGAAGTGGGAAACATGTGATCTTTGCATTTGGCTTCCTTAATAAGCTGGATCTTGAAATCCAAAATCTGAATATGAATCTTGGAGATTTGAATTTCAAAATACTTTCCTCATTTGGCTCTCCATATATGGCAGCTTGAGATATGGCTTCTTGAATAAGGAAAAGGCTACTTGGAGATTTGAAATTTGAATTTCAAATTGCCTTGGCTGAATGTTCTTTCCATATTTACCACTTTTCTTATTTAGAACTTTCCTTATTTAGCTTGACTTGATTTCAACTTGGCAGGCTTGCTCCCTTTTGCTCCAAATAAGGCAGTTTTAGGGGGATTTTCTCCAAAATGTCCTTTTACATCGATTTCTGCAAAACAATGTCAAGAGCACTAAATTAAGCAGAAATCATGTAAATAATCATCAATAATATCAAGATAAAAAGGACTAAAATATGCTCTATCAAATACCCCCACACTTAGCCTTTTGCTTGTCCTCAAGCAAATAAATATAGTTAAACAAGCTTTCTTTGCTACTTGATCCTTATTTCCACTTAAACTCTTACTCGAGACACCTATTTTGAATCATTGCAGTAAAGAATATATGCATGAAGATTACTTACCTTCTTTCATTGTTTCCCTTTGCTTACCATGGCTAGGATTTGTTTTCCTCAAGAGAAAGATCATACATGTACATTAATTTGTTCAGATAAGACTTTTTGTAGCTTTTGGATTGACTTGCCCTTACCTTGAAGTACTTTATTTAGGCTTTTGTACTTTAGATCTTGCTTGAAAAAGTCACCAACCTTTTGACGTGAAGGTACATATTTGTGATACCCACCCCCAGTTACTCAGTTGGTCACCTTTTCAAGTGGCTACTAGCTCTGTTCTTAGTCTTTTGACCATTGGAACAGTTTTTGATTTGTGCTTTTGAGGTCTTTACCTTTGCTAAATTTTCTTTCTCTCAATGATTTGGGCAAATCAAAACCAATTGCTAAAACAAGTGACATTAAGTTCATTCACACAACTTTCAATTTATTCTCTCTAATGAGGGTCATCAATATATTTTTCACCATGGCAAGCTCAAAGATTCAATTCAAAAGGCAATTCTCAAACATGAATATAACTCACTACAATTGATTCAACATAAGTTTAAAGAGTCATCACATCAATAGGGTCATGGAAAGAAAAACTCATCCAACATAGCTTATCAGTTTGAGTAGAGCAAATCAAAAAGAAGAAGAAGGTTGTGGTTGTGTGTTTTATTGAAAGCAAAAACAAACTAAAGGAAAAACTGAAAGCAAAAATTGCATGAACTGCATAAATTAAAGCAAAAATCGCAAATTCTGAAAGAAAAGATGAAAAAAGTTTTCGCAGAACTGAAGAAGAAAAGAAGAAGAAGAGAAGGAGAAGAAAATAAGAGAAGAGATATGCACCCCCACACCTAAATCATGCATTGTCCTCAATGTGTAAGAAACATAAAAGAACAAAGGAAACTGAGTACTTCCCTGGGGTGTGGTGCATGGCATGATTTACTTAGGCTGAATGAGTGACGAACAGATGTTCGTCTGGGAACTCTTCTTTGATTGGACATGGTGTACAGCTAGATGGAAGCCGGCTGAGGTGGTCAGCTACAAGATTTTCTTTCCTTTTCTTGTCTCTTATCTCCAGATCAAATTCTTGTAGGAGAAGAATCCACCTAATGAGTCTTGGTTTGGTTTCCTTTTTCTTGATCAGATATCGCAAAGCTGCATGGTCGGAATAGACAATGACTTTAGTTCCCAAGAGATATGGTCTGAATTTCTCCAAAGCAAACACAACAGCTAAGAGCTCCTTTTCTGTTGTTGTGTAGTTGCTTTGTGTAGCATCCAGTGTGCGAGAAGCATAGTGAATGACGTGGGGTGAGTTTTCCACACGTTGCCCCAAGAGTGCTCCCACTGCATAGTTGCTTGCATCACACATGATTTCAAAGGGCAAGTTCCAGTCAGGTGCCTGAATAATAGGGGCAGTCACAAGCAATTCTTTAATCAAATCAAATGCCTTTTTGCAATCCACATAGTCAGAGAATATGCTCATCATGCATCGTTGAAAGGTGGCAGGTGCATTGCATAGTCCAAATGGCATTTTTCTGAAGGCAAAAGTGCCGAAAGGGCAAGTGAAGGTGGTCTTCTCTTGGTCCTCTGGAGCAACTGGAATCTGATAAAAACCTGAATAACCATCAAGACAACAGTAATAGGACTTACCTGCAAGCCTTTCTAGCATCTGATCAATGAAAGGTAGTGGGAAGTGGTCTTTCCTTGTTGCAGCATTGAGCTTCCTATAGTCCGTGCACACTCTCCATCCATTCTAAACTCTTGTGGGAACAAGTTCTCCTTCGGCATTTGGAACAATGGTAATTCCAGTTTTTTTGGAACTACATGCACAGGACTTACCCATTTGCTATCAGAGATAGGATAGATAATACCTGCGTCTTGGAGCTTGACTATCTCCTTCTTCACCACTTCCATCATAGGTGGATTCAGTCTTCTTTGACCATCTCTGATTGGCTTGCATTCATCCTCCATGTGTATTCTACGTGTGCATGTGGAAGGAGAAATACCTTTTATGTCATCTATGGTCCACCCTATGGCTCCTTTATGATTCTGTAGTACTTTCAAGAGGCTTGCTTCTTCATGTTGGCTCAATTCATTGGACACTATTACTGGTAGTGTCTTGTCAGCTCCTAGGTACATGTATTTTAGATGGTCTGGGAGAGGCTTTAGATCTGATTCTGGTGCTTTCTGACTTGACTGCAAAGGCGGGCTGGAAGAGCTTGCTTGCGTTGGAGGTTGTGGAGCAAAGTTCGGCGGCCGAAAGGAAGTGGGGTTCAGCGGCCGAAAGGCAGTAGAGTTCGGCGGCCGAGAGTCAGTAGAGTTCAGCGGCCGAGAGTCAGTAGAGTTCACCGGCCGAAAGGCAGTGGTTTCAGTCTGCGCTGAGATCTATGGTGAGTGATTCGGCATCTGAAGGGCAGTTGAATTCAGCGGCCGAAGGATGGTGGGGTTTGGCAGTGGAAAGGTGGTTTCAGTCTACGTAAGGCCTTTCTGAAGTGGTGCTACGGAGTTTCCTTCAATCTGTACTTGACTGCAGTTCATCTGTTGGATGCTGTAGACTGTCTCCTTAAGTTTTGGCTCTTTCTAGCTCTCAATCTATACCTGATCAGTATCTCTGCAGAAATCACTGTTAAGAATATCATCTTGATTTTCATCAAAAATTTCCTGGCTCAAACAGTCAACAATATCAAGACCATAAACAGGGGACATATCATGTGGATATTTCATAGCATCATAGACATTGAATTTAATGACTTCCCCTTCAAACTCCATAGTCAAAGTACCATCATGTACATCAATCTTAGTCCTAGCAGTACTCAAGAAAGGACGTCCAAGAAGGATGTCAGAACTAGCATTGCAACTATCTTCCTTAGTATCAATCACATAAAAATCTGCAGGAAAGACAAGTTCATCTACTTGGACTAACACATCTTCTAGAACACCTATGGGATATACCACAGATCTATCAGCTAATTGAATCACAACTTTTGTGTCTTTCAGTGCACATGCATTCAGAGATTTATAGATGGAAAGAGGCATGACATTTATGGATGCACCAAGATCACACATGGCTTTCTTGATTCCAACAATCCCTATGTTACAAGAAATTCCAAACATACCTTTGTCCTTGCATTTAGTAGGGAGCTCTCTTTTAATAACAGCAGTGACAACCTCACCTACACTTACTTTCTCTCTCTCAGCAAGCTTTCTTCTGTTGGTACACAACTCTTTCAGAAATTTTGCATACCTGGGGATCTACTTAACAGCATCTAGCAGTGGTATGTTGATTTCCACTTTTCTGAAAGTCTCTAGGATCTCCTTTTCTTCCTTTTCTTTTTGTGTTCTTTCAAACCTCTTGGGAAAAGGAGGTGGAATCTGAAAACGTACTTTTTGATCAATCTTCTGCGCAGGTGGTGCTTCAGATTGCGCTGGAGAGGCTTCAGGTTGCCTTGGCTTTGGAGCAACTTGTGTTTCAAAATGTGCAGGGAAGGTTTCAGATGGCACAGGCTTTGGTGCTATTTGCTTTTCTTCCTCATATCTTGCATTTTGAAGCTCTTTTCCACTTCTCAAAGTAATAGCACTGACATTCTGCCTGGGATTAGTTTCTGTTTGAGAAGGGAGTTTACCTTGGGTTTCAGAATTGCTTTCGGATATGGCCATCAGATCTACACGCTGATTGAGGCTTCGTATAGCACTTTCCATGGACTCCATCATCTTTTCAAGGCGTTGGATGGGATTTGAAGGTGCTGGTTGGGCTTGGTTCCTTTGATAGTTCTGATGGTTCTGATTGTTGTTGGCCCTTCCGTAGTTGGCCCTTCCGTAGTTGAAATTGGGGTGGTCTCTCCAACCTGGATTGTATGTGTTTGAATATGGATCATGTCTAGGCTGGTTGTTGTACCCTCCAACGGCATTAACTTGCTGGTTGTCTTCTTGCAGTGTAGGACATTGATCAGTTGGGTGTCCTACATATGCACAAATACCACATGGCCTAGGTGGCTGGGCTGCTTGAATCTGTTGAACCAGTCCTATGGCAAAATCTTTCATAACAGCTGTCAGTTCAGAAATAGTAGGTGAACTTACCTCATTGACTCCTCTATGCATTTGCTTTTCTTCTCCATATTGCCTAGATGAAGCTGCAAGTGTAGAAATCAACTCTCGCATCTCCCTAGGTGTCTTGTCTGCAATGGATCCTTTACAAGCTACATCTATGAATCTCCTTTCTGATAAGAGTAATCCTCCATAGAAGAACTATATGAGGGACCTGTATGACATATCATGTTGTGGACAACCTGTACATAGTCTTTCAAACCTTTTCCAGTAATCATATAAATCCTCAGTTGGTTTCTATCTTATGCTAGTGATTTCTCTTATTATGCCAATTAACTTAGATGTTAGGAAGTATTTGTTCAAAAAGGTTTGGACCATATCATCCCAAGAAGTTATAGATCCAAGTGGCAAATAAAATAACCAATCCTTAGCATAGTCATCTAATGAAAAAGGAAAAGCTCTTAACTTAACATGATCTTCAGAAATACCTTGAGGTCTCATAGATGAACAAACAATATTGAACTCTTTCAAGTGCTTGTGTGGATTGTCATTTTGCAAACCTCTAAATTTAGAGAGAAGATGAATCAAACCTGTTTTCAGTTCAAAGGGAACTGTCAGAGGTGGATAGGTGATGCAAAATGGTGCTTGATCACCTACAGGTGTTGCCAATTCTCTCATGGTTCTTTCTCTTTGTGGTGGAGCTCTCATGGCTGGAATTTCTTGAATTATTTTGGCTTGGAAAGCATGTCCATTATGGGCAGCAGGTGGTGCCTCACGTTCAGCCATTGGTGCAAAGATCGGTGGCTGGATTAGAGAAGGTTCGGCAGCCGACGTTTGAGGAGGTTCGGCGGCCAAATGTGTGGCAGAATGTCCGGCTGCACAAAGGTAGTCTTCAGGCGCTTCTTCAGATGGAACCGCTTGCTTTTCTAGTCTTCTGAGAGTGCATTCAATCTCCGGATCGTAAGGCAGAGTGTCCCTACAATCGGATCTGGTCATGAAAGAAAAAATAAACAAGTTAAATCAATTTCCCGGCAACGGCGCCAATTTTTGACTCGTGGTTGTCGAAGCCGGTCAAAAATAACCTTTTCGGTTATCAACAATTTTACAATTGCAGATAGTGGTAAAGGATCGAATCCATAGGGAATTGAATACTTATCTATTTTTTCCAACAAGATCAAGAGAATCAACTGAAAGCACAACTGAAGGCAAGTAACTGAAAGCAGAATAAAAGTAAAGTGCAATAAAGTAAAAAAAGGGGGGAATTTTGAGATTGATTTGACTAACAACTATTGAAAGCAATTAAATCAATATGAGAAAGGTCTAGTTGAAGATATGGATCCACCTTGGTTGCTTGGATTGATCATTGAAACTTATGTTCTCTTGATTGGTTCAATAGATTAGTTATGGGGGTGGACGACGCTTCTCACCACCATATCTCTCCTTATGATTAAATCAACTAGGGAATGTCCTCTAATTAATTACTAATTAACAAATTTCCAAGGAACGTCCTTGGGCCTTAGGCATCAAAACAATTGTCAATTGCATGAAGAAATAGAGAGATCCAATCCTAGCTACTCCAAACGCATGAAGGTGATGCTACATCACACAATTCCTTAGTTTTTACACCAAGTGTTCTTAGGTCAGAATATTTCCAACAATTACGGACTAAAAAATATCCCAACTAACAATCAATTAACTTTGCAATCAAGAATCAAGTGGCCAATTTGATCAAAACAACAAAGCAATCATGGATTCAAACACAATATGGCATGAATATTGAACTAATCAAAGAGAAATAGTTTATATTCAGATCTCACAATCCATAAAACAACCTTAGTTTCAACCAATCTTCAACTAGAATTAAGGGTTTCAGCCACTCATGGCTGAAACAAAAATCAAAAACAAGAAGAGAAGATGGAGAGGATGAACCGGCGGTGGAGAGGCTTGTGGAGATCGGCGGCCGAACCTTGGAGGAGTGGGGGGTGATGAATTCTGCCTCTTCTTGCCTTCTTGAAGCCTTTTAATATGTCTTCAGAGGCTGCCTAGGGTGTCTTGGCAGTCCATGAGTCTTTTAGGGGCTGCCCAAAATGCCCTTGGTCCAATATGTGCCTTCTATGTGCATGTGTAAAGGGAAAAACGTGGAGCTTGTCTTCAATTGCAAGGGATGGGCTCTTTGGTCTTTTACTTGCTGCCCAAGGTCTTCAAGATGCTGCCCAAGTGTGTTCAAGTTGCTGCCCAAGGTGCCTCTTCACACTCCCTTGCCGCCCATTCACAATTAAGGAAGGTGGAGCCTCCTTTTGCAATTTCAATTTTGAATGTGCAAGGCATGAAGTGGGAAACATGTGATCTTTGCATTTCGCTTCCTTAATAAGCTGGATCTTGAAATCCAAAATCTGAATATGAATCTTGGAGATTTGAATTTCAAAATACTTTCCTCATTTGGCTCTCCATATATGGCAGCTTGAGATATGGCTTCTTGAATAAGGAAAAGGCTACTTGGAGATTTGAAATTTGAATTTCAAATTGCCTTGGCTGAATGTTCTTTCCATATTTACCACTTTCCTTATTTAGCACTTTCCTTATTTAGCTTGACTTGATTTCAACTTGGCAGACTTGCTCCCTTTTGCTCCAAATAAGGCAGTTTTAGGGGGATTTTCTCCAAAATGTCCTTTTACATCGATTTCTGCAAAACAATGTCAAGAGCACTAAATTAAGCAGAAATCATGTAAATAATCATCAATAATATCAAGATAAAAAGGACTAAAATATGCTCTATCTCTTGGTATATGAAATGTTTAGAATTTTTATGAAAATGTATGATCATGTATGGGATTTTTTCAGGTACACAGGATGCATAGTAGGCATGCTACGAGTTCTAGCGACTTTAAGTCGATCTGAATCCTAGCGCCAGTAGCGGTCCGGTTTTCGGTGTTAGTGTATATGCCCTAAGCCATTATCTTGGACCTTTTTGTATGTTATTTTGGTTATTAATAAAAGAGGTTTTTATCATTATTATTTGTTTGCATGTTACATAATAATGATTATCATCCCTGGTTACTTATTATTATGTTGATAATAATAAAATATAACTGGTATGATTATTGACTGATAATCATGAGATGATTATGTATATGTTGATATAATTCAGTTGTAACGACCCGGGGACCGGACCGCTACCGACGCTAGGATTCAGATCGACTTAAGGTCGCCGAAACCCGTAGCAAGCCTACCATGCATTCAGTAAACCTGGTAAATCCCATACATGATCAACAATTTCCATAAAAAATTGAAACTTTACATCTACCAAGCTTAACCTGTGCATGCACACAATCTCTGTAAACATAAACCCCATACCAGAGCCCTCATCAAATGCTCTAGTTGGGTCATCATTTCATATCTTAAGCTTGGTCATCAACATCTATCATTATAAAACATAATAATATACAAATCATGTACAAAAGGGATCAACCAGTTCTAGGGCCAAGCACAACTCTATCATCATTACACATTTCAAGACCTTACATTATTTTACAATACATGTCCACTATGACTAATAAATAAACTCTTCCCTGTAGCTATCCCATGCTATCTCTGGCCCTGCAAACCTGGGGGTTAAGGAGAGGAGTGAGCTACTAGAACCCAGTGACTAGAGCACTAATAAAATCATTTAATAAAACATGCTGCCATGAAGTGCATCACATCACAAATAACTCATATCACAGATGGACTTGTCACCAATAACCCTCTACAAATCATAAACTCTGTGCCTGGGACGATTAGGCCACACCTGGTCTTCTCATACTCTGTGCCAGGGGCAATTAGGCCACACCTGGTCTTCTCATATCATCTTGAGGGCTAAAGGTTCCTCCAATATCCATCCACATCAACCACATATTATGCCATGCATCACATTCGTGAATACTAATGCAAACATCCTATATAGTCATGGCATTTATGATGCATGAGTCATACATACTAATGCAACCATCCTAACATATATACATGGCATTGATGATGCATGAGTCATGCTAAAACCTTTGCAAAGGAAGGCTGGACGGGGGACTTTCGGCGGCAGGTTCGGCGGCCGAAGGTCCCTCCAGAGCCGAAAGTCATGCACTTTCGGAGGCGGGTTTAGGCGGCCAAAACAACCTCCTCAAGGGGTTCGACGGTCGAACCTTGCTTCGGCGGCCGAATCTGAGTTCTCCAAGAAGGCCGAACTCGATCCAACCTTAAGTCTCCAGCCTCCAAAACCTCTCCAAAGCATGCATAACTCACTAACAAGCTCTCAAACACATGCATATACCCTTCTCCATGCATATAGGGGCTTTAGAACTAGCTTAAACCCCAAAAACAACACAAATACACACATATGGCTTATGATCAACATAAACCCTACCCATGCAAACCATGCAAAACCCATGCAAAAACCTCACTTAAATCCTTCAAACACCCTTAAAACATTAGAAAAGGTGAGGACCCATGCTTACCTCTTGAAGATCGAGAGGATTGATGGTCTTAACTTGGAGATGCAAGGAAAAACAGATCTAGAACCTCCAAGCCTCACAACTTAGCTTCTTTGCTAAAAAACTTCACAACCAACGTGAAAACAACTTAAAACTTGCTCAACTTGAAAGAAAACCAAGAAATCACCCAAGAAAGAGTAAGAACTCACCTATACCCGAAAAGAGAGGGAAAACTCACCTCAAATCCGGATAAGGGACCCTTTTATAGGTGGCCGGTCAACCACCTTTGGCAGCCAAAGCTGCCTCCACAGCTTCACCACTTTCGGAAGCTGAACTTGGGCTTCGGTGGCAACGAAAGTATGCCACCTTCGGCAACCAAAAGTGAGGTTCGGCGGTCGAACCTTACAATTCCCTCCTTGGTCTTTTCTTTTCAAAACTCCAATTTTTCTTACTCAAAACACTAAAAACATGTAAAAACATTTTGAAAAACCTTTCTTTTACCCTTCTAGATAGCTTCGACATCCTTGAATTCCAAAATCCAACGGAGATTCCGCCGGAAAGTAGGAAGTCCGACGCCGGGGTCTAGCCAGGTATTACATTCTCCCCCCTTAAGAACATTCGTCCCCGAATGTTCCTCACTAACACATGCAAGGAAGAACATAAGCACATCAACATAACAACATAGAAAACACAAAAAGAAACACAAAAACAATCTAACCTTAAAAGAGATAAGGGTATTGCTGGAGCATAGACTCCCGCGTCTCCCAGGTATATTCTTCGATATTATGGTGGTCCTTGTTTCTCAGCTTTTTGATCTGCGTGTCTAGAATCTGCACTGGCTGCTCAACATAGGTGAGATCTCCAAGGATCTCTTCATCAGGCTCACTAAGAACCTTGATCGGATCTAACACGAACTTTCGGAGCATAGAAACGTGGAAAACCGGATGGATTCTCTTTATAGAAGCAGGTAAATCTAACTTATACGATACATTCCCAACCTTCTGCAAGATCTCGAAGGGTCCGATGTACCGGGGAGCTAATTTACCTTTCTTCCCAAAACGAACCACCCCTTTCATTGGAGACACTTTGAGCAACACCAACTCTCCCTCCTGAAACTTTAGATGCTTCTTGCGGACATCTGCATAGCTTTTCTGCCGACTCACAGCAGTTCTGATTCTTTCTCTGATAAGAGGCACGACCCTGCTGGTGATCTCAATCAACTCAGGCCCTGCTAAGGACCTCTCTCCAACTTCTTCCCAGCAAACAGGTGACCTGCACTTCCTCCCATAAAGAGCTTCATATGGAGCCATCCCTATGCTAGCATGATAGCTGTTATTGTAGGCAAACTCCACCAAAGGTAGATGTTGTCTCCAAGAACCACCAAAATCTAGCACACACATTCTGAGCATATCCTCAATAGTCTGGATGGTCCTCTCTGACTGTCCGTCAGTCTGTGGATGGAAAGCAGTGCTAAAGTCCAACCTTGTGCCCATAGCATTCTGCAGACTCTGCCAAAACCTGGAGGTGAACTTGGGTCCTCTATCTGACACAATTGACACAGGAGCCCCATGCAACCTGACTACTTTATCAACAAATACCTGAGCCAACTTATCCACAGATTAGCCACTCCTGACAGGGATGAAGTGAGCAGATTTGGTCAGTCTGTCCACAATCACCCATATGGAGTCTAGTCTGTTGGACGCTGTCGGTAACCCCATCACAAAATCCATAGCTATGCTCTCCCATTTCCACTCTGGAATCGGCAGTGGGTTAAGCATTCCAGCCGGCTTCTGATGTTCCAACTTCACCCTCTGACATACCTCACAGGCTGACACAAACTGTGCCACCTCTCTCTTCATGGCTGGCCACCAATAAACTCTTTTCAGATCCTAGTACATCTTGGTGGCTCCAGGGTGAACACTGTACCTGGCATTATGACCTTCCCTCATAATGTCTCCTTTCAGGCTCACATCATCTAGTACACATAACATGGTTCCATAGCAGAGGATTCCTGTGTTGTCAAATCTGAACTCATCATTGCTGCCTGACTGAACAGTCCTGGCAATCTTTACCAACTCTGGATCCTCGTGCTGTTGCTGAGCCACCTGCTCCAGAAACACAGGTGTCACTCTCATCTGAGTGATCAAGGCTCCTGTACCAGACAACTCTAACTGCAACTCCTTATTCACGAGCTTATAGAAGTCTCTCACCACCGCTCTTCTCTCTGCTGATATATGAGACAAACTGCCAAGTGATTTTCGGCTTAGGGCATCTGCCACAACATTTGCCTTACCCGGATGGTACTGAATCGTACAATCATAGTCACTAAGCAGTTCTACCCACCTCCTCTGCCTTAAATTAAATTCTCTCTAACTCAAGATGTACTGCAAGCTTTTATGATCTATGAAGATCTTTCATTTAACCCCATAAAGGTAATGCCTCCACATCTTGAGTGCAAAGATCACAGCTGCCATCTCTAGGTCATGTGACGGATAATTCAACTCGTGCTTCTTCAACTGCCTAGAAGCATTAGCAATTACCCTCTCATTCTGCATCAACACACAACCCAGTCCCACACGGGACGCATCACAAAACACTGTGAACTCTTCATTGCTGATAGGCAGAGCTAACAACGGTGTTGAAGTCAACCTTTTCTCACATTGGTCCGACCACACAAAAGTCTGATTCTTCTTTGTTAATCTGGTCATAGGAACAACAATCTTAGAGAAGTCCTGAACGAACCTCCTGTAATAGCCTGCCAAACCCAGAAAACTCTTAATCTCGGACACTGTAGTGGGTTTAGGCCAGCTAGCTACAGCCTCTATCTTCTTGGGGTCTACTGCAATGCCTTGATCTAATAAAACATGTCCCAAGAAAGAAATACTCCTTAACCAGAACTCACACTTAGAGAACTTGGCATACAAGCCATGCTCCCTCAAGGTCTGCAACACTAGCCTCAGATGATGGGCATGCTCCTCTGCATTCCTGGAATACACTAAGATATCATCAATGAAGACAATAACGAAGTGATCCAGATACTGACTGAAAACTCTGTTCATGAGATCCATGAATGCTGCAGGGGCATTAGTTAATCCGAACGGCATCACTAGAAACTCATAATGCCCATATCTGGTCCTGAAAGCTGTCTTAGGCACATCCTCTTCTCTGATTCTCAACTGATGATACCCAGATCTTAGATCAATTTTGGAAAAACAACCTGCTCCTGCTAGCTGGTCAAATAGATCGTTGATCCTGGGTAGAGGATACCTATTCTTGGTAGTGACTTTATTCAACTGCTTGTAGTCGATATAAAGTCTCAAGGATCCATCCTTCTTCTTTACAAACAGAACTGGAGCGCCCCAAGGTGAGGTACTCGGACGGATGAAACCCTTATCTACCAACTCTTGCAACTGTTCTTTTAACTCTTGCAACTCAGCTGGGGCCATCCTGTAGGGAGGGATAGAGATCGGTCTGGTTCCAGGCGTAGGTGGTAGTCCTGGAAGCTCATATGGGAAAACGTCTGAAAATTCCCTGACTATGGGCACTAAGGCGGGCTCCCTCACCTAACTGTCAAGCTCCCTCACATGAGCTAAAAACTCCTGACAACCCCTCCTAAGCAACCTATGAGCCTGCAGGGCTGATATCAAACCTCTAGGCATACCCCTCCTGTCTCTTCTGAAGACAAACACTGATCCATCCTAATCTCTGAACCTGACTACCTTGTCTCTACAGTCCAAGGTAGCGTCATGAGCGGATAGCCAATCCATCCCTAGAATGACATCAAAATTCGTCAAATCTAGAACCACAAGGTCGGCTGGAAGGCATCGTCCCTCAATAAACACACGACTAAACTGGTAGACTGACTCTGCCACTGATGGATCACACTTGGATCCACTGACCCAAAGGGGACACTCTAACCCAGAAGCCATCAAACCCACTCTCTCTACGGCTCTTGGTGCAATAAAGGAATGAGAAGCACCAGGGTCCAATAAAGCATACACATCAGAACACCCAGTGATGAGATTACCTGACACCACGGTGTTTGATGCGTTAGCCTCCTGCTGTGTCAGAGTGAAGATCCGAGCTAGTGCTGATGGACCTTCACCTCGGGAACCTACTGAAGAAGAGGCTGCTCCTCTCCCTCTACCTCTGCTACTGCCTTGAGTCATGGCTGGAGCTGCTGGCTGAGCCATACTGCCTGAAGCTGTCTGCTGGGACGGTGCCATGAAAGGCGCCCTCGGACACTCCTGAGCCATGTGTCCCTCCTGCCCACACCTGAAGTAGGCTGTAGTCCCAAACCGACACACTCCCTTGTGTGGCTTACTGCACCTCGCACACTTTGCAATACCTGAACCTGAGCTTGAGCCACTCCCCAAACCTAGACCTGACCTTAACTTGTTCCAGAACTTGTTCTTCTTCGATCTTCTGAGGCCTCTATCTACCTTTTTACTGCCTGAAGCTGCTGCACTCTGAGCAGAGGGATCTAGCTTTCCCCCACCTAGGGTCTTAGAACCTGAAGACTGTGCCCCAGCTTGCTTAACTGTCTCCTGAATAATGGTACTAGCCTCCATTTTTCTAGCTGCATCCACTATGAAGTGGAAGCTCTCCCTCTCTACTGCTAGGATCAGGGAGGAATACCTGAGATGAAGCCTCATGGTATACCTCTTTGCTTTCTTCTGATCTGTATCATAAGCCTAACCCGTATACTGCAACAACTCGAAGAACTTATCAGTGTACTCATCGACACTCATATCCTCAGACTGCCTCAGCTGCTCAAACTCTATCATCTTTAGCTCTCTGGAACTATCTGGAAAAGCCCACCCAGCAAATTCATTCGCAAACTCCTCCCAAGACATGCTATCCAACCGAGGGTCCACATAATTATTAAACCACTCCTTTGCTTTCTTGCACTTCAGAGTGAACCCCGCCATCTGAATGGCTCTCGTATCATCTGCCCCCAACTCATCTACTATCATTTTCACTGTTTTCAAATACTCAAACGGATCACCTCCTGTTTTGCACTTAGGAGCATCCAGTTTGAAGTAGTCTGTCATCTTTACCTTGCTCCTCTTCGGCGAGCTAGGTTAGGGTGTTTGGATAACAGGAACAATTGGTTCTGCTGGTGGCGGAGGAGGAGGTACAACACTTCCTGGCGAAGGAGTTGCTGGACTTGGGAAAAAGGGTGAGGGTGGATACATAGGGTATTGTGGATATGGGGGGTAAAAAGGAGGATATGGCATGAAGGTGGGATATGGGTTAAAGCTAGGGTAATCCGATGTACCTCCCATCGAATACCCTGGGCCCTGAAAGAAAGGCTGATAGTGGGGTGGATACCCAAACCCCGAGGCCTGAGCGCCTCCCTGAAACTAACCCATACACTCTTTAGACATGCCAACACCCACACTTCCTTCTCTCTGGTCCACATCCATAGCCTCCCTCACATCCTCAAGCTCTTCTCCCTGAACTGTTCCTCTTCTGCTTGCATCAAAAGACCTTCTAGGGTCCCTTGATGTCCCTTCTCTGCTTGTCCTGCTAGACCTTGCCCTTGGCAAAGCAGGGGGACGGGCATCCATGCCCTCATCCACGGTTGGAACTCTAGTTAATCGTGCAGATCGACGAGTACCTCGCATTCTGACTTCTCTAAACACAACACATAACATAAACATTAGTATCATATGGTCCATGTGAAAACACATGAACCCCATAACATACATAACATAGCATGAATGCACATGCAAAAAGTCATGGCATTTCACAACATTAGGCAAGACAGGACTCTACATCCTATCCTAGTGGACATGATTGTTCCTATTGTGCTTGCCCTTTTCTAACATCTATGAGCCCCACGCTCTCTAGGTCCGACCATATAAACCTAGGGCTCTAATACCAATCTGTAACGACCCGGGGACCGGACCGCTACCGGCGCTAGGATTCAGATCGACTTAAGGTCGCCGGAACCCGTAGCAAGTCTACTATGCATTCAGTAAACCTGGTAAATCCCATACATGATCAACAATTTCCATAAAAAATTGAAACTTTACATCTACCAAGCTTAACCTGTGCATGCACACAATCTCTGTCAACATAAACCCCATACCAGAGCCCTCGTTAAATGCTCTAGTTGGGTCATCATTTCATATCTTAAGCTTGGTCATCAAAAT
The DNA here is from genome assembly GCF_001659605.2 of Manihot esculenta. Classification (NCBI taxonomy): domain Eukaryota; kingdom Viridiplantae; phylum Streptophyta; class Magnoliopsida; order Malpighiales; family Euphorbiaceae; genus Manihot; species Manihot esculenta. Next base: position 18,935,535 of record NC_035161.2, read on the forward strand.
ATATCATTATAAAACATAATAATATACAAATCATATACAAAAGGGATCAACCAGTTCTAGGGCCAAGCACAACTCTATCATCATTACACATTTCATGACCTTACATTATTTTACAATACATGTCCACTATGACTAATACATAAACTCTTCCCTGTAGCTATCCCATGCTATCTCTGGCCCTGCAAACCTGGGGGCTAAGGAGAGGGGTGAGCTACTAGAGCCCAGTGAGTAGAGCACCAATAAAATCATTTAATAAAACATGTTGTCATGAAGTGCATCACATCACAAATAACTCATATCACGGATGGACTTGTCACCAATAACCCTCTACAAATCATAAACTCTGTGCCAGGGGCGATTAGGCCACACCTAATCTTCTCATACTCTGTGCCAGGGGCCATTTGGCCACACCTGGTCTTCTCATACTCTGTGCCAGGGGCGATTAGGCCACACCTGGTCCTCTCATACTCTGTGCCAAGGGCGATTAGGCCACACCTGGTCTTCTCATACTCTGTGCCAGGGGCGATTAGGCCACACCTGGTCTTCTCATATCATCTTAAGGGCTAAAGGTTCCTCCAATATCCATCCACATCAACCACATATTATGCCATGCATCACATTCGTGAATACTAATGCAAACATCCTATATAGTCATGGCATTTATGATGCATGAGTCATACATACTAATGCAACCATCCTAACATATATACATGGCATTTATGATGCATGAGTCATGCTAAAACCTTTCATTTCATGTAAAACCATAGTTCAGTTCTACTCACCTCTAGTAAACTCTGGAATACCTCTGAACCAGCTAACTCTGAGGGCCTCCTAGGTTCCTTGGGTCCGTTCCTACAATGGAGGACTCAAATGAGGTACCGAAAAACTCTATCATAACTCTTACCATTCCCCCAAAACCCCCCTAAAACATCATAAACATGCATGGAAAAACAAGCAAAGGAAGACTGGACAGGGGACTTTCGGCGGCAGGTTCGGCGGCCGAAGGTCCCTCTAGAGTCGAAAGTCGTGCACTTTCGGAGGCGGGTTTAGGCGGCCAAAACAACCTCCTCAAGGGGTTCGGCGACCGAACATGAGTTCTCCAAAAAGGCCGAACTCGATCCAACCTTAAGTCTCCAGCCTCCAAAACCTCTCCAAAGCATGCATAACTCACCAACAAGCTCTCAAACACATGCATATACCCTTCTCCATGCATATAGGGGCTTTAGAACTAGCTTAAACCCCAAAAACAACACAAATACACACATATGGCTTATGATCAACATAAACCCTACCCATGCAAACCATGCAAAACCTATGCAAAAACCTCACTTAAACCCTTTAAACACCCTTAAAACATTAGAAAATGTGAGGATCCATGCTTACCTCTTGAAGATCGAGAGGATTGATGGTCTTAACTTGGAGATGCAAGGAAAAACAAATCTAGAACCTCTAAGCCTCACAACTTAGCTTCTTTGCTCAAAAACTTCAAAACCAACATGAAAACAACTTAAAACTTGCTCAACTTGAAAGAAAACCATGAAATCACCCAAGGAAGAGTAAGAACTCACCTATACTCGAAAAGAGAGAGAAAACTCACCTCAAATCCAAATAAGGGACCCTTTTATAGGTGGCCGGTCAACCACCTTCGGCAGCCAAAGCTGCCTCCACAGCTTCACCACTTTCGGAAGCCGAACTTGGACTTCGGTGGCAACAAAAGTATGCCACCTTCGGCGGCCGAACCTTACAATTCCCTCCTTGGTCTTTTCTTTTCAAAACTCCAATTTTTCTTACTCAAAACACTAAAAACATGTAAAAACATTTTGAAAAACCTTTTTTTTACCCTTCTAGATAGCTCCGACATCCTTGAATTCTGGATTCCAATGGAGATTCCGCCGGAAAGTAGGAAGTTCGACGCCGGGGTCTAGCCGGGTATTACATCAATAATCATAAATACTTGTTAGAGAACAAAGTATTGGATGGACCCGTATTGAGATCACTACATAGGTCATTGTCATAAGTGAATCTCAAAGTAGTTATGTCTTAATCCTTTGACTTGAGATTATCATAGTTTCCAACATAAGGACTATTATGTTTTGACATAACCAAACGTTGTCTTTAATCGGACAATCATAAAGGTTATGATTGAGCATAATAGAAATTATGTAGAGGATAATGAACAATCAAGATAGGATTTGTCCCTCTCTATAAGAGAGATATCTTATGGGCACCTCGATAAGTGAGACTGAGAAATGCATGGCCGTGCTCAAATGAATTGATAGTGTGATCAATATCATTTGATCTTATCAGTCTACTTAGAGATCGAGAAATCATAAGTTTGAACATTATAAGTTTGACATTGACCATGACTTATGTTTAAACTAGATATCGTGTGACAAAGAGATTAATACATGTTCTATTTAATAGGCTTTATCGGACTATTGATCGTCATATTAGTTGGGTAGTCATAATGTCTTGCTAGAGGCCACTTATGACTTATAGGCCTTGTTGGACTGGGCCTATTGCCAATTAATGTGAGCCTATTGGGTCACACACAAGAACATTGTTGATGTGCTATATTAATGGGCTAAAAGCCCATTAGTATAATTAATAATAATAAAGTGTTATTATTATTAATTATTATTATTATAAGATAATAATATTCAAAAGATCTGCAGTCTATCTGTAACTGTTATAGATAAAGGACTCTATCACATAAAGATATTTGAGTATCTGCGAGATTGTGATAGTGGGTTCTGAACACAACTCTTTTGGGAAAAGAGTAGTACAACTCTTTTAGGAAAAGAGTTGTGGGAAAACAAAAAGATTGAAACATATAAATACTCTTTCTATGAAGAAAGGGTTGACGACAGTTTTTAGAAAATTCAGTCTAGCCGCTGCAGATTGTGGAGCACATAATCTATCCATCCTTGAGAGAGCTAGCACTCTAGAAGGATAGAAGACGTTCGTGTGGATACCATTGAGGTTATTCGTTTGAAAAGGCAGCACCATCAGTCTGGTATTGTATCTTCTTGACGAGATTAACAGGTTAGTTTCATATCCATCTTTTGAATTAAACGAAGCACTTGGATTATGGGAAAGGAAATTGACAGTGCGGTTGTCGAAGCTGGTCAAAAATAACCTTCTTAGTTATCAACAATTTTACAACTGCAGATAGTGGTGAAGGATCGAATCCACAGAGAATTGATTACCTATTTATTTTTCTCAATCAAGACCAAGAGAACTAATTGAAAACAGAATTGAAAGCAAGTAATTGAAAGTAGAACAAAGGTAAAGTACAAGAAAGTAAAACGGGGGGGTTTTGAGATGATTTGATTAACAACTATTGAAAGCAATTAAAACAGCAAGTAATTAAAATAAAAGAGGGAAATCAATATGAGAAAAGTCTAGTTGAAGATATGGATCCACTTTGGTTGTTTGGATTGATCATTGAAACATGGTTATCTTAATTGATTCAATAGGTTGGTTATGGGGGTGGAAGACGCTTCTCACCACCATGTCTTTCCTTATGAACAAACTGATTAGGGAACGTCCTCTAACCAATTACTAATCAACAAATTGCCAAGGAACGTCCTTGGTCCAAAGGCATCAAAAAAATTGCCAATTGCATGAAGAACAAGAAAGATCCAAACCCTAGCTACTCAAACGCATGAGATGTTGCTAGATCATACAATTTCTTGGGTTTTTACACCAAGTGTTCTATAGACATAATATTTCCAGCAATTACGGACTAACAAATATCCTAATCCAACAATCAATTAACTTTGCAATCAAGAATCTAGTGGCCAATTTGATCAAAACAACAAAGCAATCTTAGAATTAAAGCACAATTGCATGAATATTGAATAAATCAAAAGCAAACACTTTATGTTCAGATCTCACAACCCTTTAAACAACCTTAGTTTCAGCCAATCCTCAACTAGAAAGAAGGGTTTCAGCCACTCATGGCTGAACCAAAACAAAAAATAAAAGTAAAGAAGAAAGAAGATGAAGAACTAAGTGGTGGAGAGAGGCCTTGGAGCCTTGCCGATTTCTTGGAGAAGTGGTGGAACCAAATCTGCCTCTTATTGTCTTCTTGAAGCCTTTAAATAGATCTTGAGAGGCTCCTTAGGGTTTGGTGGCAGTTCATGAGTCTTTTAAAGGCTGTCCAAAGTGCCCTTGGTCCCACATGTGCCTTCTTTGTGCATGGGTGAAGGCAAAAACGAGATGCATGTAATGGGAGGCAAGTGGGGGCTCTTTGGTCTTTTTAATTGCTGCCCAAGGTCTTCAAGATGTTGCCTAAAGAGTTAAGAGGCTGCCCATGTGATAGAGCATAAATTAGCCCATATTATCATGATATTCTTGATGTCTATTTACATCTTTTCTACCTAATTTTGTGGTTTTAATCATGTTTTGCAGATATTAGGTGAAAAGAGACATTCAAGAGAAAATGCTCTTAAAAATGCCAAAAGAAGCCAAAATTAGAGAAGCAACCTTCGGAGGCAACTTTCGGAAGCTAAAAATCAGTCACCTTCGGCGGCAACCTTCGGCGGCCGAATGAAGACTCCAGAGACGAAAGTGGACCACTTTCGGCGGCACCTTTGGCTGCCGAACCATGCAGACAGAGACGAAAGTCCACTACATTCGGCCGCCGAACTCCAACCTTCGGCCCCCGAACCTTTAGATCAGAATCGAAAGTCCAGCCTCCGAAACTCAATTTAGGCAGCTGAAAATGCGCTCTATTGCACTCTTTCCTTGTTCAGGAAGCCATATCCCAAGTTGCCATATTTGAGGAGCCAAATAAGGGAAATATCTTGAGATCCAAATCTTCAAGATTCACATTTAAATATTGTATTTCAAGATCAAGCTTATTAAGGAAGCCAAATCCAAAGATCACATGTTTCCCACTTCATTCAAGTTTCCAAAGAAGGCTCTACCTTCCTCATTAGTGCATGAGCAATCTCTTGGACTTAATATACAACATCTTGAGGATCTTGGACAGCTATGAAAAGACCAAAGTGCTCCCACTTGCCTTCCATCACATGCAACTCGTTTTTGCCTTCATACATGCACAAAGAAGGCACATGCAACACCAAGGACACTTTGGACAGCCTCTAAAAGTCTCCTAGACTTCCATGAAACCCTAGGCAGCCTCTCAAGATCTATTTAAAGGCTTCAAGAAGACAAGAAGACAGCTTTTCTTCTCTCCCAAAAATCGGCAAGGCTCCAAGCCTCTCTCCCACCTTAGTTCTTCATATTTTGCTTTCTTTTCTTTTATTTTCTGTTTGGTTCAGCCATGAGTGGCTGAAACCCTCTTTCTAGTTGAAGTTTGGTTGAAACTAAGGTTGTTTAAAGGGTTGTGAGATTTGAACAGAAACTTTTGTCTTTGATTTTATTCAATATTCATGCAATTGTGCTTTAATTCTAAGATTGCTTTGTTGTTTTGATCAAATTGGCCACTTGATTCTTGATTGCAAAGTTAATTGATTGTTGGATTAGGATATTTGTTAGTCCGTAATTGCTGGAAATATTCTGATCTAAGAACACTTGGTGTAAAAACCCAAGAAATCGCATGATCTAACATCATCTCATGCGTTTGAGTAGTTAGGGTTTGGATCTTTCTTGTTCTTCATGCAATTGGCAACTGTTTTGATGCCTATAGCCCAAGGACGTTTCTTGGCAATTTGTTGATTAGTAATTGGTTAGAGGACGTTCCCTAATTAGTTTGTTCATAAGGAAAGACATGGTGGTGAGAAGCGTCTTCCACCCCCATAACCAACCTATTGAATCAATCAAGATAACCATGTTTCAATGATCAACCCAAACAATCAAAGTGGATCCATATCTTCAACTAGACTTTTCTCCTATTGATTTCTCTCCTATTTTAGATTACTTGCTGTTTTATTTACTTTCAATAGTTGTTAATCAAATCATCTCAAAACCCCCCTTTTTACTTTCCTTGCACTTGTTTCTCTTTCTCTTTGATTACTTGCTTTCACTTCTGCTTTCAATTAGTTCTATTGGTCTTGATTGAGATAAATAAATAGGTATTCAATTCTCTATGGATACGATCCCTCACCACTGTCTACAGTTGTAAATTGTAGGTAACCAAGAGGGTTATTTTTTACCGGCTTCGACAACCGCTCCTGTCACCATGCACTAATAAGGAAGGTGGAGCCTCCTTTTGAATTTTGAATGTGCATGATGCTAAGTGGGAAACATGTGATCTTTGGATTTGGCTTCCTTAAATAGCTTGATCTTGAAATCCAATATTTGAATGTGAATCTTGAAGATTTAGATTTCAAAATACTTCCCTTGGTTGGCTCCTCAAATATGGCAACTTGGGATATGGCTTCTTGAATGAGGAAAGAGAGTGTTGAGAGTGATTTTTGGCTGCCTAAAATGAGTTTCGGAGGCTGGACTTTTGGCTCTGGATGCAAGGTTCGGTGGCCGAAGGTGCCCCCGAAGGTGGGTGACTTTCGTCTCTGGACTTGACTTTAGGCCGCCGAAAGTGCCCCCGAAAGTGGGTGACTTTTGGCTTCCGAAAGTGCTTCCGAAGGTGGGTGACTTTCAGCTTCCGAAAGTGCTTCCGAAGGTGCTTCCGAAAGTGGCTATTTTTTGGCATTCTTTGGCACTTTTAAGAGCATTTTCTTTAAATTGTTTCTTCACACCTAATATTTGCAAAACATGATTAAAACCACAAAATTAGGTAGAATAGGTGCAAATAAACATCAATAAGATTATGAAAATATGGACTAAAATATGCTCTATCAGAAATCAACAGAGATTTTATTTTTCCGCTGCGTAATTGGGTTGCAATAATCTCTAGATTTCCCAACATTCGGGTCGTTACATATACCACATGTATATGCATATTTAAAGTAGTGAAAGTCTAATGATAAGAATCACATTTTAATCCTAATACATTTGAAGTAAGTTAAGGAATTTCTACGAAATGTTCTTATGCCATGAAAAAATTAAAATGATAAATAATAGATAACAAAAATGATAAAATAAAATTAAAAAATTGAAATTTTAAAAAATTAGTGGAAGAATTAAAGAATAGGGAGAATCGGACCTTAATTTTAGGTCATTTAGTCAAAGGCTTAGTTTGTAGGCCTTAATTTTAGGTCATTTAGTCAAAGGCTAGTTTATAGGCCTCATTTTTTTATATATTTTTCTTGAGGCCTAAGATCAGTTTTAGATTTAGAAAGAATGGATTGGACTTTAGAAAATAGTTTTGGCCAAATGGCCTTCACCTTTGATCCATTCAGACAACAAGTGTAGCATAGGGTCAGTTTTGTAATTTTTATAATTGATAGGGATCTTAGAGAAAATAATTAAAATTTAATTAAATCAAAATCATATCCAAATCAACCCAATAAATCCAATATGACCGTTGGTTCAAGGATAAATGAAGATATTTCTTTAAAAATATGATTTATCCTATTTCTTCATCTCTTTCTCTTCCAAAACTCTAATTTTAGACTTTCATATTCTCATTCTTTCTTGGCATCTGGTAACCCAACCTCCCTACCCTAAAATTTCTCTATTACTAAACCACTGCAAGTCTATACCCAATTCAGTCATGGATCCAAGTCAAAGCAGCCACATATTGAGCCTCTGAATTAGTCAAATATTTCAGTTATGTTTCAGCTATCTTTTAGTTAATTGTTTTAATAGTTCCCTATTTGTAGGAGGGTATTCCTCCACTTTTTATTTTATATGGTTAGTTGAGGAGGGTGTTCCTTTAATGGTTCCCTATTTGTAGGAGGGTATTCCTCCACTTTTTATTTCATGTGGTTAGTTGAGGAGGGTGTTCCTCCATGTTAAAGTAGTGCTCCTTTGATGTAGGAAGCAGTTATACTTCCTTTCTATATTTAAGCAATAACATTAATTTCAGGTTCCCTCTTTTAGAGCCTGAATTGTTAATGACTAGAGGTCATAAAAAGACTCTTAACCCAAACACTCAAACTCCTGCCATACCCTTAGCCCACAGACCCATAATCAGATCCACAATCTGGGAACATAACAGTTTGGTATCAGAGCCTGCAGTTATGGGGGACTCTATTCAAGATCAACTCGCCAAACTCTTTGAATTGTTGTTGGCCTAGCAGTAAGCAAACACAGACCGAAATGAAAAAATTTGAACAATTGCATGCCAAATTGGATGCAATGTCTTAGGAATTGGAATCGAATAAGAAAGGGTTGCAATCTAACAATACTGGCAGTCAAGCAAAATCAAGGAGAGATATGGGAATTTTGGGTGCTTCGGTTTCGGAAAGTTCGGGAGAAAGTTCGATAGTACCGAAATTCACAAAGCTTGATTTTTCTTGTTATGATGGAACACCCTTTGGGGTGGCTTGCCCGATGCCAGCATTTTTTTAAGCACCAACAAACTCCAGAAGAGGAGAACGTGAATTTAGCTTCATACCATTTGGAGGGGATTGTTCAGCTGTGGTATATGCAACTGCTGGATGACATTCCAGATCCCAATTGGGATGAGTTCACACGTCAGTGCAATCTTCATTTTGGGCCTCCAATCCGCAGCAACAAATTAGGTGAATTGACAAAGCTAAAGCAAACTGGTTCTGTTGCAGAATATTAGAACCGTTTTGAAGCCTTGGTTTCACGCGCTGGCACCCTCACACAGGATCAAAAGGTCCAGTTGTATCTCAGTGGATTGCAGGACTCCATTACTGTTGAGGTCGAGCTACATCATCCAAAAGATTTGGTGAATGCAATGAGCATCTCCCGACTGTATGAACGGAAACTTTTCCCAAGTTCTCTGGCTGTGAGAGACACTCGCCGCGCTGCCTTCACATCTGCACCTCATGCCAACCAATTGGTGAAGCGATTAAACCGTGAGGAGATGGAAGAAAGATGGAAAAAGGGACTGTGTTTTAACTGTGATGAACAATTTGTTCGCGGCCACCAATGTAAAAAACTTTTCTGGATAGACTTGGTGGAGACTGAAAATAAAGAACACAAATTCTGATCCAGAGCTAGAACAACCGGAGATTTCACTTAACATCATCACTGGAATTTGAAATCCTCAGTCCATGCTACTACATGGATATTGGAAAGGAGGTGATCAGACCAAATTTAGAACCATTTATCATGTTGTTATTAATGTTAATTTACACATTTTCTGCCTAATTTTGTGGTTTTGATATTATTTTATAGAAAATAGTGTAAAGAGGTAATTTGGTGAAAATGCTCTTAAAACTGCCTAAAAGAGGATAAAGGAGAACAAGCATGGTTTGCCCAAGCCAAGTTGCAGCTGAAGTGAAGATAAATAAGGAAAGTGCAGACAGCAGAGTAATTTGAAATTCAAATTTCAAATCTTCAAGAAGTCTTTCCCTTATTAAAAATGTGAAGACACCTCAGCATTCAATTCAGCTTATTTAGGAAGTCAAATCTCAAGAAGACACACTTGCCTCCTAAGAATTCAAAATTCAAAAGAAGGCTCCATCTCATCAAGGAAACCTAGGGCAACACTTTCAGCTATAAAAGCATGAAGAGTCGCACGCCCACCTCCTCTCCACACATTTGAATTGCAAGCCTCACGCCATCTCCAAGCTGTTGACCACCTCTCTTCTTCTTCTCTTTCTTTTATTTTGTGTTTTGTTTCAGCTATGAGTGGCTGAAACCTCTTTTTCTAGTTGAAGATTATGTGAAAATTTGGTTGTTTTATGGATTAGGAGATCTGAACATCCATTGTTTATCTTTTGTTTTTCAATATTTATGCAATTTCATGCTTAATTCCATTGTTGCTTTGTTGTTTAGATCAATAGGGCCCATTGATTCTTGATTGTAAAGTAATTATCTGTTAGTTTGGATAGTTTTAAGTCCGTAATTGCTTGGATTATTCAAACACAAGTAACTCTTGGTGTAAAAACTAAGGAAATTGCATGATCTAGCAATATCACCATGCGTTTGGGTAGCTAGAATTAGGTCTCTCTATTTCTTAATGCAATTGACAGTTGTTAGATGCCAAAGGCCCAAGGATGTTCCTTGGCAACTTGTTTATTAGTGATTAGTTAGAAGACGTTCCCTAATTAATTTATGCTTAAGGAGGGATATGGTGGTGAGAAGCGTCTTCTACCTCCATAACTAATTTATTAAATCAAACAAAGGAACCTGAGTGTCAATGATCAATTCCAACAATTGAAGTGGATCCGATTCTTCAACTAGAGCCTTTCTCATTATTGAATTCCTTTACTTTAATTATTTGCTTTACTCTGTTGCTTTCAATTCTAGTTTAATTGATCAATCTCAAACCCCCCCTTTTACTTTACTTTCAGTTTGTTTACTTGGTCTTGATAAGGAAAATAGATAAGTATCAATTCCTTGATGATTCAATCCTTTTACCACTATTTATAATTGTAAAATTGTTTATAACCAAAAAGGTTATTTTTGACCGGTTTCGACAACCGCAAAGTCAGAGGGACAAGTCTTAATTCTAATTGATTTTGGCAGCACCCACAGTTTTGTGTCTGCAACAAAAGTCGAGGAACTTGGTGTTGAAGTAAATGGGCAAGATGGCTTGAAAGTTAATGTCGCCAATGGTGAGCAGTTGGACAGCCCAGGTATATGCAAGGGAATCCTAATTCTACTAGATTCCCACTCTTTTTCATGGACTTATTTGTTCTGCCACTAACCGGTTTTGATGTGGTTTTGGAAGTTAACTGGCTTCGAACTTTGGGACCCATTATGTGGGATTTTGCTGTCATGAGAATGTGTTTCTTTCAATAGGAAACCTTGATCGAATTACAGGGCACGGCTTCAATTCCCTAAACAAAGCAGTCTGATCTCCACGATTTGCTGCTTTCCCCAGATTTTGAAATTCAACTACAGAAATTATTGACAGAATTTGCCTCTTTATTCAGTGTGCCAACCAGATTATCTCCTAGCAGGGCCTGTGACCACCGTATTCCTTTGGAACCAAGAGCAAAACCGGTGGTTGTTCAACCATATCGCTATCCACATGGACAGAAGGATGAAATCAAAAAGCAGTGTGCAGCCATGTTGTAACAAGGCATAATCCGCCCAAGCCGATCACCATTCTCTTCTTCGGTGATCCTAGTACCAAAGGCAGATGATCCTTAGCGTTTATGTGTCGATTACAGAGAATTAAATACTAAAACCATTAAAGACAAATTCTCAATTCCTGTGATAGATGAGTTATTAGAAGAACTGGGTGGTTCTAGATACTTCACAAAGCTGGATCTACTTTCTAGTTATTTTCAAGCAGGCATGCATCCTTCTAATGTCGAGAAAACAGCTTTTCGGACGCATCACGGTCACTTTGAATTCCTAGTAATGCCGTTTGGTTTGACAGGCGCACCTTCAACCTTCCAGGCCTTAATGAATGAGGTATTTCAATCATACTTGAGGATTTGTTCTCATTTTTTTTTTACGACATCTTGGTTTTTAGTCAGTCTTGGGCAGAACACCTCCACCATTTATGACTGGTTTTTCAATTGTTGGTGAAGAACAAATTATTCCTCAAATGCTACAAGTGCATTTTTTGTCAGACTCAAGTTTCATATTTGGGTCATATTATTTCTCATAATGGAGTCCAGGTGGATCAGTCCAAAATATCATCAGTCCTAGATTGGCCCAAGCCCAACACAATTCGTGGTTTGAGAGGATCCTTAGGGTATTGATAGAGCATAATCTAGACTATTTTATCATGATATTATTAATATTTATTTACACATTTTCTGCCTAATTTTGTGGTTTTGATCTTGTTTTGAAGACATTAGGTGTAAAGGGACAATCTGGTGAAAATGCTCTTAAAACTGCCAAAAAGTGCCAAATAAGGAAAGTTTTCAAATATGGAAAGTGTCAAATAAGGAAAGTGCATAAGCAAAAATAGAAAAGGAAAGCCAGTCAACAGACTATTTGAAATTCAAATTGCAGAACTTTCTTTCCTTGTTTAAAGATGTGCAGACACCTCAGCAGTCAGATCTTTCCTATTTAGGCAGCAAGATCTCAAGAAGACGCACTTGCCTCTCTTGCATTCAGCATTAAAGATTTGAAATTCAAACGAAGGCTCCACCTAAAAAGGAAAAGTTTGGACAGCATCTCTTTCCTTCTGCACAACCAATCCGCGTGCCTCTTTCCCTCTAAAGACCAATCCGCGCGCCTCCTTCCTTCTGAAGACCTTGCAACGCGCTTCTTTCCTTTTCAGACACAACTTGGGCAGCAAGCACCTCTTGGGCAGCAAGTACGTCTTAGGACAGCATCTAATCCTATTTAAGAAGCACATAAGGCCAGCCGAATAGCTTCTTGCACTTCATCTCTTCGGATTGCACAAGGCTAACGCCACCTTGCTTCTTCCCTTATTCTACCTTTCTTCTTTTCTTTTATTTTTGGTTTTTGGTTCAGCCATGAGTGGCTCAAACCTTTTATTCTAGTTGAAGATTGATTGAAACTTAAGTTGTTTTATGGATTGTGAGATCTGAACATAAGTTGTTTGTCTTTGGTTTATTCAATATTCATACAATTTCATGCTTGATTCTATTATTGCTTTGTTGTTTTGATCAAATAGGTCACTTGATTCTTGATTGCAAGGTAATATATTGTTAGTTTGGATAATTTTAAGTCCGTAATTGCTTGGATTGTTCAAACATAAGAACACTTGGTGTAAAAACTAAGGAAATTGTATGATCTAGCAACATCTCATGCGTTTGGGTAACTAGGATTGGATCTCTCTATTTCTTAATGCAATTAATAGTTGTTTGTTGCCTGAGGCCCAAGGACGTTCCTTGGCAACTTGTTGATTAGTGATTAATTATAGGACGTTCTCTAATTGGTTTAATCTTAAGGAGAGACATAGTGGTGAGAAGCGTCTTCCATCCCCATAACTAATCTATTGAAACAACCAAAGAAACATAGTGATAATGATCAATCCGAACAACTGAAGTGAATCCGATTCTTTAACTAGAGCTTTCTCATTATTAATTTCTTTTATTTTAATCATTTGCTTTCTTTTATTGCTTTCAGTTTTAGATCTCTTGAATCAATCTCAAATCATTCCCCCCCAATTTACTTTCAGTTTATTTGCTTTCAGTTTATCTCGTTTCAGTTTATTTCTCTTTCAGTTTATTTTTTTTTTCAGTTAATTTCCTTGGTCTTGATAAGAATAGGTAAGTTTTCAATTCTCTGTGAATTCGATCCTTTACTATTATCTGCAGTAGTAATATTGTTGATAACCGGAAAGGTTATTTTTGACCGGCTTCGACAACCGCGAGTCAAAAATTGGTGCCGTTGCCAGGGAATTGATTTAATTTATTTGTTTTTCTTTTATGACAAGATCTGAATGTACGGAAACTCTGCCTTATGATCCGAAAATTGAGCGTACAATCAGGAGACTGAATAAGCAAGTCATGCCCGAACCTGCGCAAGAAGAAGTCCCATGCGCAGACCACACTTCTGAAACCACTGAACCGCACCATCCAACTCCAGAGATGGTTGAAAACGTGGCACAACCTGCTGTCCACAATGAACATGCTGTCTGTGAGGAAATAATACAATAAAATCCAGCCATGAGAGCCCCGATACAAAGAGAAAGAACCATGAGATAATTGGCAGCACCTATAGGTGATCAAACACCTCTTTGCATCACCTATCCACCTCTGACAGTTCCCTTTGAACTGAAAACAGGTTTGATTCATCTCCTTCCTAAATTTAGAGGTCTAGAAAATGAAAATCTACACAAGCACTTGAAAGAGGTCAACATTGTCTGTTCATCTATGAGACCTCAAGGTATTTCTGAAGATCATGTTAAGTTAAGAGCTTTTCCTTTTTCACTTGATGATTATGCCAAGGATTGGTTATTTTATTTGCCACCTGGATCTATTACTACTTCAGATGATATGGTAATAACCTTTTTGAATAAATATTTCCCAACTTCTAAAGCCATTGGCATAAGAAGAGAAATCAGTAGCATTAGACAGAAACCATATGAGGATTTATATGATTATTGGAAAAGGTTTAAAAGGTTGTGTACAGGTTGTCCTCAACATGATATTTCAGATAAGGCACTCATAGAATTCTTCTATGGAGGATTGCTATCATCAGAAAGAAGATTCATTGATGTAGCCTATGGAGGTTCCATTGCAGATAAGAACCTAGAGAGATGAGAAAGTTGATCTCAACACTTGCAGCCTCATCTAGGCAATATGGAGAAGAAAAACAACTGCAGAGAGGAGCCAATGAGGTAAGTACATCCACTATTTCTTCTCAGCTTTCTAAACTGACATCTATTCTGAAAAATTTTGCCATAGGATATGCTCAACAGGCTCAAGCACCTCAGCCATCTAGGCCATGTGGGATTTGAGCATATGTAGGACACCCAACTGATCAATGTCCTACACTTCAAGAAGACAGCCAGCAAGTCAATGCCATTGGAGGATACAACAGCCAGGTAAGACATGATCCATATTCCAACACCTACAATCCAGGTTGGAGAGACCACCCCAATTTAAGCTATGGAAAGGCTAACAACAAAAAGAACCACCAAAATTACCAAAGAAATCAAGCCCAACCAGCACCTCCAAGTTCCAACCAGCACCTTGAGCAGATGATGGAGACATTGGCAAGTTCTATGCAAAGCATCTAACAACACCTAGGACAACTGGCCACATCCATGAGTAAGATTGAATCCCAAGGTATGCTCCCTTCTCAAACTGAAACTAATCCCAGACAGAATGTAAGTGCCATCATATTAAGAAGTGAGAAAGAGCTTCAAGATGCCAAGACTGATGAAAGTGAGCCATCTGCGCAAGAACTAGGTGTTTCAGCTGAACAACCTGCGCACCCCCTCTCCAAGCCGAATGGGCGACCCCCATCTAAAACCCTTCCTGCGCACAAGCAGAAGGCTGATCAACAGGTAAGCTTCCAAATTCCACCTCCTTTTCCAAAAAGATTTGAAAGAACACAAAAAGAAAAAGAAGAAAAGGAGATCCTTGAGACCTTTAGGAAAGTGGAAATCAACATACCTCTGCTAGATGCTGTGAAATAGATTCCCAAGTACGCAAAATTTCTGAAAGAACAATTTTTGACTCGAGGTTGTCGAAGCCGGTCAAAAATAACCTTTCCGGTTATCAACAATTTTACAACTGCAGATAGTGGTAAAGGATCGAATCCACATAGATTTGAAAACTTATCTATTTTTCTCAACAAGACCAAGAGATTAAACTGAATGAGAAACTGAAAGCAAGTAACTGAAAGCGGAACAAAAGTTAAGTGCAATAAAAGTAAAAAAAGGGGGGTTTTGAGATTGATTTGATTAGCAAACTACTGAAAGTAATTAAATGAGCAAGTAATTAAAATAAAAGAGAAATTCAATATGAGAAAGGTCTAGTTGAAGAGATGGATCCACTTTGGTTGTTGGATTGATCATTGAAACTTATGCTCACTTGATTGATTCAACAGATTAGTTATGGAGATGGAAAACGCTTCTCACCACCATGTCTCTCCTTATGATTAAATCAATTAGGGAACGTCCTCTAATCAATTTACTAATTAACAAATTGCCAAGGAACGTCCTTGGGCCTTAGGCATCAAAACAATTGTCAATTGCATGAAGAAATAGAGAGATCCAATCCTAGCTACCCAAACGCATGGAGATGTTGCTAGATCATACAATTCCTTAGTTGTTACACCAAGAGTTCTTATGTTTGAATAATTCCAGCAATTTCAGACTAAAAATTATCCAAACTAACAATCAATTACCTTGCAATCAAGAATCAAGTGGCCAATTTGATCAAAACAACAAAGTAATCATAGATTTAAGCACCAAATTGTATGAATATTGAACAAATCAAAGACAAATAGTTTATGTTCAGATCTCACAATCCATAAAACAACCTTAGTTTCAACCAATCTTCAACTAGAATAAAAGGTTTGAGCCACTCATGGCTGAAACAAAAATAAAAAACAAGAAGAGAAGATGAAAAGGGGAACTGAATGGAGGAGATGGAGCTTGGTGCGCCTCCCTTGCCTTGGCCGAATGGTGTGATGATGAGTGCTGGTCGGCTGGCCTCTTTGGAGTCTTTAAATATGTTTTAAGATTCTGGCCTAGGGTTTCTTGGCTGTCCATGAGTCTTTAAGAGGCTGCCCAAAATGCCCTTGGTCCAAGATGTGTCATCCATGCACATGTGAGAAGGGAAAAACGTGGGGCATGTGTGGCTTGTGCAAGAGTGGGTCTTTTGGTCTTTGCTTGCTTCCTAAGTGTCTTCAAGATGCTGCCCAAGGTGCCCAAGACTTTCCTTCACACTCTCCTTGCCTCCCATGCAATAATAAGGAAGGTGGAGCCTCCTTTGCAATTTGAATTTTGAATGTGCAAGGCATGAGGTGGCAAGCATGTGATCTTTGGATTTAGCTTCCTTAATAAGCTGGATTTTGAAATTCAAAATTTGAATATGAATCTTGAAGATTTGAAAATCAAAATACTTTCCTTATTTGGCTCTTCATATACGGCAACTTGAGACTTGGCTTCTTGAATAAGGAAAAGGCTACTTGGAGATTTGAAATTTGAATTTCAAATTGCTTTGGCTGAATGTTCTTTCCTTCTTTGCCACTTTCCTTATTTAGAACTTTCATTATTTAGCTTCACTTGAATTTAACTTGGCAGGCTTGCTCTCCTTTGCTCCATTTAAGACAGTTTTAAGGGTATTTTCTCCAAAATGTCCTTTTTCACCATTTTCTGCAAAATAATGTCAAGAGCACTAAATTAAGCAGAAATCATGTAAATAATCATCAATAATATCAAGATAAAATGGACTAAAATATGTTCTATCAACTGTGTACCAATAGAAAAAAGCTTGCTGAGAGAGAGAAAGTAAGTGTAGGTGAGGTTGTTACTGCTGTGATAAAAAGAGAGCTCCCAACCAAATGTAAAGATAAAGGAATGTTTGCTATTTCTTGCAAAATTGGGAATGTTGGGATCAAGAAAGCTATGTGTGATCTTGGTGCATCCATTAATGTTATGCCTCTTGCTATCTATAATTCTTTGAATGCAGGTGCACTGAAAGACACAAGAGTTGTTATTCAACTAGCTGACAGATTTGTGGTGTATCCAAAAGGAGTTCTAGAAGATGTTCTAGTACAAGTAGATGAACTTGTCTTTCCAGCAGACTTCTATGTGATTGATACAAAGGAAGACAACTGTAGCACTTCTTCAAACATCCTACTTAGACGTCCTTTCTTGAGCACTGGCAGAACTAAAATAGATGTGCATGATGGCACTCTCACCATGGAATTTGAAGGGGAAGTGATTAAGTTTGTAATACCCGGCTAGAGTCCGGCATCGGAATTCTACTTTCCGGTGGAGTCCAGGATGTCAGAATTCTTTAGAGGGTAAGATTTATGTTTTTCTAAAATGTTTTGACATGTTCATAGTGTTTAAATATAAGGAAATGAGTGTTTGAAGAAATGAGCCAAGGAAGAAAAGCCAGGTTCGGCCGCCGAAGGTGATGTTCGGCCGCCGAACATGCATGACTTTTGGTTTCACGTTAGGCCGCCGAAGGTGGTCTGGCCAGCCACCTATAAAGGCCCTCAAGCGGTGGAAGGATAAGTATTCACTTTTCTTTCACTTTTCAGAGGTGAGACCATCTCTTTCTTAGAGTTTCTTCATGTTTTCATCAAATCTTGCAAAGTTTTGATTGGTTTTAATGTTATTTTGAAGGTTTTGAGCTAAAAACCCAAGATTTGGAAGTTTGGAGAGTTTGAAGGAGAGTTGCTCCATATCTCCAAGTTGGGATCGTTCATCTTCTTGTTTTCAAGAGGTAAGTGAAGATCCTGAGCTTCTTTGTATGTTTTATGGAAGTTTTATGGAGGTTTTGGGTAGAGTTGCATGAATAGGGCAAAGAGTGAGTTTTTTGGTGTGTTGTTGAGAAAAGCAAGTTTATGTGTGTTGTGTTACGTTTGAGTTGGGGTGTTAGGTAGTTTTTGACCCCTTTGTGCATATACTAGAGTATATGTATATTGAGGAGTTGAGATGTTTGAGTTTGGAAGAGTTTGGTATGTTTTGGCGAGAGGCAGAGCAAGATTCTGCCTTGCTGATGAACCCAGCTTCGGCCGCCGAAGAAAGGTTCGGTTGTCGAATGTGCTGAGGAGGTGGCTTCGGTTGCCTAAGCTTGCCCCCGAGAGTTTGGACTTTCAGCTCTGGAGGAGAGTTTCGGCCGCCGAAGGTGCCGCCGAAGGTTATGGACTTTCATCTCTGGAGTGCCTTTCAGCCCCCGAAACTTGCCCCCGAAAGGGTTCGGCTGCCGAAAGTAGAGATTCGGCCGCCAAAGGTGCATGAGTTTCATCTCTGGAGAAGACGGCCGCCGAACCTGCTGCCGAAAGTGCTCTGTCCAGCCTTCCTTTGCATGTTTTGCATGGTTGTTTTAAGGTGGTTAAGGGGATTCTTGGGTAGTTTTATAGAGGTGTTTTTGAGCTAGTTTGGTCCCTCATTTGAGTCCATCTGTGTAGGCACAGACCAGAGGAACCAAAGAGAGCAGTAGTAAGTACTGCTTCAGAGTTTGCAGAGTCAGTCCAGAGACAGCCAGAGGTGAGTGGAACTAAACTTAATACTCATTTTAATTGAGACATTAAATGCTTTTAGCATATTTCATGCACCATGATTATGCAATAGGGTGATTGCATTAGAATTCACAAAGATGTTGCATTGCATACTTTTTTGTTGATGTGGGTAAATGCTGAATGATCCAATAGCTCCAGATAGGAAGACCAGGTGCCCAGTGTACGCCCTGGCAAGTATAGTAAAGTCCAGGTGCCCAGTCTACGCCCTGGCAAATGGTAAGTACAGGTGTTATATACACGTATACATATACAGTACAGGAAGACCAGGACCCCATTCTACGGCCTGGCACGGAACAGATACTGGAACTATGTGGTGACAGGTTTACCCTTGATGTGAATTGTCTGTGATATGATGCATTCCATAAGATCATGTTTTAATGACTAGTTTTATTGTTCTACTCACTGGGCTATAGAGCTCATCCCACTCCCTTAACCCTAGTTTTGCAGGATCAGTGTACAAGGGAAGTCCAGCAGGGTACAGGAAGAAAACAAAGTTGTGTAATGAAAAAGTGTGGACATGTAATATTAAAGAGATGTACTAGTTGTTGTGCTTGACTTAGTTATTTTGTATTGTAAATCCTTTTGTAAACATGGTCTATTTTTATGTATATGTCCAGTTGATGAGTATGGATAACCAGGTTTAACATATACTGTGTGGACTCAGCTAGAGCTCTGATGAGTGCTCTGGCAAGGAGGTCTGTGTACATAGATAGTGCATGCACAGGTTTAGCCTTGGTTCAGAAGAAAGTTTTTATTTTCACAGAAAATGTATAATCATGTATGGGATTTACAGGTACTCAGAGAGTATAGCAGGCTTGCTACGGGTTTCGGCGACCTTAAGTCGACCTGAATCCTAGCGCCGATGGCGGTCCGAATTTCGGGTCGTTACAGATTGGTATCAGAGCCCAAGGTTCAAATGATCGGACCTATAGAGAGAGTGTCGGGCTCATAGTAGTTAGAGGTGGTCAAGCACAATAGGAAATCATGTCCACTAGGATAGAATGTTGCGTCCTGTCTATTTGATGCTATGACATACCATGATTTATGCATGTGCCTTTCTGATATGTGATGTTTATATACTGATGTGCTATGTTATGTGTTGTTTTTCCTGAGTTAAGATGAGAGGAACTCGTCGATCTGCACGATTGACTAGAGTCCCACCAGATAGTGAGAGAATAAATGCTCGTCCTCCTGCATTGCCAAGGGCAAGGTCTCAGAGATCTAGCAGGGAAGGTATGTCAATGGACCCTAGAAGGTCTTTAGACGAGAGCAGAAGAGGAACAACTAGAGGAGGGAGATCAGAGGAAGTGAGGGAGGCTATGGAGGTTGATCAGTCAGTAGATGAAAGCATGGGTGTAGGCAGATCTGAAGAAGGTATGGGAGAGTCTCAGGGAGGTGCTCAGGCCTCGGGGTTTGGTTATCCAGCCTTTGCTCATGACTCAGGGTATCCGATGGGAGGTATGTCGGAGTACTCTAGTTTTGTCCCATATCCTACTTACATGCCATATATGCCTTATCCTCAGTTTTATCCACCATATCCCATGTATCCACCTTCACCTATTCATACCAGTGCAGCACACCCAGAGCCAAATGAACCAGTAACTCCACCACCACCTGAACCAGTAGCCCCTGTTATTGAAGCACAACAACCTAGCTCATCTGGGGGAAGTAAGGTGAAAATGACAGAGTACCTGAAATTGGATGCTCCCAGATATAACACGGGAGATGATCCATTTGAATACCTCGGATCAGTTAGGATGATAACCAGTGAATTGGGAGCTGATGATAGTAGAGCCATTGAGATGGCGGGGTTCACACTGAAATGTAAAAAAGCCAGAGAATAGTTTAAGAATTATGTGGAGCCCGGGATGGACAGTATGTCATGGGGAGAGTTCGCCAATGAGTTTGCAGGGTGGGCTTTTCCTGACAGTTCTAGAGAGATGAAAATAATAGAATTTGAGCAGTTGCGGCAGATGGATGAGATGAGTGTTGATGAATTTACAGATAAATTCCTGGATTTACTTCAGTATGTGGGTCAAGCCTATGATACTGATCAGAAGAAGGCAAGGATCTGTAACGACCCGGGAATGGACCGTCAACGGCGCTAGGATTCAGGTCGCCATAAGGCCGCCAGAACCCGTAGCAAGCCTGCTATACTCTCTGTGTACCTGTAAAAACTCATACATGATCATATATTTTCTGTGAAAATAAAAAAACTTTTCTTTCTCTGAACTATGGCTTAACCTGTGCATGCACAATCTCTATACTTTGTACTCTGTACCCCTGACTAGAGCTTGCTCTAGATGGGTTAAATCATACCTGTTATTTTTCACCTATTTGTAAAACAGTTATATAACTTGATCATGTATACAAAAGACTTATCAAATAGAATCACTAAGTCAAGCACACTTTAACTATTTACACAACTAATACATCTCTTTAATATTACATATCCACTCTAACTATTACAAGCTCTCTTTTTGTTTTATGCACCTCTGACTTGCCCTTGTACAACCTGTATACTGAAACCTGCAAAACTGGGAATAAGGGAGAAGGATGAGCTCTATAGCCCAGTGAGTAGAACAATAAAACCTGTCATTAAAACATGATCTTATGGAATGCATCATATCACAGACAATTCACATCTAGGGTAAACCTGTCACCACATAGTCCCAGTATCTAATCCGTGCCAGGCCGTCGACTGGGGTCCTGGTCTTCCTGTAATGCATACATACATCCATACATACATACACACATATTTTAAATTTCCAGGCCAGTGATGAGGTCCTGGATTTTTCCTGTATAAATAATAAATCTGCCAGGCCATCGCATGGGGTCCTGGACTTCCTGTTCAAAAACAAACCTGTCAGGCCGTAGAATGGGGTCCTGAACTCTCTATACCTGCCAGGCCGTAGAATGGGGTCCTGGACTTCCTGTCTGGGACTATTGGATCATTCAGCATTCACCCACATCAACAATTAACTATGCAATGCAACATATTCGTGATTTCTAATGCAATCATCCTATGCATATTCATGATGAATGAAATATGCTAAAAGCATTACATTTCGGAATTAAAAGAATTAAGTGTAGTTCCACTCACCTCTGACTGACTCTGACTGACTCTGCAGGCTCCTGAAGCGGTATTCACTGCTGAACTCTCTGGTTCCTCTGGTCTGTGCCTACACAGATAGACTGAAATGAGGGACCAAACATACTCTAACATAGCTCTAAACATCTCCCCAAAAACCCCTTAAAACACCTTAGAACAACCATGGAAAACATGCAAAGGAAAGCTGGACAGGGCACTTTCGGGGGCACCTTCGGCGGCCGAATGTGCATGACAGATCCGAAAGTCCAAATGTTCGGGGGCAACCTTAGGCAGCCAAAACTGCCTTCAGAAGAGGTTCGGCGGCCGAACTCCCACATTCGGCGGCCGAACCTGAGTTCATCCAGAACTCAGCTTCGTGCACAACCATGCCATCCAAACACTAACCCTCCAAACATGCATCCCACGTCTCCAAACATGCTCTACCACTTAATCATGCATATAGGAGTCTTAAACCACATTAAAACTCCAACCAACAACACACATCAAGCATACATATAGCATAAACGATTTATGCACCCTACTATGCACCACTTATGCATACACATGCATAACTCCCCTTTTCCTTCATCAAGCTTATGTAAAACATGATAAAAACTAAGGATTCACACTTACCTCTTGAAGAACAAAGGCTGGTGTGACTCCAAACTTGAAGAGATGGAGATTCAAGCTTCACAAGTTCTTAAACTCCACAACTTCTCAAAACTATCTTAAACTCACTTTAAACTTGTTTTTCTTTGAAAGATTTGATGAGAAACTAGGTAAGTCATGAAGGGGAAGCATGAACATGTCTCTGACCCAAAGGAAAGCTTAAGCACCTCCTTTCTCGGCCAAAAACACCTTTAACAAAGAACCACCGCTTCACATTTGGTGGCTAAAGCTACATGCAACACCTCACCACCTTCGGAGGCCGAACATTAGAGTTTAGGGGGCCGAACATGGGGTACTTTCGGCGGCCGAACTTCAACTTTCGGGGGCCGAAAGTGGCAAAGACTTCCTTAGCCTTTTCTCTTCAAAACTCATTTGTTTTAGAAAACAAAAGCTTAAAACATGTAAAACCATTTTAGAAAACCTTCACTCTACCCTTCAGGGATGCTTTGACATCCTAGATTCCATCGGACGGTAGGAATTTCGATGTCTGAACATGCCGGGTATTACAGAGATATACTATGAGACTGCATCCCAGGTATTCTTCCTTGATTCTTCCAGCAGAGAAGGAGAGTTTCCACTCTATAGTGGATGCCGCCAAGAAAATGGAGGTGAATGCCAATATTCAGAGTACATTAAAACAATCAAAGGCACAGGCTTCGGGTTCTAAGGCCCCCAGTGCAGCAACTTCAAGCAGCAAAAGATGGGAAAAGGCAAAAGGAACAAAGAAAAAGTTCTGGAGCAAAGTCAAGTCTAGTCTGGGAATGGGTAGTGGCTCAAGCTCTGGCGCAAGCAGTTCAGTATGTAGGAGATGTGGGAGACCATATGGAGGAGCTTGTCGGTTGAGATCTACAGCTTGTTTTAAATGTGGATAGGAAGGGCATTTTGCTCGGGATTGTCCTCAGGTGACTTTTGTGGCACCATCCCAGCAGATGAGTTCAGGCAGTGTAGTACAGCCAGCAGCTCCAGTCGTGCCTCAGAGTAGTGGCAGAGGTAGAGGGAGAGGATTAGCCTCTACTTCAGCAGCAGGTTCCCGAAGTGGAAATCCGGTAGCCCCAGCACGGATTTTCACTGTGACTCAGGAGGAGGCAAACACATCGAACACAGTGGTGTCAGGTAATCTCATCATAGGGTGTTCTGATGTGTCTACTTTGATGGACCCCGGTGCTTCTCATTCCTTTATTGCTGCGAGAGCCGTAGAGAGATTGGGTTTGATCATTTTTGAGTTAGAGTATCCTCTCTGGGTTAGTGGACCCAAATGCGACCCATCAGTGGCAGTGTCAGTCTGTCGTTTCAGTCTAGTGTTCATAGAGGGTAGATGCCTTCCCGCTGACCTTGTGGTTCTAGATTTGACAGATTTTGATGTCATTCTAGGGATGGATTGGCTATCTGCATATGGTGCGACCTTGGACTGTAGAGAAAAGGTAGTTAGTCTCAGAGACCAGGATGGGTCAGAGTGTGTCTTCAGAGGAGACAGGAGGGGTACACCCAGAGGTTTGATTTCAGCCCTTCAGGCTCGTCGTTTGCTTATGAGGGATTGTCAGGGGTTTCTAGCTCATGTAAGGGAGCTAGATAGTCAGGTTAGGGAACCAGCCTTGATACCAGTAGTCCGAGAATTTCCAGATGTTTTCCCAGACGAGCTTCCAGGACTACCATCTGATAGGGAGATAGAGTTTGAAATTGAGTTGCTTCCTGGTACCAGACCTCTCTCTATTCCTCCCTACAGGATGGCACCGACAGAATTAAAAGAGTTGAAAGAGCAGTTACAGGAATTGGTAGATAAGGGTTTCATCTGCCCTAGTACCTCACCTTGGGGTGCTCCAGTACTGTTTGTCAGAAAGAAGGATGGATCCCTCAGACTTTGTATCGACTACAGACAGTTGAACAAGGTCACTACCAAGAATAGATATCCTCTACCTAGGAGTGATGATCTATTCGACCAGCTAGCTGGAGCAGGTTGTTTCTCAAAAATAGATCTGAGATCTGGGTATCATCAGTTGAGAGTCAGAGAGGCAGATGTGCCAAAGACAGCTTTCAGGACCAGATATGGGCATTATGAGTTCTTAGTAATGCCGTTCGGGTTGACTAACGCCCCTGCAGCATTCATGGATCTCATGAACAGAGCTTTTAGCGAGTTTCTGGATCACTTTGTCATTGTCTTTATTGATGATATCTTAGTGTACTCCAGAGATGCAGAGGAGCATGCCCAGCATCTGAGGACAGTTTTGCAGACACTGAGAGAGCATGGATTATATGCCAAGTTCTCAAAGTGTGAGTTTTGGTTAAGGAGCATTTCCTTCTTGGGACATGTAGTATCAGCAGAAGGGATTAAGATAGACCCCAAGAAGATAGAGGCTGTACCTAACTGGCCCAGACCCACTACAATGACTGAGATTAAAAGCTTTCTGGGACTGGCAGGTTACTACAGGAGGTTCGTTCAGGACTTCTCAAAGATAGCTGCTCCTATGACCAAACTGACTCAAAAGAACCAGAAGTTTGTCTGGTCAGACCAGTGTGAAGGGAACTTTGAGGAGCTCAATAGGAGATTAACAACAGCACCAGTGTTAGCTCTGCCTGTCAGTAATGAGGATTTCACAGTGTTCTGTGATGCGTCTCGAGTGGGATTGGGTTGTGTTTTGATGCAGCAGGACATGGTGATTGCTTATGCTTCTAGACAGTTGAAGAAGCACGAGTTAAATTACCCCACCCATGACCTTGAGATGGCAGCAGTTATCTTTGCACTCAAGATGTGGAGACATTACCTCTACAGGGTTAAATGCGAGATCTTCACTGATCATAAGAGTTTACAGTACATCCTGAGTCAGAGAGAGCTGAATTTGAGGCAGAGAAGATGGGTAGAATTGCTCAGTGATTATGATTGTAAGATCCAGTATCATCCGGGTAAGGCGAATGTTGTAGCAGACGCCCTAAGCCGGAAGTCACTAGGCAGTTTGTCCCATATAGTAGCAGAGCGAAGACCAGTAGTGATAGAGTTTTACAAGCTTATCAAGGAAGGGTTACAACTAGAGTTGTCTGGTACAGGTGCATTGATAGCACAGATGAGAGTGATACTAGTGTTTCTGGAGCAAGTGACTCAGAAACAGCATGAGGACCCGGAATTAGTGAAAATTGCCAGGACTGTTCAGTCAGGCAATAATGTAGAGTTCAGATTTGACAGCAAAGGGGTTCTCCGTTATGGGAATCGATTATGTGTACCAGATAGTAGCAGTCTGAAGGAAGACATTATGAGTGAAGCTCATAATGCGCGGTATAGTGTTCACCCAGGAGCCACCAAGATGTATCAG
Organism: Manihot esculenta; assembly: GCF_001659605.2. Classification (NCBI taxonomy): domain Eukaryota; kingdom Viridiplantae; phylum Streptophyta; class Magnoliopsida; order Malpighiales; family Euphorbiaceae; genus Manihot; species Manihot esculenta. The sequence goes on from NC_035161.2 coordinate 18,961,194, forward strand.
GATCTGAAGAGGGTGTATTGGTGGCCAGCCATGAAGAAGGAAGTGGCACAGTTCGTGTCAGCCTGTAAGGTTTGCCAAAGAGTAAAACTAGAACATCAGAAGCCGGCTGGAATGCTTAACCCACTGACGATTCCAGAGTGGAAATGGGAAAACATAGCCATGGATTTTGTAGTGGGCTTACCGGCAGCGTCCAACAGGATAGACTCTATATGGGTAATTGTGGACAGACTCACAAAATCTGCTCATTTCCTTCCAGTTAGAAGTAACTATTCTATGGATAAGTTAGCACAGGTTTATGTGAATGAGATAGTACGGTTACATGGAGTTCCAGTGTCTATAGTTTCAGATAGAGGACCTCAGTTCACCTCTAGATTTTGGCGGAGTCTGCAGAGTGCAATGGGCACGAGATTGGAGTTTAGCACTGCTTTCCACCCACAGACTGATGGACAGTCAGAGAGGACCATCCAGACCATAGAAGATATGCTCAGAATGTGTGTGTTAGACTTTGACGGTTCTTGGAGGCAGCATCTACCTCTGGTGGAGTTTGCCTACAATAACAGCCATCATGCTAGCATAGGGATAGCACTTTAGCACATAAACATCACATATCAATAAGGCATAGATAGGACTCAAGACGCTATACTAGTGGACATGATTTCCTATTGTGCTTGACCACTTCTCACCTCTATGAGCCCGACACTGTCTCTATAGGTCCGATCATGTGAACCTAGGGCTCTGATACCAATCTGTAACGACCCCAAAATGGACCGTCACCGGCGCTAGGATTCAGGTCGGCTTAAGGCCGCCAGAACCCGTAGCAAGCCTGCTATACTCTCTGTGTACCTGTAAAACTCATACATGATCATACAGTTTCTGTGAAAATAAAAACTCTTTTCTGAATCAAGGCTTAACCTGTGCATGCACTATCTCTGTACTCTGTACCCCTGACTAGAGCTTGCTCTAGATGGGTTAACTCATACCTGTTAAGCCTGGTTTTTCACATATAGTAAAACATATATACATATACAGATCATGTACATAACAAACATCACTAAGTCAAGCACATTTCTAACTTTATACACAACTATTACATCTCTTTAATATTACATGTCCACTCTAAGCTATTACAAATCTCTTTACTCTTTCTGTACTCTGTGGATCTCCTCTGTTATACTGTATACTGAACCTGCAAAACTGGAGTTAAGGGAGTGGGATGAGCTCTATAGCCCAGTGAGGAGAACAGTAAAACATCTCATTAAAATATGATCTCATGGAATGCACCATATCACAAACAATCCACATCAAGGGTAAACCTGTCACCACATAGTCCCGGTAACTCTGCCGTGCCAGGGCGTAGAATCGAGCACCTGGTCTTCCTGTCATATATATATATGTGTATATAACACCTCTGTACTTACCATTGCAAGGGCATAGTCAAAGGCTCCTGGACTTTACTATATACCTGCCAGGGCGTAGTCAAAGGCTCCTGGACTTCTCTCAGAGACTATTGGATCATTCAGCATTCACCCACATCAACAAATAACTATGCAATGCAACATATTCGTGGATTCTAATGTAATCAACCTACTAGATAACCATGATGCATGATAAATGCTAAAAACATTCCATTTTCAATTAAAAGAGTAAGTTTAGTTCCACTCACCTCTGGCTAACTGGACTGACTCTGCAGGCTCTGACAACTCTGGAGTAGAACTCACTACTGCTCTCTCTGGTTCCTCTGGTCTGTACCTATACAGATAGACTCAAATGAGGGACCACACTAACTCAAGAACAACTATATTAAACTCCCCAAGAATCCCCTGAAACTCACTCTAACATCCATGCAAAGCATGCAAAGGAAAGCTGGACAGGACACTTTCGGCGGCAGGTTCGGCGGCCGAAAGTCCTCTCCAGAGATGAAACTCATGCACCTTTGGCGGCCGAAACTCTACTTTCGGCAGCCGAACCCTTTCGGGGGCAAGTTTCGGAGGCTGAAAGGCACTCCAGAGATGAAAGTCTCTAACCTTCGGTAGCACCTTCGGCGGCCGAACTCCCCTCCAGAGCCGAAAGTCCAAAGGCTCGGGGGCAAGCTTGGGTAGCCGAAGCCACCTCCTCATGGGTTCGGCGACCGAATGTACCTTCGGCGGCCGAACCTGAGTTCATCTGCAAGGCAGAAACTTGCTCTGCCTCTCGCCAAAAGCACCAAAACGCTCTCCAACTCAAACACCTCAATCCCTCACCTTGCATACACTCATGTATATGCTCAAAGGGGTCAGAAACTACCTGAAAACCCCCCAAACACACAACACAAACAACACAGAAACAAGCTCTACGCACAAAATCATCAAAACTTCACAAATAACCCTATTCATGCAACTCTCCCCCAAAACCACATAAAACCTTCAGAAAACATAAAAACAAGCTCAGGATCTTCACTTACCTCTTGAAACCAAGAAGATGAACGATCCTAACGTGGAGTTTTGGAGCAACACTCCTTCAAACTCTCCAAACTTCACAACTTTGAGTTTTTAGCTTAAAACCTTCAAAATAACATCAAAACTAAGCAAATCTTTGCAAGATTGGATGAAAACATGAAAGAATACTCACAAAGGACAGGGTCTCACCTCAGAACGTGAAAGAAACGGCAAAGCTTATCCTTTCAACCGACTGAGGGCCTTTTATAGGTGGCTGGCCAGACCACCTTCGGCGGCCACACGTGAAACCGAAAGCCATGCATGTTCGGCGGCCAAACCTCAACTTCGGCGGCCGAACCTGGCTTTTCTGCCTTGGTTCATTTCACTCAAAAACTCATTTCCTTAGGCTTTAAAACTTATGAACATATCAAAACATTATAGAAAAACATAAAGCTAACCCTTCTAGAGACTTCCGACATCCCGGACTCCACCGGAAAGTAGAATTCCGATGCCGAACGCTAGCCGGGTATTACAGGAAATGTGTCGTATAAGCTGGATTTACCTACTTCTATGGAGAGAATTCACCCGGTATTTCATGTTTCTATGCTATGGCAATTTGTGTCAGATCCGAGTCAAGTTCTGAGTGAGCCTGATGTGGAGATTCTTAGAGATCTCACCTATATAGAGCAGCCAGTACGGATTCTGGACACGCAGATCAGGCAGCTAAGGAACAAGGAAATTCCGATGGTAAAAGTTATGTGGAACCACCATAATCTAGAAGAATGCACCTGGGAGACGCGAGAGTCTATGCTCCAGCAGTATTCATATTTGTTTTGAGGTTAGTTTTCCTCCTTTTATGTGTTTATTTGTTTATGTGAGGAACATTCGAGGATGAATGTTCTTAAGGGGGGAAGAATGTAATACCCGGCTAAAGTCCGGCATCGGAATTCTACTTTCCGGTGGAGTCCAGGATGTCAGAATTCTTTAGAGGGTAAGATTTATGTTTTTCTAAAATGTTTTGATATGTTCATAGTGTTTAAATATAAGGAAATGAGTGTTTGAAGAAATGAGCTAAGAAAGAAAAGCCAGGTTCTGCCGCCGAAGGTGATGTTCGGCCGCCGAACATGCATGGCTTTTGGTTTCACGTTAGGCCGCCAAAGGTGGTCTGGCCAGCCACCTATAAAGGCCCTCAAGCGGTGGAAGGATAAGTATTCACTTTTCTTTCACTTTTCAGAGGTGAGACCATCTCTTTCTTAGAGTTTCTTCATGTTTTCATCAAATCTTGCAAAGTTTTGATTGGTTTTAATGTTATTTTGAAGGTTTTGAGCTAAAAACCCAAGATTTGGAAGTTTGGAGAGTTTGAAGGAGAGTTGCTCCATATCTCCACATTGGGATCGTTCATCTTCTTGTTTTCAAGAGGTAAGTGAAGATCCTGAGCTTCTTTGTATGTTTTATGGAAGTTTTATGGAGGTTTTGGGTAGAGTTGCATGAATAGGGCAAAGAGTGAGTTTTTTGGTGTGTTGTTGAGAAAAGCAAGTTTATGTGTGTTGTGTTATGTTTGAGTTGGGGTGTTAGGTAGTTTTTGACCCCTTTGTGCATATACTAGAGTATATGTATGTTGAGGAGTTGAGATGTTTGAGTTTGGAAGAGTTTGATATGTTTTGGCGAGAGGCAGAGCAAGGTTCTACCTTGCTGATGAACCCAGCTTCGGCCGCTGAAGAAAGGTTCGGCTGCCAAATGTGCTGAGGAGGTGGCTTTGGTTGCCTAAGCTTGCCCCCGAGAGTTTGGACTTTCAGCTCTGGAGGGGAGTTTCGGCCGCCGAAGGTTATGGACTTTCGTCTCTGGAGTGCCTTTCAGCCCCCGAAACTTGCCCCCGAAAGGGTTCGGCTGTCGAAAGTAGAGATTCGGCCGCCAAAGGTGCATGAGTTTCGTCTCTGGAGAAGACTTTCGGCCGCCGAACCTGCTGCCGAAAGTGCTCTGTCCAGCCTTCCTTTGCATGTTTTGCATGGCGTTTTAAGGTGGTTAAGGGGATTCTTGGGGAGTTTTATAGAGGTGTTTTTGAGCTAGTTTGGTCCCTCATTTGAGTCCATCTGTGTAGGCACAGACCAGAGGAACTAAAGAGAGCAGCAGTAAGTACTGCTTCAGAGTTTGCAGAGTCAGTCCAAAGACAGCCAGAGGTGAGTGGAACTAAACTTAATACTTATTTTAATTGAGACATTGAATGCTTTTAGCATATTTCATGCACCATGATTATGCAATAGGGTGATTGCATTAGAATTCACAAAGATGTTGCATTGCATACTTATTTGTTGATGTGGGTAAATGCTGAATGATCCAATAGTTCTAGACAGGAAGACCAGGTGCCCAATCTACACCCTAGCAAGTATAGTAAAGTCCAGGTGCCCAGTCTACACCCTGGCAAATGGTAAGTACAGGTGTTATATACACGTATACATATACAGTACAGGAAGACCAGGACACCATTCTACGGCCTGGCACGGAACAAATACTGGAACTATGTGGTGACAGGTTTACCCTTGATGTGAATTGTCTGTGATATGATGCATTCCATAAGATCATATTTTAATGACTTGTTTTATTGTTCTACTCACTGGGCTATAGAGCTCATCCCACTCCCTTAACCCTAGTTTTGCAGGATCAGTGTACAAGGGAAGTCCAGCAGGGTACAGGAAGACAACAGAGTTGTGTAATGAAAGAGTGTGGACATGTAATATTAAAGAGATATACTAGTTGTTGTGCTTGACTTAGTTATTTTTTATTGTAAATCCTTTTGTAAACATGGTCTATTTTTATGTATATGTCCAGTTGATGAGTATGGATAACCAGGTTTAACATATACTGTGTGGACTCAGCTAGAGCTCTGATGAGTGCTCTGGCAAGGAGGTCTGTGTACATAGATAGTGCATGCACAGGTTGAGCCTTGGTTCAGAAGAAAGTTTTTATTTTCACAGAAAATGTATGATCATGTATGGGATTTACAGGTACTCAGAGAGTATAGCAGGCTTGCTACGGGTTTCGGCGATCTTAAGTCGACCTGAATCCTAGCGCCGGTGGCGGTCCGAATTTCGGGTCGTTACAAAGTTTAACATTTATGATGCCATGAAATATCCCCATGATATGTCCCCTGTTTATGGTCTTGATATTATTGATTGCTTGAGCTAGGACATCTTTGATGAAAATCAAGATGATATACTAACCCATGATCTTTGCAGGGAGACTGTCCAGGAAAAGGTAGAGAGCCAGAAAGAGCCAGAACTGAAGGAAACAGTCTGCAGCATCCAACAGATGAGCTGCAGACAACCGCAGGAAGAACAAAAGCCGAGCGCACCACCCCTGCTTGGTCCGCAGATCAACCTTGCGCAGATAGAATGCACTCCAAGTGAATCACGTCAGCTCAACAGCCCTGCGATCCACCCATTTCAGGTAGGTCCTGCGTAGAAAGAGGAACCAGAAACCAGTTCAGCCAGACACCCCACTCAGACAGACACTTGTCCTCCTATGCAGCAGTTTCTAGAATCTGAAGAATGTGAGAATGGTTTTTTTGAACAGACCTTCCATGCCCAAACTGATGAGCCATGGTACGCAGACATGGTAAACTACCTAGCCACAAGTAACTTGCCTTCTGACATGCCCAATCACACCAAAGACAAAATAAAGAAAGATGCCAAATACTATGTTTGGGATGAGCCATATTTGTGGAAACATTGTTCTGATCAAATAATAAGGAGATGTATTCCAGATCAAGAGATAGCTTCAGTACTTACATTTTGTCATTCATATAGTTATGACAGACACTTTGGTCCAAGAAAGACAATTCATAAAATACTTAAAAGCGGCCTGTTTTGGCCCACAATTTTTCGAGATGCCTTTTTGTTTTGCAGATCATGTGCTAGGTGCCAACAGACTGGAAATCTTAGCAATAGAAATCAAATGCCACAGAATCCCATCATGGTCTGTGAGGTATTTGATGTATGAGGCTGTAACGACCTGGAAATCGGACCGCTACCGGCACTAGGATCCAGATCGACTTAAGGTCGCTGGGACCCATAGCAAACCTACTATGCATCCTATACATCTAATAAAATCCCATACATGATCATACATTTTCATAAAAACTTAAACTTTTCATATACCAAGCTTGACCTGTGCATGCACTATAACTGTAAACATAAAAACTCCATACTAGAGCCCTCATCAAATGCTCTAGTTGGGTCAACATTACATATATCAAGCTTGGTTCAACATATATCATTATTAAACATTTACATAAAGATCATGAACAATAGGGATTAACCATACATTAGGGCCAAGTACAATACTAATCCTCATTACATCACTGTATTATACCTTACATTACATTACATTATTTTACATATCATGTCCACTACTAGACTATTACATAACATAGCCTTTACCCTTGCTAACTTCCTGAGCTATCTCTGGCCCTACAACCTGGGGGTTAGGGGAAAAGGGTGAGCTACTAAAGCCCAATGAGCAGAACAATAAAAACGGTTCATTAAATATATGCCATCATGAAATGCATCACATTACAAACAATTCACATCACGGATGGACTTGTCACCAATAACCCTCTCCATAATCCAATTGTGCCAGGGGCGTACAATGGGCCTCACTGGACTTTCTCTTAACATGACATAACATAACATATCCAATGTGCCAGGGGCGTAGAATGGGCCTCACTGGACTTCCATACCGTATCGTAACATATCATATTGAGGGCTAGTGGGTCATCCAATATCCATCCACATCAACATTATATTATGCAATGCATCATATTCCTGAATTCTAATGCAAAACAACCTAGTACATATCATGGCCTTCGTGATGCATGAACATGCTAAAAATTTCATTTACTTTAAAACATAGTTCAGTTCTACTCACCTCTGGCTGACTCTGAAACAGCTAACACTGCTGGCCTCCTCGGTTCCTCGGGTCCGGTCCTACACAAGTGGACTCAAATGAGGGACCAAAAATACTCTAACATGACTCTAAACATCTCCCCAAAAACCCCCCTAAAACATCATAAAACATGCATAGAAAACATGCAAAGGAAGGCTGGGCAGGGGACTTTCAGTGGCAGGTTCGGGGTCCGAAGGTCCCCACAGAGCCGAAAGTCAAGCACTTTCGGGGGCAGGGTTCGGCGGCCGAAGGTCCTTCCAAAGCCGAAAGTCACAACCTTCGGGGGTAGGTTCGGCGGCCGAAACTCCCCTCCAGAGCCGAAAGTCCATACTTTCGGGGGCGAGTTTAGGCGGCCAAAACTGCCTCCACAGGCAGGTTCAGCGGCCAAAATTGACTTCGGCGGCCTAACCTGGGCTCTTCCAAAGGCCAGAACCCGATTCTACCTCTCACATCCAGCCACCCAAAACCTCACAACATGCATTCAACTATTCTAAAACATGCATATACACTCATTCAAGTATATTGGGGCATAAAACTAGCCTAAACCCCAACAAACATCAATATAGCATCTCATAAACATACATTCATCATTTACCTAACATAAGCCCTAACATTTTACATCTACTCTAAACATGCATTAAACACCCTTAAAACCCCTCAAAACTTACTTAAAACATAAAAGAAGGTGAGGATCTACGCTTACCTCTTGAAGATCGAGAGGAGAGGTGATCCAAACTTGGAGATTGGGAGAAATCGAGCTCCGAAGGTCTCCAAGCTTCAAAACTTTGATCTTAGCTCAAAAATCTTCAAAACAAGGTAAAAACTCATCAAAACTTAAAGGGATTTGAAGGAAAACATAAAATCAACCAAAGGAGGACGAAATCTCACTTATGCCCGAAAATAGAGAGAGAAAACTCGCCCATTTTCGGACAAGGGGCCTTTTATAAGTGGCTGGCCAGACCACCTTCGAGGGCCAAAAGAGCTCCTGCAAGTCCACCATGTTCGGCGGCCGAACCTGGACTTTTCCTCCTTGGTCTTTTCTTTCAAAACTCAATTTCTTTCTTCATTAAAACCATAAAAACATATAAAAATATTTTTTTGAAAACCTTTATTTTACCCTTCTAAAAGGCTCCGACATCCGAGAATTCCAGATTCCAACGAAGATTCCGCCGGAAGGTAGGAATTCCGGTGCCGAGGTCTGGCCGGGTATTATAGGGGCATAGACTTCAAGGGGCCATTCCCACCATCCTTTGGATACACTTACATCATCCTTGCAGTGGATTATGTGTCCAAATGGGTGGAAGCTAGAGCAACAAAAACTGATGATGCAAAAGCAGTAGTAGACTTTGTGAAGACCAACATCTTTGCCATACATGGAGTACCTAAGGCAATCATCAATGATAGAAGGACTCATTTTTGCAATAAGGTGGTGGAGAACCTTCTCAGAAAGCACAATGTAATTCACAGAACATCCACAGCCTACCACCCTCAGACAAATGGGCAAGCTAAAGTTTCCAACAGAGAAATCAAGGCCATCCTAGAAAAGACAGTGTCCCCCAACCGAAAGGACTGGAGTGCATGTTTGGAAGATGCCTTATGGGCATACAGAACAGCCTACAAGACTCCTATAGATATGTCTCCTTACAGACTAGTCTATGGAAAAGCTTGTCATCTTCCAGTTGAACTTTAACACAAGGCATATTGGGCTGTAAAGAATTGCAACATGGACCTTAAGAAAGCTGGACACCATCGCAAGTTGCAACTGCAAGAGCTATAAGAGATAAGACGAGATGCATATGAGACTTCTTGAAACTACAAAGCCAAAACCAAAGCCTCCCATGACAGTCAGATTTCAAGAAAACAATTTGAGGTAGGTAATAAAGTCTTACTCTTTGATTCTCATTTGAAACTGTTTTCAAAAAAGCTACGATCTAGGTGGATTGGACCATTCGTTGTGGAACATGCTTATCCCCATGAAGCTGTAGACATTCGCAGTATAGAGACAGGAAAGATCTTCAAGGTGAATGGCCATCGCCTGAAACCTTTCTATGAAGGATTCGCAGTACAAGTACTGTAAGAAATTCCACTACATCGTCTCACTCATTCTGCCTAGTGGATCGCACCATGCACACCACCCAAGGGAGTACTCAGTTTTCTTTGCTCTTTTATTGTTTCTTATACATTGAGGATAATGCATGAATTAGGTGTGGGGGTGCATATCTCTGAATTTTTCCTTTCAGTCTTTCAATTTTGCGATTTTCTCTTCTTCTGCGATTTTTCTTCTTCTTTCTTCTTTCAGTTTATGCGATTTTCCTTTCAGTCTTCTTCTCTTTCAGTTTTGCGTGAGAATAGCTAGCCACAGTTCATTTTTTTTAATTCTTTTTCTTTTTTTTTCTTTCAATAACACACACACAACCACAGTCTTCTTCTTCTTGATTTGCTCTACTCAAATTGATAGACTTTGTTGGATGAGTTTTCTTTCCATGACCCCATTAATGTGATGACTCTTTAAACTTATGTTGAATCAATTGGAGAGAGTTGTATTCATATTTGGGAATTGTCTTTTGAATTGAATCTTTGAGCTTGCCATGGTGAAAAATATATTGATGACACTCATTAGAGAGAATGAATTGAAAGTTATATGAATGAACTTAACATGACTTGTTTTAGCACTTGGTGTTGATTTGCCCAATGCATTGATTAAAGGAATTTGGCAATAGCAAAGACTTCATGAGCACAAATTGAAAACTGTTCCAATGATTGAAAGACTATGAACAGAGCTAGTAGCCACTTGGACAGGTGACCAACTAAGTAACTGGGATTGGGTATCACAAATATGTACCTTCATGTCAAAAGGTTGGTGACTTTTCAAGCAAGATTTAAGTGCAAAAAGCTGAATATAGTACCTCAAGGTAAGGGCAAATCACTCTGAAAGCTAGAAAGAGTCTTAATTGAACAAGAACATGTGCATGTATAATCTCTCTCTTAAGAAAAACAAATACTAGCCATGGTAGGTGGAGGGAAACAAGGAAAGAAGGTGAGTAACCTTGATGCATATATTCTTCACTGCAATGATTCAAAATAGGTGTCTAGAGTAAGAGCATAAGTGGAAATAAGGATCAAGTAACAAAGAGAGCTTGTTTGACTATGTTTATTTGCTTGAGGACAAGCAAAAAGTTAGGTATGGGGGTATTTGATAGAGCATAATTTAGACCATTTTATCATGATATTATTAATGTTTATTTACACCTTTTCTGCCTAATTTTGTGGTTTTGGTCTTTTTTGCAGACATTAGGTGTAAAGGGACAATCTAGTGAAAATGCTCTTAAAACTGCCAAAAAGTGCCAAATATGGAAAGTGCCAAATAAGGAAAGTTTTCAAATATGGAAAGTGCCAAATAAGGAAAGTGCAGAAGCAAAAACATAAAAGGAAAGCGCAGTCAGCAGACTATTTGAAATTCAAATTGTAGATCTTTCTTTCCTTGTTTAAAGATGTGCAGACACCTCAGCAGTCAGATCTTCCTATTTAGGCAGCAAGATCTCAAGAAGACGTACTTGCCTCTCTTGCATTCAGCATTCAAGATTTGAAATTCAAACGAAGGCTCCACCTAAAAAGGAAAAGTATGGACAGCATCTCTTTCCTTCTGCACAATCAATCCGCGCGCCTCTTTCCCTCTGAAGGCCAATCCGTGCGCCTCCTTCCTTCTAAAGACCTTATAACTCGCTTCTTTCCTTTTCAGATACAACTTGGGCAGCAAGCACCTCTTGGGCAGCAAGTAAGTCTTAGGGCAGCATCTCATCCTATTTAAGAAGCACATAAGGCCAGCCGAATAGCTTCTTGCACTTCATCTCTTCGGATTGCACAAGGCCGACGCCACCTTGCCTCTTCCCTTCTTCTACCTTTCTTCTTTTCTTTTATTTTTGGTTTTTGGTTCAGCCATAAGTGGCTGAAACCTTTTATTCTAGTTGAAAATTGGTTGAAACTTAAGTTGTTTTATGGATTGTGAGATCTGAACATAAGTTGTTTGTCTTTGGTTTATTCAATATTCATACAATTTCATGCTTGATTCTATTATTGCTTTGTTATTTTGATCAAATTGGCCACTTGATTCTTGATTGCAAGGTAATATATTGTTAGTTTGGATAATTTTAAGTCCGTAATTGCTTGGATTGTTCAAACATAAGAACACTTGGTGTAAAAATTAAGGAAATTGTATGATCTAGTAACATCTCATGCGTTTGGGTAACTAGGATTGGATCTCTCGATTTCTTAATGCAATTGACAGTTGTTTGTTGCCTGAGGCTCAAGGACGTTCCTTGGCAACTTGTTGATTAGTGATTAATTAGAGGACGTTCTCTAATTAGTTTAATCTTAAGGAGAGACATGGTGGTGAGAAGCGTCTTCCATCCCCATAACTAATCTATTGAAATAACCAAAGAAACATAGTGTCAATGATCAATCCTAACAACTGAAGTTAATTCGATTCTTCAACTAGAGCTTTCTCATTATTAATTTCTTTTATTTTAATCATTTGCTTTCTTTTATTGCTTTCAGTTTTAGATCTCTTCAACCAATCTCAAACCCCCCCAATTTACTTTTAGTTTATTTGCTTTCATTTTATCTCGTTTCAGTTTATGTAATGACCCAGAAACAGTACCGCTACCAGCGCTAGGATCCAGATCGACATAAGGTCGCCGAGACCCGTAGCAAGCCTACTATACATCCTGTCATACCTGATAAATCCCATACATGATCAACATTTCCATAAAAACTTAAACTTTTTCATACACCAAGCTTGACCTGTGCATGTACCATAACATTAAACATACAAACCCAATACTAGAGTCCTCATCAAATGCTCTAGCTGGGTCAACCTTACATATATCAAGCCTGATTCATCATAACTCATCATTAAAACATTAACATAAGATCATGTACAAAAAGGGATTAACACTACTATTAGGGCCAAGCACAACACTAATCCATAAACCATTACTTTACATCATTATATTACATCATTTATATTACATGTCCACTACTAGTCTAATACACATAACATAGCCTTCAACCTTGGCGACTTCCTGGTCTACCCTGAACCTGCAAGCCTGGGGGTTAGGGAAAGGGGTGAGCTACTAAAGCCCAGTGAGTAGAGCAGTAAAAATAGTTTATACTCATATGCCATCATGAAATGCATCACATCACAAACAATTCACATCACGAATGGACTTGTCACCAATAACCCTCTACATAGTCCAATTGTGCTAGGGGCGTAGAATGGGCCTCACTAGTCTTTCTCTTAACATAACATAACATAACATATCCAATATGCCAGGGGCGTAGAATGGGCCTCACTGGTCTTTCTCTCACATCGTGCCAGGGGCATAGAATCGGCCTCACTGGTCTTTCTCTCACATCATGCCAGGGGCGTAAAATGGGCCTCACTGGACTTCCATACCGTATCATAACATGCCATATTGAGGGCTAGTGGATCATCCAATATCCATCCACATCAACATCATATTATGCAATGCATCACGTTCGTGAATTCTAATGCAAAACAACCTAATACATATCATAGCATTCGTGATGCATGGATCATGCTAAAAAGATTTCATTGCGTTTAAAATAAAAGAAGTTTTGTTCTACTCACCTCTGGCTGACTCTGGACTAACTCTGAAGCAACTAACACTGCTGGCCTCCTCGGTTTCTCGGGTCCGATCCTACATAGGTGGACTCAAATGAGGGACCAAACAAACTCTAACATAACTCTAAAAAACTCCCCCAAAACCCCTTAAAACATCATAAAACATTCAAAGAAAACATGCAAAGGAAGGCTGAACAGGGCACTTTCGGCGGCAGGTTCGGCGGCCGAAAGTCCCTCGAGAGCCGAAAGTCAGGCACTTTCAGTGTAACGACCCCAAAATGGACCGTCACCGGCGCTAGGATTCAGGTCGGCTTAAGGCCGCCAGAACCCGTAGCAAGCCTACTATACTCTCTGTGTACCTGTCAATCTCATACATGATCATACATTTTCGGTGAAAATAAAAACTCTTTTCTGAACCATGGCTTAACCTGTGCATGCACTATCTCTGTACTCTGTACTCTGTACCCCTGACTAGAGCTTGCTCTAGATGGGTTAACTCATACCTGTTAAGCCTGGTTTTTTTCACATACTCTGTAAAATATATATACATATATAGATCATGTACATACCAAACATCACTAAGTCAAGCACAATTCTAACTTTATACACAACTATTACATCTCTTTACATATCCACTCTAAGCTATTACACATCTCTTTACTCTTTCTGTACTCTGTGGATCTCCTCTGTATACTGTACACTGAACCTGCAAAACTGGGGTTAAGGGAGTGAGATGAGCTCTATAGCCCAGTGAGTAGAACAGTAAAACAAGTCATTAACACATGCTCTGATGAAATGCATCACATCACAGATAATCCACATCAAGGGTAAACCTGTCACCACAAAGTCCCGGTAACTCTGTGCCAGGGCGTAGAATCGAGCACCTGGTCTTCCTGTCCTATATATATATGTATATAACACCTCTGTACTTACCATTGCCAGGGCGTAGTCAAAGGCTCCTGGACTTTGCTATACCTGCCAGGGCGTAGTCAAAGGCTCCTGGACTTCTCTATGCCAGGGCGTAGTCAAAGGCTCATGGACTTCTCTCAGAGACTATTGGATCATTCAGCATTCACCCACAACAACAATGAACTATGCAATGCAGCATATTCGTGAATTCTAATGCAAACAACCTGCTGTATATTCATGATGTATGAAGCATGCTAAAAGCAGTTTATTTCTCAATTAATAGCATTCAGTTTAGTTCCACTCACCTCTAGCTAACTGGACTGACTCTGCAGGCTCTGAAAACTCTGGAGCATGACTCACTGCTGCTCTCTCTGGTTCCTCTGGTCTGTACCTATACAGATGGACTCAAATGAGGGACCAAACTAACTCAAGAACAACTCTAATAAACTCCCCAAGAATCCCCTTAAACTCACTCTAACATCCATGCAAAGCATGCAAAGGAAAGCTGGACAGGACACTTTCGACGGCAGGTTCGGCGGCCGAAAGTCCTCTCCAGAGACGAAACTCAAGCACCTTCGGCGGCCGAATCTCCACTTTCGGCTGCCGAACCCTTTCGGGGGCAAGTTTCGGAGGCCAAAAGGCACTCCAGAGACGAAAGTCTCTAACCTTCGGCGACACCTTCGGCGGCCGAACTTCCCTCCAGAGCCGAAAGTCCAAAAGCTCGGGGGCAAGCTTGGGCAGCCGAAGCCACCTCCTCATGGATTCGGCGGCCGAATGTACCTTCGGCGGCCGAACCTGAGTTCATCCGCAAGGCAGAAACTTGCTCTGCCTCTTGCCAAAAGCACCAAAACCCTCTCAAACTCAACCACCTCAATTCCTCAACTTGCATACACTCTTGTATATGCTCAAAGGGGTCAGACACTACCTTAACACCCCAAACACACAACACAAACAACACAGAAACAAGCTCTATGCACAAAATCATCAAAACCTCACAAATAACCCTAGTCATGCAACTCTCCCCCAAAACCACACAAAACCTTCAGAAAACATAAAAACAAGCTCAGGATCTTCACTTACCTCTTGAAACCAAGAAGATGAACGATCCTAACGTGGAGTTTTGGAGCAACTCTCCTTCAAACTCTCCAAACTTCACAACTTTGAGTTTGTAGCTTAAAACCTTCAAAATACCATCAAAACTAATCAAATCTGTGCAAGATTGAATGAAAACATGAAAGAATACTCACAAAGGACAGGGTCTCACCTCATAAGACAAAGGAAACGGTGATCTTACCGCTTTAACCGACTGAGGGCCGTTTTATAGGTGGCTGGCCAGACCACCTTCGGCTGCCAAACGTGAAACCGAAAGCCATGCATGTTCGGCGGCCGAACCTCAACTTCGGCGACCGAACCTGGCTTTTCTGTCTTGGTTCATTTCACTCAAAAACTCATTTCCTTATGCTTTAAAACGATGAAACATACCAAAACATGTTAGAAAAACATCACTCTAACCCTTCTAGAGACTTCCGACATCCGAAACTCCATTGGAAAGTAGAATTCCGATGCCGGACTCTAGCTGGGTATTACATTCTCCCCCCCTTAAGAACATTCGTCCTCGAATGTTCCTAAAACAAACAAGTAACACATAAAAAGGAGGAAACTAACCTCAAAACAAATATGGATACTGCTGGAGCATAGATTCCAGTGTCTCCCAGGTGCACTCTTCTAGATTATGGTGGTTCCACAGAACTTTCACCATCGGAATCTCCTTGTTCCTTAGCTGTCTGATCTGTGTGTCCAGAATCCGCACTGGCTGCTCTATATAGGTGAGATCTGTCTGAATCTCCACCTCAGGCTCACTCAGAACCTGATTCGGATCTGACACAAACTGCCGTAGCATAGAAACATGAAATACTGGGTGAATTCTCTCCATAGAAGCAGGTAAATCCAGCTCATATGACACATTTTCGATCCTCCGTACAACCTCAAAGGGTCCAATGTACCGTGGAGCTAATTTACCCTTCTTTCCAAAACGAACCACTCCTTTCATTGGAGACACTTTTAGCAATACCCAATTACCCTCCTGAAACTCTAACTGTTTCCTGCGAACGTCTGCATAACTTTTCTGTCTACTCTGAGCTGTCCTGATTCTATCTCTGATCAAGGGCACCACTCTACTGGTAATCTCTACTAACTCTGGCCCTGCAAGAGCTTTCTCTCCTACCTCTTCCCAACAAACAGGGGATCTGCACTTCCTCCCATACAAAGCTTCATAAGGAGCCATCCCTATGCTAGCATGATGGCTGTTATTGTAGGCAAACTCCACCAGAGGTAGATGCTGCCTCCAAGAACCGCCAAAGTCTAACACATACAGTCGAAGCATATCCTCTATGGTCTGGATGGTCCTCTCTGACTGTCCATCAGTCTGTGGGTGGAAAGCAGTACTAAAATCCAGTCTCGTGCCCAACGCACTCTGCAGACTTCGCCAAAATCGGGAGGTAAACTGAGGTCCTCTGTCTGAGACTATAGATACTGGAACTCCATGTAATCTCACTATCTCATCCAGATATACCTGAGCCAACTTATCCACAGAATAGTTACTCCGCACTGGAAGAAAATGAGCAGATTTCGTGAGTCTGTCCACAATCACCCATATAGAGTCTATCCTGTTGGACGTTGCTGGTAAACCCACTACAAAATCTATAGCTATGTTCTCCCATTTCCACTCTGGAATCGGCAGTGGGTTAAGCATTCCGGCTGGTTTCTGATGCTCTAGTTTCACCCTCTGGCAAACCTCACAGGCTGTCACAAACTGCGCCACTTCTTTCTTCATGGCTGGCCACCAATAAACTCTTTTCAGATCCTGGTACATCTTGGTGGCTCCTGGGTGAACACTATACCTCGCATTATGAGCTTCCCTCATAATGTCTTCCTTCACACTGCCCCTATCTGGTACACAAAGTCGACTCCCATAACGGAGGATCCCTTTGCTGTCAAATCTAAACTCTGCACTGTTGCTTGACTGAACAGTCCTGGCAATTTTCATCAACTCTGGGTCCTCGTGCTGTTTCTGTGCTATCTGCTCCAGAAACACAGGTGTCACTCTCATCTGTGCTATCAACGCACCTGTACCAGACAACTCTAACTGTAACCCCTCTTCTAAGAGCTTGTAAAGCTCCATCATGACTGGTCTTCGCTCTGCTGCTATATGGGATAAACTGCCTAGTGACTTCCGGCTGAGAGCGTCTGCTACAACATTCACCTTACCCGGATGATACTGGATCTTACAATCATAATCACTGAGCAATTCTACCCATCTTCTCTGCCTCAAATTCAGCTCTCTCTGACTCAAGATGTACTGTAAACTCTTGTGATCGGTGAAGATCTCGCATTTAACCCCGTAGAGGTAATGCCGCCACATCTTGAGTGCAAAAATAACTGCTGCCATCTCTAGGTCATGGGTAGGGTAATTCAACTCGTGCTTCTTCAACTGTCTAGAAGCATAAGCAATTACTCTATCACTTTGCATCAAAACACAGCCCAATCCCACTTGAGATGCATCACATAACACTGTGAACTCCTCATTACTGACAGGCAGAGCTAACACTGGTGCTGTTGTCAATCTCCTCTTGAGCTCCTCAAAGCTCTCTTCACACTAGTCTGACCAGACAAACTTCTGGTTCTTCTGAGTCAGTTTGGTCATAGGAGCTGCTATCTTTGAGAAGTTCTGAACGAACCTCCTGTAGTAACCTGCCAGTCCCAGAAAGCTTTTAATCTCAGTCACTGTAGTGGGTCTGGGCCAGTTAGCTACAGCATCTATCTTCTTGGGATCTACTTCAATACCCTCTGCTGATACCACATGTCCCAAGAAGGAAATGCTCCTCAACCAAAACTCACACTTCGAGAACTTGGCATACAAACCATGCTCTCTCAGTGTCTGTAGAACTATCCTCAGATGCTGGGCATGCTCCTCTGCATCTCTGGAATACACTAAAATATCATCGATAAAAACAATGACAAAGTGATCCAAAAACTCACTGAAAACTCTATTCATGAGATCCATGAATGCTGCAGGGGCGTTAGTCAACCCGAACGGCATCACTAAGAACTCATAATGCCCATATCTGGTCCTGAAAGCTGTCTTTGACACATCTGCCTCTCTGACTCTCAACCGATGATACCCGAATCTCAGATCTATTTTCGAGAAACAACCTGCTCCAGCTAGCTGGTCAACCAGATCATCAATCCTAGGTAGAGGATACCTATTCTTGGTAGTGACCTTGTTCAACTGTCTGTAGTCGATACAAAGTCCGAGGGATCCATCCTTCTTTCTGACAAAGAGCATTGGAGCACCCCAAGGTGAGGCACTAGGGCGGATGAAACCCTTATCTACCAAATCCTGCAACTGATCTTTCAATTCTTTTAACACTGCTGGCGCCATCCTGTAGGGAGGAATAGAGATAGGTCTGGTATCAGGCAGCAATTCGATCTCAAACTCTATCTCCCTACCAGGTGGTAGTCTTGGAAGTTCGTCTGGAAAAACATCGAGAAACTCTCGGACTACTGGTACTGTGGCTGGTTCCCTAACCTGACTGTCTAGCTCTCTCACATGAGCTAGAAACCCCTGACAACCCCTCCTAAGCAAACGACGAGCCTGAAGGGCTGAAATCAAACCTCTGAGTGTACCTCTCCTGTCTCCTCTGAAGACACACTCTGACCCATCCTGGTCTCTGAGACTCACTATCTTCTCTCGACAGTCCAAAGTAGCACTATATGCAGATAGCCAATCCATCCCTAGAATGACATAAAAATCTGTCAAGTCTAGAACCACAAGGTCAGCTGGAAGGCATCTACTCTCTATGAACACTGGACTGAAACGACAGACTGACACTGCCACTGATGGGTCACATTTAGGTCCACTGACCCAGAGAGGATACTCTAACTCAGACCTGATCAAACCCAATCTCTCTATGGCTCTCGAAGCAATAAAGGAATGAGAAGCACTGGGGTCCATCAAAGCATACACATCTGAACACCCAATGATGAGATTACCTGACACCACTGTGTTCGACATGTTAACCTCCTCCTGTGTCACAGTGAAAATCCGAGCTGGGGCTACCGGATTTCCACCTCGGGAACCTGCTGCTGAAGTAGAGGCTGCCCCTCTCCCTCTACCTCTGCCACTACTCTGAGGCATGACCGGAGCTGCTGGCTGTACAACTGGCTATACCACACTGCCTGAACTCATCTGCTGGGATGGTGCAAAAGTCACCTGAGGACAATCCCGAGCAATATGCCCTTCCTGTCCACATCTAAAACAAGCTGTAGATCCCAACCGACAAGCTCCTCCATGTGGTCTTCCACATCTTCTGCATACTGGAGCTGTGCCAGAGCTTGAGCCACTACCTATTCCCAGACCTGACTTGACTTTATTCCAGAACTTACTCTTTGTTCCTTTTGCTCTATCCCATCTCTTGCTGCCTGAAGTGCCTGAACTGGGGGCCTTAGAACCCAAAGCCTGTGCCTTTGACTGTTTCTAAATATTGGCACTAGCTTCCATTTTCCTGGCTGCGTCTACTATCGTGTGGAAACTCTCCTTTTCTGCTGGCAGAATCAAGGAAGAATACCTAGGATGTAGTCTCATAGTATATCTCCTTGCCTTCTTCTGATCAGTATCATAGGCTTGACCCACATACTGAAGCAAATCCAGGAACTTATCTGTGAATTCATCAACACTCATTTCATCTGTCTGTCTCAACTGTTCGAACTCTATTACTTTCATCTCCCTAGAACTGTCAGGAAAAGCCCACCCTGCAAATTCATTGGCGAACTCTCCCCACGACATACTGTTCATCCTGGGTTCCACATAATTCTTGAACCATTCTCTGGCCTTCTTGCATTTGAGTGTAAACCCTGCCATCTCAATGGCTCTACTATCATCCGCTCCCAATTCACTGGTTATCATCCTAACTGATCTGAGGTATTCAAATGGATCATCTCCCGTGTTATATTTAGGAGCATCCAATTTCAAGTACTCCGTCATTTGCACTTTACCTCCGTCATTTGCACTTTACCTCTAGATGAGCTAGGTTGCTGTCTGTTAACAACAGGGGCTACTGGTTCTGGTGGTGGTGGTACTGGGTCATTTGGCTCTGGGTGTGCTGAACTTGGATGGGTAGGGGAGGGTGGATACATCGGATATGGTGGGTAATAAGGAGGATAAGGCATATATGGCATGTAAGGAGGATATGGGACAAAACTAGAGTACTCTGACATACCTCCCATCGGATACTCTGGGTCTTGCGGAAAGGCTGGATAGCCAAAACCTGAGGCCTGAGCACCTCCCTGCGACTCTCCCATACCTTCCTCAAATCTGCCTATACCCATGCTGTCATCTCTAGACTGATCAATCTCCATAGCCTCCCTCCTTTCCTCTGATCTTTCTCCTCTCACTGTACCTGTTCTGCTCTCGTTGACAGACCTTCTAGGGTCTATTGACGTAACTCTGGAGCAGGACTCACTGCTGCTCTCTCTGGTTCCTCTGGTCTGTACCTATACAGATGGACTTAAATGAGGGACCAAACTAACTCAAGAACAACTCTAATAAACTCCCCAAGAATCCCCCTTAAACTCATTCTAACATCCATGCAAAGCATGCAAAGGAAAGCTGGACAGGACACTTTCGGCGGTAGGTTCGGCGGCCGAAAGTCCTCTCCAGAGATGAAACTCAAGCACCTTCAGCGGCCGAATCTCCACTTTCGGCTGCCGAACCCTTTCGGGGGCAAGTTTCGGAGGCCAAAAGGCACTCCAGAGACGAAAGTCTCTAACCTTCGGCGACACCTTCGGCGGCCGAACTTCCCTCCAGAGCCGAAAGTCCAAAAGCTCGGGGGCAAGCTTGGGCAGCCGAAGCCACCTCCTCATGGGTTCGGCGGCCGAATGTACCTTCGGCGGCCGAACCTGAGTTCAGCCGCAAGGTAGAAACTTGCTCTGCCTCTTGCCAAAAGCACCAAAACCCTCTCAAACTCAACCACCTCAATTCCTCAACTTGCA